>NW_028270159.1:19891510-20196927 GCF_037043375.1 Chiloscyllium plagiosum
TAGGTACATGGATAGGTGCTTAAGCTAGGACAAATGTTTGGCACAACATCATGCTGTATTGTTCTATGTTCTGTCCCCTCTAGATTAGGCAGCGAGAAACTGTTCTGCTTGTGAAAGGATCAAAAACGAGCGGTCACAACCTGAAGATGATTTGTAAAAGAAGTAAATGTAACGTGAGAAGGAATGTTTCCATGCCGCAAGTGGTTTGGATCAGAAATGAACTGGCTGGAAGTGTGGTGGAGACAGGTTCAATCAAGCCATTTAGGGGGTCATTAGATGATATTTAAATATAAATAATGTGCGAGGTTACTGGGAAAGCAGTGAATGATAGCCCTAAGCCATGGTGCTTATTTGGAAAGCTAAAATATAAATAACAGGCGGAATGGCGTTATCTACCCAATAAAAATTTTGTGCTACATGATATAAAAATGTACTGAATTCCAAGTTTGAGATCTGCTGAGAACAAAGATATACCAGAGCATAATTCTGACTGAGTGATGCCATATTTGTCATCAGGCCAAGAAAATTGAGTTCTAGTCAGCACCTTGCATTTCAGTTTAGTTTCAAGATTAGAACCTGACATAACAAAAAAGATAAAAACTAATGTATAAAAGTTTCTTGGAGATCTCCTTATTCTGGTGATAAATAAATCATGGCCTAGAAACGGCTCCAAATCTCCTCCCTAAATTTAATTTGAGAGACTTCATATTCAAATTACAGTAAACTGTTTTAGCTAATTTAGAGCTGACACCAGCTTTTGTTAACACTGACTGTGTAGTCTGCTTGGTCTATTATGTAGTCAACTCAATGTAACAGTTCAAAAGGGCATTTCTTTTTAATTTAAATTACTATTCATTGCAAACACGTCACAATTTAGATCTGTTAACAATCATTATTTTTGGGAAATTGTCACTGTGGATAGAGAGTGCCACCTAATGGTTAGCTATTTCAATTATCTCTATTTTCTGTTGGCTGGAGAGGCATAGTTTGGCATATATAGTTTGTGGGGCTTGGGGTAGGTTTGATCGCAACCTTAGCTTTGTTTAAGACCTATAAAACTTATGTTTTAAAATGTTCCTTCATTCACCCTATGGCTCACCTCTGAGGGTTGTGAAGTACAAGTTCTTTAAAAATCTGGTTCGACTTGATGAAAATTGCAGGAGACTTAGGCTGTGGTCAATGGAGTCAGCCCAGTTAGGAGTGAAGAATATGATCACCCGAAACAGTGTGTGTATTAAGCAGCACCAGTGAAAATCGGAAACTTGCAATAGGGTCAAGAGTCCTAAAATTGGGTATCAGCTGCTGTTTTAACATCTTTGTGGAATCTCCCCTGTTGCATGAAAATCTAGCCCAGGGTGTTGGAACCTAATATGACCACGTGGGCAGACAGTGCTTGAAACAATGCAGCACTCCCTCAGTACTTCACTTAAACGTCAATCTCTTCACTCATATGCTAGAGTGAAGTTTGTATTCAACATTACACCAGCAAGGTGTTTAGACAAGGTTCCGCATGGTAGCCTGGTTAGCAAGGTTAGATCCAGGGAGAGCTAGAAGCTTGGATACAAAATTGGCTTGAAGATAGGAGACAGAGGATGGTGGGGGAGGGTTGTTTTTCAGGCTGGAGGCCTGGATCAATGGTGTGTCGCAAGGATCGGTGCTAGGTCCGCTGCTTTTTCTCATACATATAAATGATTTGGATGTGAATAATAGAGGTAAGGCTAGTAGGTTTGCATTTGATGGTGTAGTGCACAGCAAAGGAGGTTACTTCAGAATAAAACAGGACCTTGATCAGCTGGACCGATAGACTTGAAATTAAACTCCACCTGCCACTTTTCAATAAATGTGAGGGGCTGTATATTGGAAAGGCAAATCAGGGCAGGGCTTATACACTTAATGGTAAGGTCCTGGGAATGTTGCTGAACAAAGAGACCTTGGAGTGCAGATTCATTGTTCTTTGCAAGTGGAGTCACAGGTAGAAGAAGGTATTTGGTACACTTACCTTCGTGGCCAGTGCATTAAGTATAGGAGTTGGGAGGTCATGTTGCAGTTGTGTAGGACATTGGTTCAGCCACTTGTGGAATATGGCATTCAGTTCTGGTCTCCCTACTATAGGAAAGATGTTGTGAAACTTGAAAGGGTTCAGAAAAGATTTACAAGGCTGTTGCCAGGGTTGGATGGTTTGAGCTATAGGGAGAGGCTGAATAAGCTGAGGCTATTTCCCCTGGAGCATTGGAGGCTGAGGGGTGACCTGATAGAGGTTTGTAAAATCATGAGGGGATGGATAGGGTGAATAGCCAAGGTCTTTTCCCCAGGATTGAGGAGTCCTAAGCTAGAGGTTTCATAGGTGTCAGATGAGTGGTGCAAGATTTAAAAGGGACCAAAAGGGCAACTTTTTTCATGCAGAGAGTGGTGTGTGTATTGAATGAACTGCCAGATGAAGTGGAGGCTAGTACAATTATAACATTTAAAAAGGCATTTGGATGGGTATATGAATAGGAAGGGTTTAGAGGGATATGGGCCAAATGCTGGCAAACGGGAGTAGATTAATTAATGATATCTGGTCGGCATGGATGAGTTGGACTGAAGTGTCTGTTTCCATGCTGTACAACTCTATGACTCTATATATACTTATGAATATATTAATTGGAAGCATGTACACAAAAAAATTAAGAAACTTGTTAAACCTTATCAGAAAAGTCTCTGACTTAGTTGGGTTTGAGTTCATGATGACATTACTTACTTTTTAGTAATGATTATTCATGGCCTCTTGAACATAATTGTCATCTTTTAAATGTTAATCAGGTTCTACTGTGTAAATCTGAGTCCAGAGTGAATACTCCAAGCACTAGTTAAATGTAAGCGCAGACTGTTTTAATCACAAGATTTGTGAATTTTATTTGATAACCTTGGAAAATTAGGAGAACAGAAATATCTAAACATCTATGATGTGATATATGGTATATCCTGTTAGCACCTTAGAAAGGACAGCGTATAAAACTGGTTAATGCTTCTGAAAAGTAGCAGTCATGGAAATGCCTGAATGAATAGGAAAACAAATATCTACTAATATTGCCAAGAATAATTCCTAACCTTAAGTGACCCTCCAAATCTATAGATTGCTGAGATGTCTCAGAACTGATTCCGTCGTTATAGAAAATGATTGTAGTCCAAGGATGTTATGCTTCAAACAAAATACTGACAGTTGATTTGTTTCTGAAAGAGCAAGTATGGATTTGTATTGTGGAATACTGCTATGAATAGTTTTGTGTTATGCCAAGTTGCTTGTACCCTGGGAATGTTATGCTGCTGATATACCAAAATTGATTTATGAACAACAATGATATTGGAAAAAGGATTGAACATTTGTGGTTGTGGAATCATCCATGATCACCTCCAATGTATGGAAATAATCTATACTACTAAACAATGGATAAAAACATTTTTTAAAAATCAGTCAGTTGATGTCAGTTCAACAAATAATTAACAAATGATCAGTTCCAATTTGCAAATACTCAATTCCAATTCATTTCCAGTTTCCAATATCCAGTATGCAAATGAAATTTTAATGGTCAGTCTGAAATTAAATTGATGCTCATAAAATAGATTAACTTTGCTTTCATGTAGAAAATGTAGTTATTGCATTGACACATGGAAATATAGAATAAATTGGGAGTAAGCTTGAAGATTTTTGAAGATGTATTGGGAAGATTAATGCAACAGCATATAAACCAGTAATTGCAGATCCTGGAATTCGAGGAAATTACCTCCAACACCTAAAATACCTCAAAAAAGGAGCAGCTGTTCCAGCCAAAACTTTTTCCCGTCCTCATAAGAGGTATAGTTAGTAAGTTTGCAAATGACACCAAAATTGGAGGTGTAGTGGACAGCACAGAAGGTTACCTCAGATTAGAATGGGATCTTGATCAGATTGGTCAATGGACTGAGAAGTGGCAGATAAATGTGAGGTGCTGTATTTTGGGAAAGCAAGTAGCAGGACTTATATACTTAATGGGAAGGTCCTAGGGAGTGTTGCTGAACAAAGAGACCTTGGAGTGCAGGTTCATAGCTCCTTGAAAGTGGAGTCACAGGTTGATAGGATAGTGAAGAAGGCTTTCCTTTATTGGTCAGATTATTGAGTATAGGAGTTGGGAGGTCATGTTGCAGCTGTAACAGGACATTGCTTAGGCCACTGTTGGAATATTGCATGCAATTCTGGTCTCCTTCCTATCGGAAAGATGTTGTGAAACTTGAAAGGGTTCAGATAAGACTTACAAGGATGTTGCCAGGGTTGGAGGATTTGAGGTATAGGGAGAGGTTGAACAGGCTGGGGCTGTTTTCCCTGGAGCTTCGGAGGCTGAGGGCTGACCTATATAGAGGTTTACAAAATTATGAGGGGCATGGATAGGGTAAATAGGCAAAGTCTTTCCCTGGGGTCAGGGAGTCTAGAACTCGAGAGCATAGGTTTAGGGTGAGAGGGGAAAGATATAAAAGAGACCTAAGGGGCAACTTTCTCACGCAGAGAGCGGTACGTGTATGAAATGAGCTGCCAGAGGAAGTGGTGGAGGCTAGTACAATTGCAACATGTAAAAGGCATCTGGGTGGGTATATGAATAGGAAGGGTTTGGAGGGATATAGACCAGGTGCTGGCAGGTGGGACAAGATTGGATTGGGATATCTGGTCGGCATGGACAAGTTGGACCGAAGGGTCTGTTTCCGTGCTGTACATCTCTGACTCTATGACTATTAAGCAATCAAGTTTACTGCATTTTAAGATAACAATATGACAAAGTATATTAATGAACTCAACTGACCAACATAATACTATGATACATTCCTTCCAAAAGGGCAGCCAGAACTACAAGGCTTAGCAGTCATTGATACTAATCAAAAGACCTGGCAAACTATTGTTGCATTGCTGCAAAGTCCTACAGGAAACGTGAGTTAATAACCTAAACATCAGTGACAAATTTAATGGCCTATTCAGATTTGATTGTAATACATCAGCACAGTGGATTGTATTCTATGTGGCAACTATTTCATGAGGCATTTAATGGACTATAGCTTACTCAAAGTTCTAATTTGTAGGTTAGTGAGTCCTGATTCTCTCATGTATAAATTGAAATATATTTAGAAACTCGCCCAGTATGTTATTACACAAGGATATAAATGGATAATGATAAGACAGAATTTTCAAAAAATTGAAATAATCTACAATGATATTCACTTTTAATGTATTTAAATATAATTTTAGCTATCTAATTTTTCTAATGAATCTGAACATATGGATAATTGAATAACATTCAAAATTGTTTTTCCTTTCTTCTGTTAAACATGTGATTATCAGCTACATGATTAAAAAGTATCAATCAAATTGAAAAATCAAATTGTAAGTAAATGGAAAAAGTACTGGTAATAGTTTGTTAAATCTTGGAGCACTAAACAAGGCCAGTCAACAGATTGTGCTCTTGTGAAAATAACCCAACTGGTGGCAAAATAGTTGCAGTTCCTCCATAGCTCTGCAATTTTTTCTTTATTTTTCAAGTATATATCCAATTCCCCTTTGAAAATTTGTATAGATTCTTCTAAAGCCCAGGGTCTTCCAGATCGTCAGAAGTCACTATATTATTAAGAAAATTATTCTCACTGAATTTGGCTGTTTTACTAGTTGTTATCTCAACACTGAAGGGGGAGGTGGGTGACACTTCCACCCTTGTTTGTTCACTTGTTTGTCTGTAACATTATATATCTCAGTTTTCAACAAAGTTTGGTATTCATTTGGCATGTCCCAAAGAAGGACTGATCAGTTTCTTGATGAAGATGTAGATATAGACTTGGGATTTTTAAAGGGTTAAACCACTATAAATGCTGGAGGAAACAACACAGAAGCGCTTCACAGGAGGCTCCCAAGCACTGAGGATGTCACCTAGACAGGGGATGAAAAGTCTGCAACACAAATTCCCAGCTCGGCGAACAGAACCACAACATTTTTAAAGGGTTTGTTGATAATGGAAGATGAAACTACTTGCCTTTTGTTTTAGCCTGCTGTGGGTTGGTCTTAGCCATTTTTTAAAATAAGTTGAGCTTTTTGTGACCCACAGAAAAGGGCGGTAAGAATCCAGAAGAAGGTTGCAGTTCAAAAGAAAACATCTATTCCCCCAGAAGGGCAATGTAGCTTTTGTCAGTCTCCAGGTGATAAGGG
This sequence comes from Chiloscyllium plagiosum, assembly GCF_037043375.1. Lineage (NCBI taxonomy): Eukaryota > Metazoa > Chordata > Chondrichthyes > Orectolobiformes > Hemiscylliidae > Chiloscyllium > Chiloscyllium plagiosum. Next base: position 19,897,710 of record NW_028270159.1, read on the forward strand.
CTGGAAAGAATTATTATGCTGTTTTAGCAGTCCTTTATTTTTCTTGGAGTTCTGTGAGAAAACTCAGTGAGTTTGCCTGTGTCGGTTTGTCTCTGGGAGAGACAGTCATGGAGAAAATCACATTTGGTGAATATGAAGAAATCACCAAAAAGGAAATGCTTGCAATCTTATCAGATGAATAAGAAATTAAAGAGTGAAGATAGGAATGATATCGCTGGGAAACAGAGTTGGGTCTGTTTGCTGTTTATGTTAAGATCTTTGCAAATTATCTTTTATATGGAACTTGGTACATTTTCTATTTTTGCATAATAAATTCGATTTTTCTATTAATGAAATATTGGCATTCTCCTATGAATATGTTCAGTGACTGACCATCACAGTAACTTAAAAAAAGGAAAGAAGGCATTGGTAGGAGTAGTGTACAGACTTCCAAACAGTAACCACTCTGTAGAAAAGGCTATAAATCACAGGAACAAGTAAAAAGAATAAGGCAATATTTACAGGTGACTTTAATCTTGTTGATTGGGTTAATCAAATTGGAAAGGGTAGCTACAACAACAGATTCATAGAATATATTAGGGATAGTTTCGAGAGCAATATGTCATAGAGTCAACCAGGGAGCAGGCTATCTTGGATCTGGCAATGAGGCATGAGGGGAGATCAAATTGAGATATTCAAGATGATAAAAGATATGGATAAAATAGACGTGGAGCATTCTGGGACGAGAGGTCACAGTTTTAGATTAGATTAGATTCCCTACAGCGTGGAAACAGGCCCTTCAGCCCAACCAGTCCACACTGACCCTCCGAAGAGTAACCCACCCAGACCCATTTCCCTCCGACTAATGCACCTAACACTTTGGGCAATTTAGCATGGCCAAATCACCTGACCCGCACATCTTTGGACTGTGGGAGGAAACCAGAGCATCCGGGAGGAATCCCACACAGACACGGGGAGAATGTGCAAACTCCACACACACAGTCACCTGAGGCTGGAGTCGAACCTAGGACCTTGGTGCTGTGAGGCAGCAGTGCTAACCACTGAGCCACCATGCCGCCCTAAGGTTAAGGGGTAACAAATTTAAAGCAGAGTTGAGGAGAAACTACTTCTCCTAAAGGGTTGTGAATCTGTGGAATTTGCTATCCCAAAGTGCATTGGATGCCAGGACAGTGAGTGAAATTAAGGAGGAGTTTGACAGATTTTTAATTGATAATGGGTTAAAGGGTTATGGGGAGAAGACAGAAAAATGGAGGTGAGAAGCATATCACCCATGATCGAATGACGGAGCAGACTCGATGGGCCAAATGGCCTAATTCTGCTCCTATATCGTTTCAACTTATGTTTAATAAATGACCTCAGAGTAAAAGATTCCCAAGAAAATAGTGATCATAGAATTTAATACTCAGTTTCAAGAGTGAGAAACTTGTTTTAACTTAAATAATAGGAATGAGCATAGAATTAGCTCAACTGAACTCAGTGGAGAGATTAGCAGGAATGACAATATGGCAGACAGTTAAGGAGGGAAGTCATCACTCCTAGCAAAAATATAGGATTCTAAGAAAGGGATTCACTGACCATGGCTAACAGAGTTTTAAGTTGAAAGAGAAAGCAAATATAAGGAAGCAAAAGTCAGTGATAGCCTTGGATAAATTCAGAATCCAGCAACGAAGGACAAAAAAAGATAATAAAGGCAGAAAATACACTGAGGGAAATCTCGCTAGAAAAATAAAACTAACAATAAGAGTTTCTTATATATATATAAAAAAGCGAGAAGTCAAAGTTAATATAGGTCCCTCAGAAAATGAATCAGAGATACATTTATGGTGAACAAAGGAATGGCAGAGGAGTTAAAAAGATATTTTGCATCTCTCTTTACAATGGATGATTATCCAAATATCCCATTAATTTTAAATTATATGGGGAGGAATTAACTACCATCACCATCACTAGCGAAGTAATATTAGACCATCTAATGGGCCTAAAGGCAGATAGGTCACCTGACCCTGATGGTTTGCATCCTAGGATCCTAAAAAGGTCACTAAAGAGAGAGTGGATACATTAGCTGAAATTTTCCCAAAAAATCCTTGAATTCTGGAGAAGTACCAGAGGTTTGAAAAACTGTCAATGTGGCAGACAAGATTTTGTGGGTTTTACATTTTAAGTGAAGTGTAGTTTGTGAATAACAGTTTGCCTATGAAGGTTGATTCTAATTATCAAGCCTCATTACTATTTGATTAACAACACAACATATTTTCAAAATCCATAAATTAGTACTTAAGACTTTTAAAATGCAAAAGGAAAAGCTGTTTTCTAGTTCAAATTTGCATATGCAATTTGGGTCATAAATTGTCTAATTCATATTATGAAGTAATCTAATGCAGATATTATCCACATGCTCTTGTGATAAGACTTGATTATTAATAATAGCCAGTTGCTCCCTGATTCGTATTTTGTGTTGATTCATTATCCGTAACTATAAATTTTAAATGCCCAACTTTAAAGTGAAAAATTAATCATTTTTAATTTGGAATAGATGCAACAATGTGCTTTCAAACTTAATTTACTGTTTTAAAAATTATGACACCAGTGCGTAACTAGATCAAAGAGAGATATGATGACCATTAAGGAGCAATGTGCCATTTTATTAGCATTAATTTAGTTGATACAATAGCATAACAGAACGTTTGCCTATATCAGTGGAGAAACCATTTTAATTACAATATTAAAATAAGCTAAACATTTTCTGTCCAGTGTACTACTTCATTGTTAAGATTTCCTAAACTTTTGTATATGATTTCAAGCCAGTAACAAGAGATGTTTACATTTTGAAGACCTTTTGTGTGTTCTAAAAGATAACATAGACATGCAAGTAACAACAGCATTATGTAAAAAGCACTTATCACAGTAAAGTCTCCTCCTGCATATTATGTTGTACAATTATTAGAATATCTAGGGGTTGTGATAACCTGCCAAATTGACAGAAAACAGCAACAAAAGGCAATAGAAGGTTCAAGAATGGATAGTCATCATTTAGATTCACCAAACTATTTTTAAATCTTTTTTTAAAGCCTGTTAGCTTTTGACCATATTTGTCTGTGGGATGTCATTGCAAGCCAAGTTGCAATATTTATACTGGTACTACCCTGGTTTTGCCTCACTGCCTATCAGTATTAATTTTACTTCCATATTAGGCAATTTGGAAAATGTGTATCATTTTCATACATACATTACTTCCAACAGTAGTTTAAAATTCAGCCTAGATTTTATCTCCCAAGATTTAGCTAGTGGTGTTAAAACTAAAAATAGTCAGCAATTCTGGCAGTATCTGTAGAGAGAACGAGAGAGACTGAGCACCTCAGCAACCAAATTACAAGAACAAAAAGTTATGATTCATTAGGCCATGTTTCACTCTGAAATCTGACTTGTCCAGTATTACCTCCAGATTGGATCGTAACTTCATTTATTTCCTTACTGATGCTAACAGATTTTCTTTTAAAGAATGGGACCAAGACTTGAACCTGAGTATTACCATATAGGTTAGCAATCCCAATAATCCTTCCATGGAAAACCCAGGGAGGGGTTTTTGTTTCTATCCTACCTGACTATTGGTTCTGAAATGTTTTTTTTAAGAGGGGCTTCAGAACAAATCAGTAACATTGTATATCGAGCTGGGAGTGTTGACAACTTGGAAGGAGTACTGAAACTTTTAAATTGCTAGCATTAAATAGTGTATAGGAATCCCAATTACAGCATATCAGTTGAGATCCCAAATACATTCAGATTTGCATCAATTTTTACTTGGAGTACAGGAAGTTTTTATAGAATGCTTTAGGCAAAAAAGAGAAAGAAATAACTGTCAAAAAATATTATTGCTTTGTTGAAATGCAGCTACAGAGCAGCACTGACAGACGGTGAAGTTAGGAGCCCAAGATATCCTTTGTCTATCAAATATTGAGTGTGGTTGCAGAAAAGCTACAATAAAATATACTGACATAACTTTAATTATAACTTTAGTGTAGAATATAAATAGGTCAGGGTCAAAATAAATTACCTGTCAGAACATTGTGAACATCCTATTATAATCTAATATGGATTGTTCTTCCACTGAATCACTCTTGCTGGCATAGCTTCCATTAATGTACTGAAATCATTTGGTACAAAGTGAAGTAAAGTTGTTCACATAACAGAATGGCCATACTGTTAGAGTAAATTAGATTCAGTGCTTGATTTAGGAATATTTAATAAAAATGTAACATAAGTTGCATTACATAGTTTTAACTACAGCAACAATAATGTTGGTACAGTTTATAATCCAAAACTGCTACTGGAAATATTTGTTTAATGAGGATTTAGTATAATTCAGGATGCTTGTCTGAATTGCTCAAGTCTATTTACTATGAAGGTAACTTTCTTATTTTTCAGATGTGGTTGTTACTGTTAAGTTTGACATTTGTTTGCTCACCCCTCAGTTATCCTGAGAAGGAGGTGATGGGCCTCTTTGTTCTATTAATAGCAATTCAATACGGTGTCACACAACAGACTTCCTCAGAAAGTTTTGGAGTAAAAGGGACAGTTGCAACATGGATTTTAAAAAATGCTGGCTCACGGACAGGAAACAAACTAATGGTTAGTGGATTTTTTTTTGAGCTGGAGGGACTTTGAATTGGAGTTTCCCAGGGTTCAGTATTGGAACAATTGCTTCTGTTGATATATTTTTGACCTAGTTTTGGAATGCAGGGGACAGTTTCAAAGTTTGTGGAGAATTATAGTCTGTGAGGAGGACAATTTAGAACTTCCAAAGGACATTGAGAGGTTAGTGGATTGGGAAAATAGATGACAAATAAAGTTTAATACAGAGAATTGTGAGGAGATGCATTTTGTTATGAGGAACATGGAAAAACACCATAAAAATAATTTGGAACAGTGAACTGAAGACAGACTTTCCAAGAAATCATGTGATCAAAATGCCTAGCGAGTTACTGGACAGATAATTAGTGAAGTAACATAGCAGATACTATTCTTAAGGATGTGCAGGAGCAGAAGGATATGGGTATATTGCATTAGTCATTAAAGGTGGCAGAACAAGTAGAGAGAGTTGTTAATAGAGCATACAATATTCTGAGCTTTGTTAATAAGGGCATAGAGTATAAGAGGAGGAAGATCATGATGAACTTGCATAGAACACTAGTTAGACTTCAGCTAGAGCATTGCATACTTATGGGAAGCATGTAAATGCATTGGACAGACACAGAGCAAGTTTATATGAATAGTTCCAATGATGAGAAACTTTAGTTAGGATGATAGATTGGAGAAGTTGGCACTGCTTTCCTTGGTGAGAAGGCAGAGAGGTGATTTGATAGACACTGGAAGGAACAGATAGAGCTCATAGAAGGATTGAGAACCAGAGGGCCCAGTGTTAGTGTTTTGCAAAATGATGAAATGTAAGGGAAATGGTTAGGGTCTACAATACCCAACTGGAGGTCTGAGGAAGGCAGGTTGAAATGAAGTACTTGAGAGGCCAGTAAATGATTATTTAAATAAAAATGATGTGCAGCATTATGAGGAAAAGGCAGGACATTGGCACTAAGTCAAACACTCGGAGGGACAGTACAGATCAAATGGATCGAATGGCCTCTTTCTGAGCTGTAAGAATTCCTTGATTCTGTGATTAGATGCTGTTTAGCAGTTTATGAAATGAAAGACCAGCTCAGAGTAAACTACCCTGGACTGCACTCAAAGGCTAAACATGGTCATGGCACTTCTGTTAATCCAGCTTTTTATTCTAGACCTTTACACAAACCTCAACTCATATTCTCAATCTGTTGTGATGGGATTTGAACTTCTTTAGTAGCAAAAATCTTGAGATTATTACTCAAGTGATGTAGTCACAATGCTTTTGTACCTTTGTACATACATAGTGTGGTGTAGGGTGACTGAATAATGGATTTATGAAAAATAACTCATGCTTTACAAATCTGCTGAAATTTTAAGATGTAATTAGTAGAAAGCCAGTGGATGCGATTTCTCTTGGATTTTCAGAAGGCTTCTAATAAGATCCCATGTAAGAGATTAGTATGTAATATTAAAAGGCAAGGGATTGGGGATAGTGTACTGACATGGATAGAGAATTAGCTGACAGACAGAAAACAAAGAAAAGGAATAAATATGTCGTTTTCCCACTGGCAGGCAGTGACTAGTGGTGAACCAAGGGGTCAATGCTTGGACCCTGGGTTTTCACAATATATATATATTTATAATGATTTAGATGAGGGGACTAAATATGATATCTCCATGTTTGGGGTCATGCAAGGGATGATGAGCTATAAGGAAAATGCAGAGATGCTTCAGTTTGATTTGGATGAGTTGAGTGAGTGAGCAGGGAGGGATGCAAAGAGATCTGGGTGTCTATGTACACCAGCTGCTAAAAGAAACATGCAGGTGCAACAGTTGGATGAAAAAAGGTAGCTGGAATGTTGGCCTTCATATCAAGAAGATTCTAATACTGGAGTAGGGTTGTCTTGCAGCAGTTCTACAGGGCATTAGTAAGACCACATCTGGAAGATTGTGTGCAGTTTTGTTTTCTTTATCGAAGGAAAGGAGTTCTGCCTACGGAGAAAATGTAGCAAATGTTTACCAGACTTATTCCTAGGATGACAGGATTGATATGCGAAGAGAACTGGGTCAGTTAGAATTATATTCATTGGAGTTCAGAAAAACAAGTGGGTGGGGTGATCTCATTGAAACATAGATTAGACAGGGTAAATGCAGGAGAGACCTTCCTGATGACTGCTAGTCCAGAACCAGATATTGTAGTCAAAGATATAGGGTAGGCTATTTAAGACTGGGATGAAGTGAAATTTCTTCAGAGAGTGGTGAGACTGTAGAATTTTCTGCACAAAGCGCTGAAGACCAAAATATTGAAAGTTTTCAAGGAGTTAGATATAGTTCTTAGAGCTAAACAGTTCAAAGGGTATGGGGGGAAAGCAGGAATGCAGTGCTGAATTGCAGTCATCATATTGAATGGTGAGGCAAAGCCTACTCCTTTTAATGTTTTCTGTTTGTATGAGGTAGGGAGGCCTGAGAGAAACTGATTAGGGGGTGAATGACTTTGCATTAACACACTTATCATCAGATTTATAAGCCAATTATGGTGCATCCCTGTCTTAGAGGGGATGTTTCCTTGATATCTTTAAGTTTTCTTTTTGCTACTAATTCTAAGTTAATTTGTTCCCTTTGCACCAATAACCTCCTGTTCAGTTTCTTGATTAGAATATGGAGTTGCACTGGATTACATAAGGGCAGCACTTTTAGGACTCAAATCTCAGAGATATGGAGGGGCTAAACTATCTTGATTGACTCCCACAATCCAAAATTGCAGCTTAAGTTCCTGATTTCTGAGGTTATGTTTCTCCCTGAGAAAACAGGGAATGAAAGCCTCAGCATTCTTTGCACTGCTTCATGTGACACTAATGTGAGATGTATAATGATTAGTGCCTTTCAAGGTAGTCAACAAGGAAAACAGTAGTTTTTTTTGTCATTTCTACCATATAAAACTGATACAGTAAAAACAAGGCAGCATTCCTCTAGGACCAAGGTGCTATATGGATAGCACAAACCACACACTTTTACACGGCATAAAGTGCACAAGAAGTGCAAAACCCACAAGTTACAGTGTAATAGAAGAATGATAAATTATAGACATTATTCTAGCAGCAATTCAAAGTCTTGCGAAGAATTTCAGATGGGAAAGAGTCCGATCATTCTGTGTTAAGGAGCCTAATGGCTATGAGGAAGAAACTGTTGCACAGTCTGGCTGTGAGAGACCAAATGCTTCCAGTATCTTCTGCCAGATGGCAGGAGGAATAAGAGTTTGTGTGAGGGGTGTATGGGGTATTCCAAAATGCACTTATCCATTTGGATGCAGCGTGTGCTGTAAATGTCAGAAATGGAGGGAAGCGAGATCCCGATGATCTTCTCAGCTGTCCTCATTATCCGTTGTAGAGTCTTATGAAGCTTTAACAAATTGAAACAGAACACAGGACACTCCTACAAGCAGTGACATATGTGTTAAGTATCAGATTGTGCAGAGTTTTACACCTGTGCACCCAAAGACCTGTCACTGTTCTTTTACCTTTGTCTCTCTACTCCTATGCATTGGTGCTACAATTGCTGCCTAGCTTGAGAAAGCCTGCTGACTGCTTTGCTGGCTTGCCTCAGATAACTTTAGCAGGTGAGTGCGGACGGTCTGAAACTAGTGAACTCTGGACTGTGAGTGTCTCCTGAACACATGCAGATGCAACCTCCTAAGCCTGACCTGTTGGAAGTATTTGGGTCCCTGGTAGATGGAAGTGATGAACAGGACACAGTTGGAATATGACAGATGACAATCCTGGGTGCCTGTCTCAGCACCTCCTCCTTTTTGGTGTGTAATGGGATTTCCATCTCGACTTGAGCAGAGGGAAGTCAAAAGCCTTCGGTCTCTTTTATTGCTTAGCCAGTAAATGAATGCATCATGGTTCAAGCAATGGAATGAGGGTCCTAACATATATCCAGATATTAATTGTCCTGCTAGACCTTGTTTTACATGATGCCTACCACTTGGTCTTTGGAGGTAGTCGCATGCTTAGATACAGAAACCACAACATCAGAAAGAAATTTGCAGATTCCTGTCTTTCAATCCAATCTGTGTGAGATATCTGGCACTCCGGTACTGCCAACAGCTCCTTAGTGGTTGAATCCAGAGGCTCATCATTTTTACTAGGCGCAGTAGTGCAAAGAATGCTGTGATATGGGTGTTGCTTGAAACGTGATCAAATGAAAAAACCCACAGGAAAATAGTAGTGAACCTTTATCAATAATTGGTTAGGCCTGAACTGGAGTATTGTGAGCAACTCTGGGAAACAGTCTTGAAAAAAGGATATTAAAGCCTGCGAGACCAATGCAGAGGAGATTTATTGTAAAGATACCAAGGAATGGGAGAATTTAATTAGTTGGAAGAAATTAAGAAGCTGAGATTGTTAAAGCAGGAACTGATATGATGAAATTGAATGCTTTCTCTGCACTATATTCTTGTGCTTGTGCTAATTTAACAGAAAAAAAACGAATAAAGTAGAAGGCATCCTGACCTTCCTAAAGTACAATTTTGCAAATATAAGTATTTTAGTTGGCATACATCAAATTGTCTATCAGTGATTGCTAAATGAGTACAAAAGGTTGATTGTTACTTTCTTTCAAAGATCCATATGAATTCATTTCTGTAATGAATTCAAAGTATTGTTTAGTATTTACAGCACAGGACCACTGTTATACTCTAGGTAAAAACAATAACTGCAGATGCTGGAAACCAGATTCTGGATCAGTGGTGCTGGAAGAGCACAGCAATTCAGGCAGCATCCAACGAGCAGCGAAATCGACGTTTCGGGCAAAAGCCCTTCATCAGGAATAAAAAGCCGTTATACTCTACTCAAGGCTCTTCACAATCTGTAATTACCTGTACCACCTTGCTTTATTACCTCATGTGCATCAGTACTTTCCTTAAATGCTATAATTGCTTCAAACACTCAAGTTTTTATGAATCCATTGAATCTGGGCATCACTGGTGAGATGACCATTTGATGCCCATCTTTAATTGCTTTCAGCACGTTGGCTGGCTAGCTCCGAATATAGTTACGAGTCAACCACATTAATGTGTAACCTGAATTGATATATAGATAAAGGCAGTAGATTACATCTTTAGGGATTACATTCCCCAAAGTACCTTAGTGAATACATATTTACAATAATGCTTGTAGATAACCATGAGATTGGTTTTTAATTCTATTTGTTGTTATGAATTCAATGATTCTGGAGCTCTGGATTGCTAGTCCAGTGACATTACTACCTAGGGAGAAGTGAGTTTTGAGATGATTTATGGCTCAGGTTGAGGTTCTGGATGTGGGTTTGGTTGCTGAGCTGGAAAGTTCATTTCCAGCTGTTTCGTCACCTTACTAGGTAACATCTTCAATGGGCCTCCGGGTGAAGCACTGTTGTCTATTTATATGTTTGGGTTGGTGGTGTCATTTCCTGTGGCGACATCATTTTCTGTGGTGATGGCATTTCCTGTTCTTTTTCTCAGGGGGTGGTAGATGATGTCTAACTCTAAGTGTTTGTTGATAGAGTTCCGGTTGGAATGCTATGCTTCTAGGAATTTTCGTGCATGACTCAGGTTGTGTTGTCTTAGAATGGATGTGTTGTCCCAGTCGAAGCGGTGTCCTTCCTCATCTGTATGTAAGGACACTAGTGAGAGAGGGTCATTTTGTTTTGTGGCTAGTTGATGTTCATGTATTCGTGTAGGAAGCAGGAATTATCAACAGTGCTTCGCCCAGAAGTCCATTGAACATGTTACCTAGTAGGGTGACAAAACGTGTGGAAATGAACCTTCCAGCTCATCGAGCAAACCTACATCCATAGGCAGAAGTGGTGAATGGAGTAGTGAAGTCCTATTTTTAATTCGATTAGTTAGTGGCTATTGCATTAATGTCCTTGATCTGAACTTATCCACAGGTGAAAATAATTTCTGTATATTTATCCCGTCAAATGCTTCATAATTTAAACCCTTTTTATTTCCAATTTTAAAATGACCTCTCTGCCTTTACATTCTATTCCTTTAGAAATAAACCCCACTATTTTTCTTGCATTAATTAATAGCCTTTTCAACTGATGTTACTACTTTTAGCAATTTACATACTTGTATTCTCAGTTCTTTTTGGTGCTCTAACTCATTTAGTTTCTTGCCTTACAAGGAATAAGTGATCTCTTTATTCTTCCTACCAAAGGAATCACCTAGCACTTTCCATTTTGAGGTCCATTTACCTGCCTACCTACAAATGACTTGCTGCGTTTTTGTATCATGCTCCACATGATTACTGTGACAATACTATTGCTTTAAGAGATTATCTTGATTTCTTTTTTAAAAAGGCAGAGATGATGAGTAGTCTCCACAGAACCACTGCAGTAATTAGTTTGTGAGGTCTTACAGATTTTGTTTTAACGTTGGAACAATAGACGCAGTCTAAATGAGTGTCGTCAAGCACTCCAGAACCAGGATTTTTAGTTGCTTAGTTTTTCAATTGCAGTTGCTGCTGAGCTTTTGAAAAAGTGGATGTTATTTTTCCTTTTCTCGTTTACAGCTAAAAGCAGGGCTTATCTTCCTGCTGCTGGGATTACATGTGAGATAATCTGTTTTTCTGAATTTGCCTTTTGCCAAGGTTGTGTTTATGAGATGTTACAATATTGGAACAGTTTATTAAAAATAGTTACTGTATTTTTTAAGCTTTCTAATAGAGTGACATTTAAGCCAATTCTTTGTTTTTTTTTCTTTTGTAATGTTCTAACCAGAGTGCATGAATGAAGTGTGTTTTGCTTCAAATCTGGTAATTTGACTAATTGTATTGCACCTTACATTTACCTTTTAAAATAAGACAAAGATAGGGTTTAGGCTACCTTAATATATTTTGAGGGGGTCTGATCTGGTCCTGTACCCCAAAGTTGCTAACATCTCCAAATTTCGCTCCAAATTTCCAATTTCTAATTCTAAATAATTTACCTAAAGCTGAACAATAATGGTCTTAACATAGATCCCTGTGTAGCATTATTTCCCATTTTTATGGCAGTGTAGGAAACCCTTCCTTAATTCCTAAACTCTGGTCTCTGGTTTGTAGCCATCTTTCAATCCATTCTGCTGCTTTCACATGCTTTGACATTTGCTAGGTAACTCTTATATGGCATATCAAAGGCCTTCTAAAAGACCATGAATAATACATCCACTGGATTGCGCTTACTGAATTATTTGAAGAAAGGTTGCTTCTCTATGACCTTATGTTTACAAATCCATACCTTATATCTCTCTCTCTCTCTCTCTCTCTCTCACACACACACACACACACACACACACACACACACACACACACACACACACACACACACACACACACACACACACACACACACACACACACACACACACCTTTTACATATATACATATCTTTAGGTTTTTTAAAATCTGATACCTTAGCAAAGATTCTAGTAGCCATGCTACTACCAGTAGTCACTAGCTGACCTAGAGTTATGTCATCCAGTTCTACTTCACTTTTTGAAGATGGGAATTACATTTGCCATGAACACAAATCGTTTTTCTATAAAAATCTAATTTGTAGCTACTTATGCCCTGGCTGTCTCCTGCTTGAAAGTGTCTGCTTGTAATATCCTCAAACTTGTTTAGTGCCTCGTTTCTTAACAGTTACAGTAATGCCCTTGATGATTTCTCCTATTGTAATTTCTTCTTTGGTTTTGTCTTGTGGAAAATTGATGCCCAGTAACTATTCAGCATTCACCTTCTGAGATGATCACATCTAATTTTAGCTCATCTCACAATGGCTCTAACCCCATCTTAATTCTCTGTTACTTATGTGCTGACAACTTACTATATCTTTTAAATCCTTTTGTATTAATGATTCTGTTTAATTGTCTTTTAAAAAGCCCCTTTGCTAAACTCACCCTATTAAGTTTTACCATTGTATCCTTTATTGTTTGTGCTTTGCATGCATGTACATTGATGTTCTTTTAATATATTGCTTATTATTATTTTACTACTTTGCACTGTATACACAAAATCCTGCAAATCCACTGGCAGGTTAGACGTAACAATGTGAACATCTTCTCTCCGGTCAATGTCCCTGGTAGCGAGACACTGGTCATACCCAATCAGCTGCGATGGGTGAGACACATCGCCCACACAAGATTCCCTAACCAAGTGCTATACTCTTGAGTTCTGCAATGGACAAGGACACCCTGAAAGCCTCCCTAAACAAATGACACATAGGAGTTCTTGCCCTGGAACTCAAACTGGAGAAGAAGCAACTGCAAAGGCAGCAAACATTTTGAATGTCACCAAGTGGAATATGTGGAAGCCAAGCGTAAGCAGCAGAAAGAACATGCAAGATCCAGAGTGTTTCATCCACCAGCCTCAAACACCACCTGTGCCACCAATGACAGAGCCTGCAGCTCCAGAGCTGGACTATGCAGTCAGCGTGGAATCCACTTCCCAATGGGATTGTCAATGAAAGGAGAATAGGCTACTCATTATTGTACTACTTTGCCAGCAATTTTCTTAATTTTAGTTCTCCTAAATTCTATCCTCATTCCTTTTTCTACCCTTTGCCCCTATCTGTATTTGGAGAAAGTGAGGACTGCAGATACTGGCAATCAGAGTCAAGAGTGTGGTGTAGAAAAGCACAGCCAGGCAGGCAGTAACGAGGAGCAGGAGAGTCGACATTTCTGGCATAAACCCTTCATCAGGAATGAGGCTGAAGCTCTTCGACCACTGTCTGCATTTGTTTTTGCACCCTGACTTTTGTTCTCATCCATTTTACTTATTTTTAAATTGCAATTGTATTTACTCAAATCCTCTCATCCATCCCTCTCCCCAGATTTTGTTAGTTGAAGCAAGTTAAAAGACTTGCATTTAAGTAGCACACCTTTCCTAACCTCAAAACATCCCAATTGCTTTATAGTGCAGTTGCTGATGTTGTAAGAGTGTCCCTTTCTTTTCAATCACATTTATGCTTTCCACTAGGACATTGGTCTCAGTCAAGTTCAGATGCAACTCGTCTCAGGGGCGCAAGACTATTGTCACATAAACTGAAAACCTTGCTATCCACATTTGTTTTTCCTTCATACACTGACTTGTTGGTCTGTTTCTCCCGAAGTTATTATCACATTGCTCAACTCTAATCTGGAAATTACTACCCTTGAGGTCCTTTTTATTTTTGTTTATGGCTGCTTTTACTCCAGAAGTAGGACTTTGTTCCTATTCTTTGTTGTTTTGAGATAAACCATGGTAATTGGTTCATCTCTATCATCTTCCAAATTCCTTCCAGCCGTTTTGATATCTCACTTTCCTTTGTCATGAAGTAAGTCATGAACCCTCCTTGATTCCAGATTGCAGAACGCATTGATTATTCACAAGTTCATTCTGAAATCAGTTCACTCTACACACACCTTTTGATAAATTATTATTATTAGATGATTCATTGTGAGTTGCTAACATCCATCTTTTAATAGTATAATGAAGACAAAAAGAGTATGACTCTTTTGGGGATCATTCAATAAGTCAACAGCCAGTACTAAGTTTGAGAATTGAATTCACAGCCATTTTTTTCATAAGTAATTTCATAGCAGTTCATTATCAATTTAAGCTAGTGCAACTGAACACAATGAAATACCTATTATCTACTCAATACTTCACCTGTTCTGCTGCCAGTAGTGAAGGTAGTTGAAATGTTTAGTACCCAATAGAGAAAGCAAGAGGCAATATTAATGTACAATGTGATATACTAGGCCTTTTCCTTAGGCCTCAGCATCTCATTAGAGTTTTAAAGCAATTTAGTTTTCTCCTTGTGATAAAGAAAGAACTGAGATGCTAAGTACACCAAATCTCAGCAATCTCAATATTGAAGACTTGTACTTTAGAGTTAGCACACCCTTAGCCAAGCTGTTCAGTATGGCCAAAACACGGGTATTTATTCAACAATGGAAAATTGTCCATGTCTTTCCTGCCAATAAAGAACTGGACAAATTCAACCCAACCAAATAGCACCCTCAACATCAGCAAAGTGATGGAAGGTGTAACAGTGCTATCAAGCAGCATTTAATACAATAATAATCTGCTTACTGATGCTCAATTTGTATTCCTCAGGGCCCTAATGTTATTAAAATCCTTTTGCAAACATGAACAAAGGAGCTGAATTCAACAGGAGTTGAGTGACTGTGTTTGACATCAAGTCAACATTTGACAGAATATGGAAACAAGGACTCCCTATCAAATTTGAAGTCAGTGGTAATCAGGGAAAACTCTCAATTGATTGGAGTCGTACCGAACATGAAGAAGATGTTTGTGCAGGAAACCAATCATCTCAGCTCTAGGATGTCACTGCAGGTGTTCCTTGTGTTAATGTTTTAGGCCCAAGCATCTTCAACTGCATGAATCAATTATCTTCTCACCATCATTAGTTCAGAAATGGGGATGCTGACTGATGATTGTTCAGTAACAGTCATAGTGGTTCAGATCAAAAGCAGACTGAATCTATGTGCAACATAACCTGAGTGATAGTCAAACTTGGGCTGATATGTGTACATAACATTCAAACTATACAAGTATCAGACAATGACCATCTCCAACAAGAGAGAATCTAACCAGGAGACAGTAAGGACTGCAAATGCTGGAAGTCAGAGTTGTTAATTCAAAGTTGGGAGGACAAGGCAGGTCAGACAGCATCTGAGGAGCAGGAAAGTCAACACTTCAGACCAAACCCCTTCATTAGGACTAGGCAGGAGGAGGGAGCCCAGACATACATAGAACGAGGGGATGTGTGGTGGTAGGGCTGGGGAAGATTTGGGGGAATGGTGATAGGTGGATGCAGGTTGGGGGATATTGTGATTGGTCAGTGGGAAGGATGGAGTGGTTAGGTGAGTAGGAAGGTGGACAATTTAGAGCAGGTCAGGGAGGGGAGGAGAAGGGGTGGGGCTAAACATGGGATAAGGCTGGGGGTGGAGGAACTTTGAAGCTGGTGTAGTTGATGTTGAGGAAATTGGGCTGTAAGCTTCCCAGCTGCTGCTGTTCCTCCAGTTTGTGTTTGGCCTCACTTTGACAGTGGAGGAGGCCAAGGATGGACATGTCACCAGGGGAATTAAAGTGGATAGCTGCCGGTAGGTCAGGTTGGTTAATGCATGCAAGGCGTAGATGCTCTGTGAACCAGTCCCTGAATCTGTTTGGTCTCCCTGATATACAGGAGACCACATGAGGAGCAACAGATGAGGTTGGATAACATGCAGGTGAATCTTTGTCAAATCTGGAAGGATTGTTTCGGGCCTTGGACAGAAGGAGATATGGGGAAAGGTGTTACACCTCTTGCAGCTGCAGGGAAAGGTACTGGGTGTAGTGGAGAAGTTGGTGTTGAGTGTAGAGTTGACGAGGGATTTGCGGTGTTAGCGGTTCCTGTGGAAAGTGGACGGGGCAAGGAAATATGGTTTTGGTGGTGGGGTCTGATTGTAGGTGGCGGAAATGTCGGAGGATGATGCGTTGAATGTGGTGATTGACTGGACTCCATCTCTGGAAACTGACACACCGCTGATCTCCATTTCAAACCCACTGACGCCCACAGCTACCTTGACTACGTCTCTCACCCACTCTTCTGCAAAACTGCTATTCCCATACTCCCAGGCCATAATGCAGAGACTCGAACAACAGCTTTGCCAACCATCCAAACCAAACTTTGGGTCTGCTACGTGGATGACACCTTTGTCGTCACTAAATGAAACAAAATAGAGGAAACCTTCAAGACCATCAATAATATCCTTATTGGCATAAAATTCACTAAAGAGGAGGAAACAACAAAAAAAACTGCCGTTCTGAGATGTCACAGTAGAGTGAACAGCCAACGGGGAACTTCAAACCAGCATCTACAACAAAACTACACATATGGAACCAAATATTGAACTACAGAAGCAATCATCCCAACATCCACAAATGAAGCTGCATCAGACCATCATTTCAACGAGCCACCATACACTGCAGCACAGAGGAACTACGCAGAGCAAAGGGAAATCACTTATACCGTGTATTCAAAAAGAACGGGTACCCAATGAACACAGTCTGCCAATTTCTCAGCAACAAACCCAAACAAGCAGACAAAACACATTCAGAAACCCTAGCCACTCTCCCTGACATCAGTCATCTCAGAAATGACTGGCAGAGTATTCAGACCCCTTGGCATCATGGTAGCCCACAAACCCACCAACACACTAAAACAGCAGCTAATGAACTTAAAAAAACCCTATACTGATAACAAACAAAATGAATGTCATTTACAAAATACCTTGCAAGAACTGTAACAAACACTGCATTGGACAAACAGGCAGAAAACTAACCACCAGGATACACTAACATCAACTAGCCACAAAAGGACATGACCCATTCTCACTAATATCCTTACAGACAGATGAGGAAGGACACCACTTTGACTGGGACAACGCATCCATCCTCGGACAAGCCAAGAAGAGAAATGCACAGGAAGTCCTCGAAGCATGGCATTCCAACTGGAACGCTATCAACAAACACATCAACTTGGACCCCATTTACGACCTTCTGAGAAAAAGAACAGAAAATGACATCAACCACCCAGGGGAACCTAAACACAAATAGAAAGGGGGTCATAACACCAGCACTTCACCAGAGGCTCACTGATGATGTTACCCAGTATGGTGATGAAACATCTGAAAATCAACCTTCCACCTCAGCAAGCAAACTTACATCCATTGTTAAATGTTTCTAAAAGCTAAAGCTTACTACTTAAACACAGTATAGTTATGACTAGACAGTCTCATTTAAAATGCTATCACTTCCCATGTAAACTAGAAAAATCTTATTAATCCAAAGACCTGTAATTATGTTTTCATTATTAAACATACACCTTTTTAAAAAACTATCATTGTAGTGTCTGGACAGTAAGCCTTTAAATAGTTTATTCCCTTGTGTAACTGGATATCATTTTCCAGGTTAATGAAATGAAGAAGCAACTCATTTTGGCCAAACATTGCAACTAAACTTTGTCTTTATTTCCAATTTTTCTGTAGCATTTAAATTAATAAGCCTATGTGTGTTGTGTTTCAACATTTGTATATCGGATTTAAATCGTTATTGTGCTCTTAATTTCATGGACAATTTAGCATTTTATCTATAGTTTACTGATGCTTAAAAATTCTTGCACTTTAGCAGAAATACTTATCATACCCGGAAATACTTCTTAATCTTCAGTTTTAGAAACAAAAAAATTTTATGGTTTGCATGGTAATACTGAACCCATTTTAAAATTATGTCCCAATGTGAAGGCACTTAGTTTAAGGTCACTCTCTCACCACATATTTGAAGGGGAGTTAAGAATAATTTGTTGTCAGCCCAATAAAATGCAATTTATTCTCGCTTTGCAACGCTGAGACAAACTTATGGAACATTGAACTGCTACGTGTGAATAGTTTTCTTACAAGTGGAACATGCTACGTAAAAGTAACAGATATTGTCCTAACTAACGCAGGATTTGTAACAACCTGAACAGTGGGTAAATGTTAGTATTGTAGTTTTTTTTAAATGCAGAAAAGTTTCTCAGGTGTTGAGAATCCTTCGCTTTTTCTCACTCTCACACACAAGGCAAAGACAGTTATTCTGAGAGTTAGTGGTCGCTAAGGCAACCAGAAGGAGTATGCAGTGAATGCTGCCGCTTCCCACTGTTCCCAGCTGTGGGATGTGCTCCGGCGCTGACGATGCGCGCTGCTCGCAGCAAAGGCTGTGCCGGCCAGTCGCAGACTTTCACTCGGACGGAAGTGCCTCAACAGTCTCTCCTCTTGTCATTTGCCAACAGGGGTTCCTGAGCCGTCGGCTGAAAGGTTCCATCAAAAGGACAAAGAGCCAGCCCAAGCTCGACAGGAACAGCAGTTTCCGGCACATCTTACCTGGATTTAGGAGCGTGGAGAATGAAAGGTAAAGAGCGTCTCCGATGTCTTTCCTTCCTCCGTATCTTTCACTGCCGTCACAGTACAAATATCTTTGCATTAACAAATGTCTTCTTTGTAGCGGACGTGTTGCCAAATTACTGGCTTCCTTAGCGATGGTGTAATGATTTTAAACAGCTGCCGAGGATTCAGCCCAAACATTAATCCAGCGGAATTCGAAAGATCTTTTCCCAGCGTAATTGTTCCCACATTTGCTTCCTGTGAAACGAGACGTGCTTTTATGGTGGCGATTTGTACTATTCCATTGTGATGTGTCGCTTTTCTAGATTTTGGAAGAAATTAATTATTTAAACAAGTAGTTTATTTTTTACAGCTGCACTGTCTGCTATTTTTCGGAAGAATGCAAAAAAACCCTGCTTGCCTGGCTATTGTTCTTTTTCAGCACATACACATATGCTTTGTTTTTTGAACATCTACGTTTGACTGTTGCAGTTAGGGATGGGTTGTGTGAAATGCAGCGCTAATCTGTTCTGTCTGTACCTTGGCCGCGAGTTCTTGTGAGATGGGTTACTGTGATTGAAGGATGTCTGAAATATCAGTCGACATTTCCCCCTGCAAATCCAGGTACCTATGCATAGGCGAGGAAGAGTTGCTCAGTCTGTCACCTGTCCGTGAAATTGTGTTTTATTTAAGCGGAGGTGGGGGTATGGTCCTGAATCCGACAGTGTCTTCAGCCAACTATATTAATAGATTTGTAGCGATGAGGTACTTACTGCTCTTTCTCTAACGCCATCATAACGAATAGTGAGATACTGCCCATATTGGTAGGGTATTTATTATTCAGTTATCTCGACGGTCTGTGATGTGGTCACAGTAATTGATCTACTCGGCCGCTTCAATCAGCTCGGACCACACATTATGGGCCGCCAAACCAATCTGTCAATTTTGCAATTCCCTTTCAAAAGTAATAATAATTAGCCATCTGTTTTATTCAAACAGCATAGACCACCATATATACTAAGAAAATTTCAATCTATTTCTCGTTAACTCAGGGACAAAGTAGAAGTTAAATTATAAATAAGCCAGCCACATACATATTAAGATGGAATGGGATAACTGAAATATTTAAATTTGACATGTATTTTTCTGGTTGGAATAAATATTGTATACGTATGTACAAAGAATGCTGTGGTCTCAGTAGCCAATGGATACCTAATTATGTCCCTTTTCCATGGATATTCTTTGGCTATTGCATGAGGATTTGTCATGGAAGCAATGTTTGCATCAGTTCTTCAGCAGAAAATTGATAATGAGTGCAGTACAAACTCATGTAAATCATGTATAAGTGAAATTGAATCTAATTATACCCCATCCAGTCTGCACATGCTCTGTCTGTTAAAATGACAAAAGGGGAAACAATTGCTGCACTGGCCTTTTGAAAGACACTTTAAATCCATTCTAAATTTGGTGACAGATGTTTCCTATTAATTTAGTTGCAATTATTGTTTACCATGAAACAAATTTTGGCCCCTTGCCTTTTACATAAACCTAAACTGCATTTTAATAGCCCAATAAAATGTGCACTATGGCATCAGTGCTACAGCAATAATACTTACTCTTAATATTTGTCATTTGTTATATGTCAGACTTTCAAACTTATTTAAATTTGAGTGTCTCAATTTAATTGTCATCATTTAACAACGTGATACCTATTCACATCCAGCAAAATATTGGAATTCCAAAAGAGAGAACCTAGCAATCAAATTTGATGGGAAAAATAATTCCTTTTGATATCTTGGTTATGTGTGACATTCCTAGTTTAGTATTTTAAGCATGTTCATCAACAGTTGTTGCATTTATTTTTTTCAGTTATCCTCTCCCAATCCCCATCCCCAAAAACCCATCACCATACAATAAAATGCTTCTTTTGTTGAAATTCAAGCTTTAGTAGATGAATGGCTATTCACATGGGAACTTCTGTAGGTATTTCTGCATGTTTGACCTTGAGGGATCTAAGAAGAAAAATAGAGGGTGTTTTCGATTAAGTTGCTTTTGATCAGCGCTTTTAATACATTATACATTTTTTTCAGCATCGGTTTTCTTTCCTCCTGCTACACTTGTGTGGAAGTATGGAACCTGTATTTACTGAACCGTCATGTGCCACCTGAGTAACTATTGTTTTTGGGTTTTTGTGGCGCATTGGTAATGCCCTACCACAGGGCCAGAAAGTCCAGGTTCAAGTCCTACCTGCCCTGGAAGTGTGTCAGAACATCTTGAATAGGCTGTTTTAAAAATATTGGTTTACTTTTGTCCAACCAGTGAAATAATAGCAATTTATCAAGGGCATGAAAGCTGAGCCTAGTCAGTCTTAACCCTGTGTCCTCATGTGCTTTCCAGCAGGTCTCATCAGAGAGACTGGTACAGTATTACTACCTCAGCTGAGATTGAGCTATTCACCTTGAATCATGTGTTTAAACTTGAGACCTTCTGGTCTGTAAGGTTTCAATACACATTTTTTTTGTCAACAGGAGTTATTGAAGAATGATGTGTTCCTCAAAACACTACATCTAATTTTATTCTGATGGTGAAGATTTTCAATTTCTAAATACTTTAATTGCAAGTTTCTTTCATTACCACACTGAATACACTTATGCCATCTTTTTAGGATCCTGATTCTTGTATTGTTTAGTTCAATGTTAAATATTCTGATTAAATGCATAATTTGTAAAGCAAATCCTGTTAAATTGATTTTTCAAGACTTCTTATGGGCCCTTCACTCACCTCTGCACAAATGGCTGCTTCCTCAATTCACTTGTTTCTGGCAGACAAAAAAATAGTTCACATCTTTTGACAAAAAGCAATGGGAGTTCATTGCCACAGACCTGGCTACCCAAACTATTAATAAGGCTGTTGACAGTACATGGTAAGCTCAGTCATTTACATTATATCTGGACAATTGCTAAGGATAAATGGTTACTGATATATTTTCAAGTGTGGAGCATGTGGAATGCAATCATGTAAAGGTCAACAAAAAAGTTATATAGGCTTTAACTACAATCAATCATTCTTTTCTGCAAAATATTTTTACACCTGAAGTACACTTGTATCATTTTTTTTCTTTTTTTTTATTTAAAGACCCATATGTGTTCAAACTAGATGACTAATACTATATAATTCTCACTGCTGTCCCTTCTTTCATCTACTGTCATGGATGCTGCTTTAATAGAGTGCCTCCATCAGAAGGAAAGACCATTTACTCAACAATGATCTGTCAGTTGTCTTAAGTAAGTCAGTTGCTAGGTTAATTTAAGAAGGTTTTGGAAAGTCTATTTTATGGTACTTTGCCTGATCATTATTTATTTTTTTAAAAAAAGGAAAAATTAAACTACTCCTGCAACAAGTAGGTCAATTTTAATGGCAAAAAAATGTTGAATACAATATGTAGTGTGCAGCATGAAACAAACAAGCCTCTCTTGGTTTTAGATGTCATAAGAATCCTGTTGTTTTACTATCTTTGTATGCTTTCACGTAGATTCTATAACAATATTATGCAGCAGTGAATTCCAGCAGATGCTTCATCACAGCTACTGTGTAGCATTTGACCATGCTGTATCTATGGCTTGTCCATCTCCAGTCAGAAAGTGCTCATAAACATCTTCAAGTTTCTTTGATGAGTAAAGTACTATACCTGCTAATTGAAGATGGATTCAATCTCCCTTTGTTTTTGGAATTTATGCATACAGTAAGTTAAGATCTTACCTTGGTATGGTTTATATTTTGTTTTTACGGCTGTGATCTTGCAATTCTAATATAATTATAATATTTGCTATTGGTGCAAGACTTGACTCTCTTGGAGAACGGCCAGAAAAATATTTGTCATTGTTGCGGTTGTGGAAGAAACAGACTTTCATTGTTTTCAGTGTTGGAGAAAATTAAAATAGCTTCATACCACATATTCCCAAATCATAATTTTAATAAGTTTACTCAGAACTAGAAAATTTGTAATGCTGACAGATGACCTAAAATTAGAAGCATGGATTGGGTGCTTTTGATTTAATTTTGAGGCAGAGAAAATTTGTCAATAACTTGGATTTGAAAAACCATCTTTGCTTAGACCACAGACAACAAGCACAGTGAATGTGATGAAGCAACAGTGTACTTAAAACCTTCCTTCTTATACACCATATTAAAAGGTTGCTATAATGATTATATTTCCAATGTGTGATCAGCATGGTTTTCTGATTCCTAGTTATTGCTCCTAGTTGTTAAAAATTGGGTTTTCTGAAAAGATTATTTTGAAATAATAAATAATGGGTAGAGAATAAGGGTGTGCAGATTTTAGATAATTTGCAAAGGAAGCAGAAGAAATAATGAAGAAAAACATTTTTAGGCAGCAGTTGGTTAGCATCTGATGCATACTGACTGAGTTTGGTGAAGGCCGATTCAATTATAAGTTCTCTTCGAAAACAGAATTAAATAATTATCAGCCAGGAAAATTTTACAAACCTGCATGAAAAGGGATGGACTCTGGATGAATTGCTTCTTTGGAGAGGTAGCACCAGACACAATGGACCAAATTGCCAGCTTCTGTGCTGCACACATTCTACCTAGTTGGAAGGTAATAGTAGTGGGAACAATTTGAGGTACTGAGTTGTGGGCACTGCACATGAAGCTTATATCACACCACATTATCGATTATTAGTTTATTTTTCCCAAAAATAATCTTGCAGTGATTCTGTATCTGATTGTAAACTATCTGTTTGATTTTCCCCTGTCTCCTCCAGCAACTGATTCCCATTTATGGAATCTGATGATCTATCAAATATAAATGAAGTAATCTCAATAATAGCCCATCTTTTTTGTCTGTCAGTTTTTTTTTACCTTGTGTTTTATTAATACCTGTAGCTACCTATCTGTTCCAGGTTTGGAGACATTTCTTCCACATTCCAGGCTTTCCTTTACTTTTCCTGTACTTTAGGTTTTCCATAGTTAGATTCAAATTATTTGAGGAAGTATATTTAGATTTCATATTTATTGAATCAATGTTTGAAAGTGTAACAAATGAGTCTGTAGATAATTTTTTACACACTTTAATTATTTGGATTGATTTTAAAATTCTATCTCCGTTGGGCACTAACCTCTGTGCCATTCAGTAGATTCCAGGGAAAAATTAAGAGTTGCATTTCCAGAACTACAGCTTCATTTTTGTAAGGCGGCTAGCCTTATTCACCCAAGGCTAGTGGATAGGGGTGCAAGGTCAAATACATTGAAGTCAGTGGAAGAAATTGATTTGCTGCTAATTAAGCAAGGGAAGTATTTTCCCAGTGTGTTAGCTCTTAAAGCCAATCTGTCAATAACGACTGCAAGGAAAAAAGAGACATTAACCCTAATTTCATTTGTTCTGACAAATCACATTTCCTCAAAATTGCAGTATCTCTGCTTCTTCTGTATCTTCTACTGAAACGTTGCTGTATCTCACAAAACCATTATGAAATTAATGCTTTTGAAACTGTTAGATCCTGTTTAATTTCAAATATGTGAATTGTGCCTCTGTCAAATTCTCCTCAAATCCAAATGGCAATCAGATGGAAAGTCCACTTTGGTATATTCAGTGCTGTTGCTTCAGCAAGTTGATAGGTTGTTTGTTTTAATGTTACAAAGGAGACTTTTCCTTTGAATGTGGATATGAAGAAAAGTTTGAAGTTAATTTGAGTTTTTCTGCTAAGAATATATTGGTCCAGTGTGCAGCTTACTGATTTTAAGTGTAGTTTTTGTTTTTACATTTTTTGAGGCATTTGTAGGAATTAGACTAATATTCTTCATTGGTATGAAGTGTTTCACCTGAAATTCCATTATGTAAAACCAAGCTAATATTACAAGCAAATCTTTATCAAGCATCACCGAACTTGTGATTTTTAGTTTTGCTGATAGCATACTCTAAGAGCTTTCATGATTTTAAGGAAACAACGTCTTACATAAATATTTCTGCTTTAGTGATAATACATCATAGGAACATAGAACATAGGAGCAGGAGTAGACCATTCAGCCCCTCACCAGCTCTACCATTCAATATGATCATGGCTGATCATTGAGCTGAATACCCTAATCCTGTCCTGCCCTCCTCCATGTCCCTTCATTCCTTTAGCTCAAGAACTATATCTACATCCTTCTTCAAACACATGATGTTTTAGCTACAACCACTTTCTGTGATAGTGAATTCTACAGACTCACCACTTTCTGGGTGAAGAAATCACAAGAGAACTTCTGTCAGAGCCAATAGTCCTGTGTAAACTTCGTCTGTAGTGAATGAACGAGGGACTGCATATTTTAGTGATTTACCTGGGATTCGCAGTTGTATTTGACTGAATTCAACTTGGCTCAGACACAGCTTTACGGAGGTCCTTGTTGGCCATGCCTATTTAGAAGAGTAATGTTTCAACACCTGATTAATTTTAATTTGAAAATAAAAATCCAAGCCCCACTTAACCATTCTTTCTCCTCTTAATTTTGCCTGAAAATTAACTCGTGCTTTTATCTAATACTTAATACAATCTTCACTAAGCATTAATTCTCAATTAAACCAGGTTCAAGCATTATGCATCTTATCAACTAATCAACTTTTGCCTCACCTGTTGAGCTCATTCTCTTCTGGCTTATCAGTAATTGTTGTTGACTATACGCATCTATATTAACAAATAGAATTTAATAAAAATTGAGCAACAAGAAATGAAAGTGAGTTTCAAACAGGAGAAGCTGATAAGCTTATGCCCATGCTACTGTCATAATTCAAAGCTCACCAGGAAAACCTAGTTTTGAAATACAAAAACAGACCATAGTATACTACTTGAGGATCCATAATCTAATGTAGAAGAAGACAAATCCTAACCTATGATATATTTACAATGTTGGCCATATAAGGAAAACGCTTGAATGTGTATATTACCATACTTGAAGGATGGCCTGCACTGCTTTACAATCAACTAATTTGATTTTGAAGTGCAGTCATATCTCAGACAAAATGTTAACATAGAATTAAACAATCTTAGATACAAGCAAAGGGTAAAAACCGAGACTTCTTCAGGTAAGGAGTCAGTGGTTAAACTAATTTTTTTTACTCCTAAAATCCCTCACTCTTTACCTCTGTCAGCAAGCACTTAGACCACTTCCCCATGCCCTAAGGCTTGACTTCTGAATTCTTGATAGGTTCCTTGGCTTAAAGAAAGAAATAATGTTTTATAAAGCACCGTCCATGATGTCAGGATATTACGGAATGCTGCACAGCCAGCAAACTACTTTCAGCATATTTTTGCACTCATTGTGAAGGGAAATGTGGCCAATTTTCAGGCAATTAGGTCCCATAAACAGTAATGAAATAAGTGGTGATTTACTGTTTTTTGAGTAATAAATGTTGGAGAGTTCGTTGGAAGAATGCTACTCATCTCCAAATAGTGTGAAGGATTTTTAAAATATCTATTTGCAAGACGGGACACAACCTCAGTTAAACAGCTCATCAAAAAATGGCAATCTCTGACAATGTAACACTGCTCTTTAGCCCACCTTAGCATCAGTTTAGGCTACTTGTTTAAGATTGGCTTTAACCTAAGATCTTCTGATTCACCAATGACAATGACGCCACTGAGCTACAGCTGACATGATTCAACACTCCACAAATTTCAACTTAAAGTGCTGTTGCCCACACCTTTGAGCCATTCTTTCTCAGTTCTACTTTGTGCCCCCCTCAAGTTGATATTCTCATCTTCAGATCTCCTAGTTTCTTTCCTCCACTCTTCAATGTTGGTTTCTTTCTTTTGTGCACCTGACCAAACCCCCTAAAAATATATTGAGGAGTTAGTCTAGACTCTAATGTTTTCTTACGTTAAAGATAAGTGTAAGACGTTGTGCTCCGTATGCAATTTGATTGGCCAAACTAACAGGCTTGAACAAAACACCCTTTTTATTCATATACTATTATTAAAATACAAAGTAAAATAATTGGCTTGACTGTAACTCTATCAAAATGCTTAGCACAACAATATGTATTAACTATTACTAATTAACTGTTTCAATGTAGTAACATCCCATAAACGCGCCCTTAGCAAAGGCAAATTCAATAAAATAGACGGTCACACATGCAATTTTAGCAGCAGGAAGAGAACTCCAGGTTTTAGCTGTAACAGAGAGGGGACAAAGAGCTTCCACATCCAGCTTCACAACCCCAGCAATTGCTACTGAAAGCTAAAACTTTAGAGTCCCAGATCTGAGGGAGCTTGATCCTACCCATTCACGCTTTTTCCATTGTTCCAACTTGAAAAAGAGCTAAGTCCTCTCAAGCTGTTTACTTTATTGGCTTTGGAGCAGACTACATATGACTTCTAACTCAATTTTTCATTATTTATTTTTTAAAAAAGGGCAAAATACACCTCTTAAATCCATAGCGATTGTTCCACTTCTGTAGAGCATTCTTGCATCTGCTAATTCAATTCCATGATTGATAGCCATTTTAAAATTGCTCTGTATCACTGCTAATCGGCTTTTTCCCTTTTTCAGCTTTTTTTTTTGCAAAACCCTTCTGAATGACTCTGGCTGTTGATATGCTGCTTGTCCCATTTGTTTCCTCTTGTTTGATGTCTATTGTTTTGTCCTTGTGTGAAAAACAGAGATTTTTTTTCTGTATGTAAAGAATACTGCAGAAATACAAATTGTTGTTTCCAAGCAGGAAATTGTGCAAAATGCAGCAATTGTAGAAATCAGTGGAGGTTATGATGGTTTGTGATGTTGCAACAAATTATGTGCCTTAACATGTGTGGAACAGCAGTTGCAGAAATCTGTGCAAATGCCCTGAAAGATTTATGTTACAGAGTACATTGCAGTTAGAGTGCTAAGAGGATGAGGGTCCCCCTTGAAATCTTTTAGTCTTCAGCCTCCAACTTCCCCTCTGCAAATCTCAATACCTGTCCTGCCACTGCCACCTTCAATTCCCATGCCTCAGTTCCTTCAGTGTCCATCTCGTGATTGTGCTGATTCTCCTTTTACCTCCAGATTGTCTTGTATTGTTCCCAAGGGTCCCTGGCTGTGAACTCCTTACAGTGGTTTACAACTTTGCAACCAGTGTTCAATTTAAAGGAGAATGTAACGTTCATCAAAGTGCAGATGTTAAGGAGAATGAGGTCAGAAAGGCATAATTATATAAGATCATTTTTGTACCTTGACCAGTTCAGTCTCAATACTGTGGGAATATGGGAATGGGGTGGTGATAGCCTATTGGATTAACAGCACAGCGATTTAATGCCAGAGACCCAGGTAATGTTTTGGGGACCTGAGTTCGAATCCTGCCATGGCAGATGATAGAATTTAAATGCAATAAAAATCTGGAATTGAGTCTAACAATGACAACGTATCCATTGTTGATTGTTAGCAAATTCCATCTGGTCCACAAATGCCCTTTCGGGAAGGAAGCTGCCATCCTTATCTCGTGTAGCCCACATGTGACTCCAGACCCACAGCAATGGGGTTGACTCTTAACTACCCTCTGGGTTATGAGGGATGGGCAATAAATGCTGCCCTAGCCAGCAACACCCTCATCTTGTGTCATGAATTTTTAAAAATTGGATATCAGAATAGAGGGTGTCAAATGTTGTGGGAGAGAGGACTGATGGGATCATAGTTGCAACAACAGCCAGAACAAAATGCAGGTTGGTGTTCAACAAATATTTGAGAAAGAATTATGAATTTCTAGGAGAATTGGTGATTTTGGTCATGAAGAAAATGTGTTCTTTTTACGAAGGTAATTACAGTGAAGGTCTGTATAGTTGCTTTCATTTCCGAGGCAGATTTCTGACTCATGGCTTTAATTAAAAAAGGTAGGTGTAAATGTAGGTTAAAGAGTATAAAAGAGTATAAAAACAAAGGAGGCGGTTGAAAACAAATTAGGAAGAGAATTTTGGAAATATTCCAAAACAATTGAGGTGAGATTAGCAGCAGGTCAAGGATGTTCATGTAGGATGCTCTGGTACAGAAATCAAAGAGAAGTAGGTACACCTGCATTATTATTGATAGTAATTTTAATTCAAGTTTAAAGTACATGCTGTTTAGTGCTATCCTGCATGAGTAGTGTTAACCCTTTCAGTTTCTAAATACCTCAGTATTTAAAAACAGAAATAAACTTCTAAAATGGTACTAATACGATTCAACTGTCTGTAGCCCATTGTCAGATTTCACGGCTGTAAGAGCAAAATTACCGCATATTGAAATGCAGCTCGCAGTGTTTCGTTCTCACTTCCACAATAACAGCTTTGGATAAACAATGATGCTTAATGTTGCCAACTTGTGAAATTGCTGGTTTAACAAATTCATGGAACAAACCAGCTGTTTACTCCTCACTTTCCTTTCAAGTAGAGGATCAATAAAAATCCTTTGTGCAATTACTGCATATTTAACCTTGTTACTTATGAAATTGCTTGCCTTGACATGTGTTGTCATGTTCTTTTTGCTTGAGTTTGGAATCGATGAGATCAAATCCACGTTAAGATAAAGGGGTGAACATTTAGGAATGTAACCACAGTTCCATTGCTTATGGCATACAAAAATTGCAATGAAAGGGATCATCACTTTGATTAATTCCATAAAGCTGATTGAATCCAGACCACACTTCCTACTTTTCATCCGTAGTTTATTTATAAAGCAGCAAATCCACATGAGCACATATGTCCTTGAGGCAGTTTTTTATTATAAACCTTTTAATACAATTATTCATTATTAGTGCATTAGGATGTCACAAGTGAATAGTCTATTAAAAGTTGTTTTTTGGGCACATGATTCCATGGGAGTAAGTTACTAAATGTATTTTCTCTCTTCTAAGATTGAAAATTACTATTGCAAAAATATTGCTGCTGAAAGTGGAATTTAAAAACTACTTTCTAACAAAACACTAACTTTTCCAGTGCTTTAATTACAAAGCATCAGTAAAATCAGATCAGTCTTTGTTCTAATATCTCCATAGTTCATGCTTTGAACACATTCCACAAGATAGTGTAAAAATTATAGAAATATTTTTACAATAAAGATTACCAATTTTTTTAGCTATCCATCAAACTTTATTAAACCCTTTTTAGTTTTATGTATAATACCATTGGAAAAAGGAGGATTAATAAAACTTAATTTGACTTTAAGTTATGATGTTAACTGGACATACATTATTACAAATTGAGTTTCACAAGGGATAAAATCCATGCATTTCCTTAAAAAATTTATTATAAAGAACTTATTAGAAATTAATTTTTATTCAGTCAGTTCTTTTTGTAAAGATTTTATGCCGGAGTTACTTAAATCTTTTTATCTGAACAGAATTTGAATAAAGCATATCCTCAAAAACTTATTATTCAGAATTATCCAGAATAGTTTCTGTTGCTTCTACTTCATAAGGTTTGATCTAGGATTGTGAAATTTTACTTGTACTCTGTGCTTACAAGAAATACCTGAAGGATGACTCTGATTGGGGAATGTATGTAATTTGCTGACATTAATGAGGCAGAAGAACGATCTAGATCTGCTGCTATTGTGCCTGCTGGTGTTATTTTTTGTTGATGTTACAATTTTTGTTAGTGTCAATGATATTTATCCTTGCTTTAAATGAAAAGACATGCCACCTGTTTAACTGTCAGGTTTTTTAGCAGTTTAATGATGCTCGATTTGATACCTGCAGCTATCATTAGTGATTCTTATGTGATAATGTCAGTCCAGTCTAAAAGAGGAAAAAAAACAAAATAAAAATGATTGTACAATTTAATACTACTTCATTAATATGTGAATTTTGCTTGAATTCATTTATGTTAGCTTGTCTTAGGTGGTATGGTCTATTGCTGGTATTCCAAGCAAATTCGGTCTTTGTCATGTGGTGTAGGTTAAAGAAGAGGTCAGGTCTCTTTCAATAGAGTAGAATATCCTTTATTGTCATGTATACTCCATTGGAGAAGTTCAGTGGCAAGCTTTTACAATATCTGCCTCTTATGGCACCACCGTCTTAGGTTCAAGTACCTAGGTACAAATCTTGGATACAAAAGAGGAATTAAAAAGTAGTTGCATTACTTTAAAAATTAAGTTAGAAATAAGACATTGTTAAAGCATCGACATTATAGTCTGGTAAGAAAATTTCAAATAAACAACATTTTATAGTAGCTCAGTGCAGAGCCTCTGCACATGGTCTGACTGCCTGCGCCAAACACCAGTCGACCAGCCACCCCTGCTTTGCTCCAAACCCCCAGTCTGCCCCATACCAGCTCTCAGCTACTTCAAGGTAAGTTCCAGGACTGTCTCCCCTGTGCCAGTCTCTGCCCGGACACACTGCCTGTCTGCTGCTCTGGGTTGCTGCAGTTGTTTGGTTGGTGAGGGGAGGGGTGCTTTTCTTTCAAATAATCTAGCTCACTGATTCATACCTCCTAATGCCTTGTATACTAAGAGGGAGAGGGAGGCAATTTGTGGCTAAGAACTAGGTCATAAACAAGGGTGTGCAAATAAAAATGTGCTTACATTTTAACATGACATGTTCACTGGACTTAAATGCACAACCTTTTGACTTGGGTGATAATGTTGCCTTTGAGCCACAGTTTTGGAATTGCAACCCTAAATCTCCACAAATTTGTTACCTGCCTTTTAATCTTAAAAGCTACTTAATTGCTCAAACTTCTATCTGCCTCTCATTATAACTCCTCCTTTGGCCAAATGTCGATTGTTTGCTGCCCCTGTGTTATGTCTTTGATAATTTTCCAGTGCTAAGGACATATTACAAATGCAGCAGTTGTACTTGATTGTACTTTGAGTGGTTGTGGGTGTGGTGTGTACAGTTTCTTTATGCTCCCAACACAGTTTTAGAAACATTTTAATGGAATATTCATTTTTGCATTTCAATCTCAGAACAAGTATCCTGAAGAAAACGTGAATTCTGCTACTTTTTGGTTGCCAACTCTCAAATGAATTTCTGGAAAATTGATAATGTAATCAGTCTCCATGTGAAATTCTAACGATTGGAAGGTCATTGGGTGAAGGAAACGCACAAGTATTGGTTATAGATATAACACTGTATTTTTCTTGTAGGTTGCCAGCAGCACTATGCAGGAGATTCCTCTTCTATTCCTGAAGACTCTTGGATAATCCGATGGGTTGGCAAATCTTTACTCTAAATTCTGCTGTCATATCAGTCAAGCACTGCCATTTATTTACAGAGATAAACACAGATTGTAATGACTAAATCCAACTTTGTTTGCCAAATTCTCCTCCCACACATCAGCTTTCAGTTCTGTTCACTTAAAATGCACCCCCATGTTGGCATAGGAATTTGTTTCTGTCATTGTCATTAATTACAATTATACTTGTAGCTTGAATGAGCAAAACAGTACTATTTTCTAACAGCAATGTTGAATTATACTTTATCCTCAGTTTAACTGTAATTTGCATTTGTACTTATCGTCAATGGACATAATAGCCTGGAATTGTTCTGATTTCTGATGCATTGAATATCAGAGACCACATACAAAGTCTAGATCCATGTTCTTTTTCCTGTAAATATAGATTTCTTTTTCATTCCTTCCTAAGTTTGGCACATTTGATCAATATTTTTGAGGAAGACATGAGGAATGTTGATGAGAATGATACATTTGATGAAGTCTACTTGGATTGCAAAATGATTTAAAAAAAACCCCAAGGTGTTTAATGAGGTCCCCCATGGTGGATTGGTCAAGAAAGTACCAGCTTATAGGATCCAAGTCAAAGTGACATGTTGGATCCAAAATTGACTGAGAGGCAGGAAGCAGACGGTGATTGTAAAGGGATGATACTGTGACCATTTCATGTGTGGTTCCACCGAAATCGGTGCTAAGACCCTAGCTACTTGTATACATTAGTGATTTGGGCTTAAGTGTAGGTGGCACCAAAAAAAATGGTAGGGTAATAATTAGTGAGGGGCTTAGCTGTAAACTGCAGGTGGATATTAACAGAATGGTCCGGTGGACATAGCAGTGGCAAATGGAATTCAACCTGGAAAAGCATGAGGTAACAGACTTGGAGAGGACTAACCAGGCAAGGGATTGCACTGTGAATGTTAGGATATTTATAAAGTGCTGAACATCAGAGAAACTTGGCTGTGCATATTCACAGCCCTGAAGATTGTGAGCAGATGGATAAAGTGGTTATGAATGCATATGAGCCACTTGCTTTTATTAGCTGAGGCATAGAATAAGGACGTTATCTTGGAACTATATAAATGCTGGTTGGGTCACAACTGGAGTACTGTATGCGGTTCTGGTCACCACATTATGGGAAGGATGTGATTGCTGTAGAGAGAGTGTAGTTATAATGTACCAGGATACTATCTAAGCTGGAGAGGCTGAGTTATGAGAGAAGTCTGGATAGGCCTGGGTGGTCTTGGAGCAGCAAAGTTTGAGAGTGGATCTCATAGAGATATACAAAATTTTGAAGGGCATAGATGGGGTTGATCAGAAGGCAGTTTTATTACTAATAGAGGGGTCAGTAACCAAAGAACACCGATTTAAGCTAAGTGGTAAGAAGCTAAGACAAGCCCTGAGAGTGGTGGGAGTCTGGTCAGAAACCTTAACATGTTAAGCAATATTTAGAGATTCACTTTTGTGCCATAGCCTCCAAGAGTATAGATCAAGGCTGGAAAGTGAGGTTAACGTAGTTAGGTTATGTTGACCAGTACAGACCGATGGGCCAAATAGTCTCCTGTGCTATGTCTGCTGTTCAAGGAATTTGACCCAGGAGTAGTGAATGAATGGCAGTATAATTCCAAGCCAGATGATGTGTGGCTTGAAGCAGAATTTGTCTGTGATGATTTGCTGCCCTTCTAGTTGGTAAAGGGTGCCTTTTTAGAAGGAGCTTTCGCAGGAGACTTGTTGATT
Organism: Chiloscyllium plagiosum; assembly: GCF_037043375.1. NCBI lineage: Eukaryota > Metazoa > Chordata > Chondrichthyes > Orectolobiformes > Hemiscylliidae > Chiloscyllium > Chiloscyllium plagiosum. The sequence goes on from NW_028270159.1 coordinate 19,931,163, forward strand.
TGTTTCAACATATCTTTGTTAATGGTATCCAGTGCTGCCACTATGCATAGGTGTTGAAGAGATTGATTAATTATTTAAGGTGGTGGATAACATCACGCAGATTGCTTTGACCTGGATTGTGTTAAATTTAGATTGTTATTGGAACTGCACCCATCTACACAAGTGGACTCTATGTCACCTGAACATGTCCTCACCAATCCCATTGTTCTAAATGCATTTGTCAACGGCTTTGTTGGTAGGATTGACCATTGAGCAGTCATTGTAGATAAAAAGTCCCATTTTCACGTCATCCTCCATCATTTTCTATGGCGTTACCACAGTACTAAATTGGACAGGTTTTGGACGGACCTAGTAACTCAGCTGGACATTCATAAACTACTGTGGCCTGTAAGCAACAGTAGAATCGCATTCAGCATTGATCTGTATCTCATGATCTGGCATATTCCACGTTGTCCCTATTACAATCAAGCTGGGAAATCAACCCAAGTTCCATGAAGAGTACAGGAGCAGCCCAAGTCTACGTAAAATTGAAGATACGTGCTTGTATGCCATAGAGCAGATGCAGCATGCAATAAGCAAAGATAGGTGATCCCACAAAAACTGATCAGATCTAAGCTCTGCAGCCTTGGCACACCCAGTTGTAAATGGTGGCAGATTAATAAAAAATTAATAGGAGAGGAGGTTCTACATATATCTGCATCCTCAAGGATAGGGGATCCCAGCACAAGGGTGCAAAAGACAACACTGAAACATTGGGATCCATCTGCTGCCAGAGTGAGGTGGCGATCATCTTTGCCTTCTGTTGAAGTCCCCAGCATTATAGATACCAGTCTTCAGCCAACTTGATTCATTCCATGTATTTTTAAGAAACAACTGAAGGCAATGGATACTGCAGAGTCAAGGAAATGAATTGAATTAAATTGAATTGAATTTATTGTCACTTGTACCGAGGCATAGTGAAAACCTTTGTCTTGCAAACAATGTGGGCAGATCGCATAGTTAAGTAGCATAGATAAGTAAATAATAGGCAAACAGCAGCAAAAACAAAACACAGGTACAGGTGAATGTTAAGAATTTGAGAGTCCATTCAGTATTCTCACAACAGTAGGGTAGAAACTGTTTCGAAACCAGCTGGTGCGTGCGTTCAGGCTTCTGTATCTTTTCCCTGATGGTGGAGATTGTAGAAAAACATCGCCAAGGTGGAATGGATCTTTGAGAATGCTGGCCCCCTTGACAGTGGGCCTGTTAGATGGATTCTGTAGATGGGAGGTTGGCCTTTGTGATTGTATGGACCAAGTTCACCACTCTCTGTAACCGTCTCCGATCTTGAATGGTACAGTTGCCATACCAGGTAGTGATACGATCAAACAGAATGCACGATGGTGCACCTCGGAAAGTTGGCAAGGGTCTTCACCATCATGCCAAATTTCCTCAGCTGCCTGAGCGAGAAGACGTGCTGTTGGGCCTTTGTAACCAGTGCATCCACATGAAGAGTCCAAGAAAGCTTGTAAATGACCACTTCCAGGAGCTTGACCCTCTCCAGTTCCACCTCTGTGCTGTTAATGTGTTGGGGGTTTATGAGTAACATCCTGCCGAAAGTCAATAATTTCCTTGGTTTTGCCAGCATTGAGAGTTTGGTTTTTCTCAGTGCACCGTTTTTTCCAGGTCTTCCACCTCCTGTCTGTAGTCTGTTTCATCGCCATCTGAGATTCGACCGACTATGGTGATGTCATCAGCGAATTTGTAAATGGCATTAGTCTGATATTTGGCGACACACTCATGGGTAAACAGTGAGTATAGTAGGGGGCTGAGTAAGCAACCTTGGGGGGGGGCTCCCGTGTTGAGTGTTAGTGAGGATGAAATATTGTCCCCAATCTTCACTGTGGCCTGTGGGTCAGGAAATTGAGAATCCAGTTGCAGAGCGTGGGGCTTAGTCTGAGATCACTAAGTTTAGTAATTAGTCTCGAGGGGATAATAGTATTGAAGGCTGAACTGTAGTCAATGAGAAGGATTCTTACATAGCTGTTCTTGGTGTTAAGACATTCTACAGGTTGTTCTGCTATAACGCATGTTTTGATAACACAAATTCATGATAACACAAATTCATGATAACACGATTGACAAAATGGGGACACTGTTTCTAAAGCACGAAGTTTTAAAACATGTATTGTTTATAGCGGGATTCCAGCCCCATTAGTTTAAATGGTGCTACTATTACACTATTTTCTTATAACACAGGATTACATGAGAACGGAACTGCCACATTATAGGCAGAACTGACTCTCTTTTTTGAGATACAATCTAATAATCTCTTAACATTAAATGGCATTACTATCACTGAATCCCCCACTAATCATTTGTAGATGACAGATAAACAATGAGTTAGTCACTGCAAAATTTCCAGCTGATAACCCCACTGTTTATTTAGCTTGTCCAGTTCTGTTTCTGGTCAACAAAAACCCTGAAAGGTGGTGATAGTGGAAAATTCAGTGATGGTGATGTCATTACTGTCAAAAGGTGATGTTTAGATTTTCTCTTATTGGAGATGATCATTGCCTGGCACTTGTATAATGAATGTGTTACTTATCATTGAGCAAGTCCAACTTGAGTGTTTTCCAGGTCTTGCTGTAAATGGACATGATCTACTTCAGTGCCTGAGGAATTGTGAATGATAGTAAATGTTGTATAATCATCAGTGAACATCCCACTACTGTACTTGTGATGGACAGAAACTCATAAGTGAAACAGCTAAAGATGGTTGGACCTAGCCCACTAAACTCCTGGGACTGAAGTGATATCAAGGTGAACCAGCTTCCTTTGTGCTAGGCATGATTCCAACTACAGGTTCTAACTTTCTGATCTGATTTAGGATTCATTCATCAATGGAATAACAATGCCAAAAACAATCCTTCCATAAGTTTCAGGCTTGCAAAATTTAACAGTGCAAACGATAATGGTCTGCATATCTCTACTTGATGTCTGAGGATGTATTGCACAATGTTAAAGGACAACGTTGTTCTAATTGATGGCGCACCAGTAAAAATAACATCAGAATCCAATCTGTTAATTTATCACTTCATCACATTTCACCAAAATAGGGAAGAGGTTTTCAACTGTATCGCTTTCAGATGTACAATTCTAGTTGTCACTAAATGTTGGAGAAGAATGATTACAAAAGTGAAATGTTTTATGAAGTTGAAGAAACAAGGTAATAGCATAGTTGAACTAAAATGTAACAATAGAGCGACAAAATAGCAGGTTGAGGAAGACATGTTGATATCCTGGATGTATTTCATTTGCTTTATTCTGTCTTTTAAAATAACAGCTGCAGTGATCAAAATTTCTAAACACAATAGCAGTAAGTTAGAAATCTATGGAATTATAGTGTCATAAATTACATGGGTTACAGGACATTAACACAATCCTTGGAACTATTTCTTTCTGATTTTTGACACAACTGCAAGTTCTGCTGCTGTGACAAAACCAGCTTTCATAAGGAGATCTGAGTTTATGCCCTACTTCTGAAGGATATTTCACTGTTGTCAACAATGATGATTCCTCAATCAAAAAAGTCTCCTGTTAATGCAAACTAAAAGCTGTACAAGAAATGTGCTTGCTAACAGACTAAAATTATTATATACTTAGATAAATTCAGAAGCTGAATATCCTACTCTGACCTATTGTACATTATGTGAATGCGCCCTCCTTGAGTTTCCAAATTACTAATGAAAGCTGAGTAATAATAGCAAGGCTTGACTAATTTTCTTTTCAAAATTTGAAGAAATGTATTAATTAGTTAAGGCTGTAAGACAGTAGCTTATTTAAATCACTCCCAGGAAAGAAGTCAGTAGATTCGCCAATGTGCTAATGCGGGAGTTTCAGGGAACTGGCTGCAACTGAAGAAATTGTTCAGTGCACTAAGAATAAAGGAATGTGCATGCAGTGCTTCCAGTTTCTTTTCTTTATTCACGGCATTTCTTTATCTTATAATTGGCTGGGCAGTATTTTAAGCATCAGGTGTTATTTGGTCATATTAACTTCTTCCACTTTACCCCTCAGTTTTTCTATTATATTCTGTGCCTTTTCTGTCACCATCTATTAGAGTTCCTTTCACCTTTATTTTGATGGTGTTTTACCCTCTGGTTTGCCAGTTATAAATTTATTCCTCTGGATTTCTCAATAATCTTAATCTCTGTCAGGTTATATAATTTGTCATTGTTTCTGCCTCAGGTATTTGGCCATTCATTTTTTGAGTAAATGCTCGCTGTTGGGTTAGAGGGCAAGGCAGTCATTCTCTATTCAGACTATTGCTAGTTGCTCAAGTGCTAAGGAAAACTCGAGTGGCATCAGTTGGTCCTCTAATTTTTCTTCTACTTGGCATCTCCTTTGTAGCAACCAAGCTGAAATAGGGAACATAGTAGTGAGGCAGATTGAATCTGGGTACAGTTGTCGATTGTTCTGGCGTTATACTGTTATATAGGGTCACAGTCCGAGGGATTGCATAGATTGCAAATCAGGAGTTGGACATTAATGTAAGCAAACCGGAATCTTTCTGTTCATGTTTTTTTTTGGGCTAGTTACACTGTTTCCCTTTAAAAATCATATATGCATGTGCAGATCTAATTATATGGCATTAGTAGAGGGAAATACAAAACATTATTTTGTTGTGGGTTTGCTGGACTCCATATGGGTCAGGTATATTCAATGTCAGAAGAAGCTGAAGTAATGGGCATCAGTACTGCTGCATACTAACGGAAATGAAAATACATCACATTGATAAAATATTAAATAGAAGCCTGGTTTAATCGGTAGATGGTTCAGTATGCTTTAATGATAAAGTTTAAAAATTATTTTAACACAAATCATGAGATTTCTATTACTCAGGTAATTGAAACTGCAAATCTTATTTGGATTCCTTTGCTATTCGTAGTTGTGATATGTTGCTCTTGCTTAAAAATGAACTGGGATTAACGATGTTATTCAATATCACTCTTTAAATGATAAATGAATATTAAAAGCTACTTAGGTGTCTTGTGAATTTAATAATTTCAGTTGGGTTTAACCATTTTGCGATATTCCTGCAGAACAGTGATATTCAAATATTAAGGTTTTTGCATTTGCTAAACCATTTCTGTGTAGGAACATAGAAACAGGAATTAGATGGTGCCATTTGCCCGTCATTTTATATTTTTAGTGTATACAAATTCAACAATGTTTGGGGATGTGCATTTTACTCATACCAAGTGGATTATGCCACTATTTTAATCATACATTAAAAACAGCTCTGAGCCACTAAACCAAACTGTGCAGCTGATTGTTCATTAAGCAAACTTCCCAAGGCACTATTGCGCTATTAATAATGAATCTACATGTATGTTTATTACTAAAATGTAAAATAATTGTTCAGTGGGTAGCTCGACTCATGTCCAAGTCGAATCTTTATTTCGTGAGCATATAACATATGCTGATCAGACAAATAAAGAGCAGTAATAATCTATTGGTCTATTGATGCATTCAGTAAAATCATAGCTAATTTTATTTTGGTCTTAAATTGAGTTTCCTGCTTGTCCCATATACCTCCTAACTCTTATGACACTCCTAAATCTGCCTGACTCAGGTTCATTGAATATGTTCTGGATAGTCTCCCTTGCTCTCTGTGCAAGAGAATTCCAAACGTTTAATGACCCATTGAGAGAAAAGAATATTTCTCATCTCCATCTTAAGTGGAAGACCCTTTGTTTATGAAGTGTCTCTCCAGCCCAGTTCTGGATACCTCATGAGAAAAAGACTTCACAGTATCTCCCCTGTCAAACCTCAAGATCACTACCTTGCATTTTCCTAAACTCCCAATGAATATAAGCACAAGCTGCTCAGTATTGTTTTCATAAGAAAACTCCTTCATCCTAGGAATCTGTTGATGAATCTTCTGACCTGCTTCCAATGCAAGTATATCCCTAAATAGGAAATGGGTCCAAAATTACACACGACATTCTAGGTGTGATGTCATCAATGACCTATTCAGTTGCAGCAAGACTTCCCTACTTTCATACTCCATCCTCTTTCCAAGGAAGACCAACATTTATTTCCTTTTCTAATTACTTTATCTGCATGTTGACCTTTCTGATTCATGTACAAGTGCACACAGATCTCACTGTACTTAGCATTTTGCATTCTTTCTCCCTTTAAATAATGTTTTTTTAAAAATTCTTCTGGCTAAATCAGACTCCAATAGTTAGGATTTGCTGAAAATGACCCATCAAGCCAGCTAAAATTCAGGCCTGGTCCCAGTTGGCACCCACCCCTACACAGGCAAGTTGAGTGACTGTATACCTAGGGACTGCTTCAATCTCATTTAGTTCTCAAGACCAAACAGATTCCCTCCCTCCCCCATCCTGACTGCTCTTCCAATTATGGATTTTGTGTCTTCTGGAGCAGCAAGAGAGAGAGAGAGAAGAAACCTTCAATTGGAGAAGCAGATGAGTGACACGGTTTCTAATAGGAGGAGCAGCTCCTTGCAGATTGTTTCCCACATACAGGGATGACTTTTCTCTGACTGGTCACCCCTATGATTGATTTTTCCCAGATGGTTTGAGGGCATGTTCACCAGCACCCTCCCTCATGCAGATTGTTTGAAGAAATACACATCATCTGCTTTTGTCACAAAGGTCCTGTTGGATAAGACACTTCAAGTAGACTGTGTTAGTGGAGCATGGTAATTTATAAGTAAGTGCTGCTACATTTGGGTCTCTGCCAAGCACTGACCCAACCAAACAAGATCGGAGGCATAATAACACCAAACTTGCTTCAATTTCCTTATCCTTCAATTCTTCTACCTCTTGTAGCCACAAATGCTTGCCATCTGTGTCCTAACTTGGAAACTGAAAGTTTCCCAGCCAATTCATAAAATCTCTAATGTTGCTTTAATCTGCAATTTTCACATGCAGTTGTGTACCTGAAGAATAATACGTCATGACTCAACAAAAAAGTATCAACTATATGCAGTCACTTCAAAATTATCAGTTGAGTTCAATTCCAGGTTCTTTGGTTTGTAGGGGAGGAAAAAAAAACACTATATTGTTACAAAGATGTGGGTGTACTGTACCTTTAGGAGAGTTTAAAAACTAGCAAAAACTACCTGACAGCACCATGTTCTGAAAAAAAGATACAATGCAATGTGTTCCAGCTGCTAGGGTAGCTGGTTGCCTGGAAATGACTAAACAGATTTGAATTAGAACCAATCAGTTCAAATTTTACCTCAAAAATACCAAACTCCAATCCAGTTTGAATTTAGTATATTGACGTACTTTAACAGCCAATGACACAATCCGATGCTTTGGGGGTAATAGACCAAGGAAAATTGAAAAGTTGAGAGGAGAACTGCCAAGCGACCAGCATGTAAAGACTGTATGCAAAATAGCTCTCTTAAACAGTATCTTTATCAATCAGTAAGCTGTGAAGCAGAATCTTCAAAAAGAAGAAAAGATGACAGGAACACAGAGAAAACTGAAAGCTGCCTGGTTTTGAGATAAGACATTTTGTTTTATAAATCTTAATCGGGAGTTTTATTGAACTAGTATTATAAAGGAGAGATAAAAGATAGGTTAGAGAGGAGTTATTTTAAATAGTTCTTGGCCTCTCAAATTTTCATAGATTACTGCACGGGATAAACCTTTCCTGTGTCGCTGATTTATAGTAAACAGGAGAATTTACCCCGTGTCTTAACAATATTCTTTTCATTTTAAATCCATTTGCAGGGTTGATCTGAAAATTATTCAATATGGAAACTAATACATGAGATTATTTATGATCTAGTATGAACCAATTCTCTAACTGCCACAGGGCGTTGTCTTCTCACTGTAATCCACGATGACATGTGTCACAGCACATTTTTTAAGGTTGCTGATGTAAGATAACACATAAAGGGACAATTTTTTATCGTTTTGAAACTACATTTATAGAATCGTTATATTGACATAATTCTGTCCAATGAGCCATCTGAGCTCAGCTGGAGAAATTTGCAAATGACCCAAAAAGTAGTAAGATATTTTTTAATCAAGTGTACCAAACGTCCCAATCTTTCAAACCAAAGAAACTTTATTACTACCTCACTAACTTTATTACTTCTAGTGATCCTACAAATTTTACTTCTACTCCATGTTTGAAAAAAAATCAATGTCTGCTGCATGAGGTACTTACAAAGGCATTTATACCTATAATATACTGACTGCACACTTTTTTTCTCTTTAGAATGATCATTATTGTATTTTAATGACTGAAAATCAAATGAAACAAATTTGAAAGACAGCAATATAAACTTTTTAAAACCTAATTTAACTCAAAATCATTGATAATAACTGTCCATGTTCTGCTTCGTAGTGTGTTTTCAATTTGACATCTAACTTGAGCGTGACAGCAGTGAATGTATATCATCTGTTAGCATTCATGAAATTCCCTCATGACAAGTTTGGTCTTAGCTATGGAATAGTTTACTGGGTGTTAATGTAATTCATCTAAGTGGTACAAGTAGCATCCTAAAGAAAATATGCTCAATGTAGTTCTTATAAGATTGTTTTTATGGCACTGTGCATGATGGTGCATTGAGCTTCATTGGTATAATTAATGATGACAGGATTAACCTTTTTCCAGCTAATTCACTAAATCCTCATTAGCAGCATGCAACCAAGTGGATTTACTGGGGTGAATGCATGACTTGTCAAATGTGCAAATTAACATTAAAATTATATTAATTCAGGCGCTATATTGAAGTAATACAGTAAAATATTTTTTAGAAACAAGCTTAATAAATAATGCAACATGGTTTAATCTGACCATCGATTAATGTTACTGAAAATTGGCTAACAGTGCATAGTTTCAACATTGAGTTCTCAATTATTCATAAACTCAACAATTATTGTTTACATTTACGTTAGCTTGTCTTTTTTATTTTTATTAGTATTTTGATTAAAATTCACTGTTCAAAGCTACCTCAAAAGCTCAAAGTTGAAGGATATTAATCACTTGAAGGAGGCTAACAGACAGGAATATGATGTGTCTGGACACCTAAATGGTTCATAAACATTAGAGGATAGTTCAGACTTAATTTTTGTTCTCCCTTTCTCAATGCTGCCAAACCCTACTGGTATTGCTTTGGACTTCCCTGAAGCTCTTGAACTTCGCAGCTCCTTCTTAATGATAGTAGAACTTCACTATTTATCAATAAAGATACTCTTTAAGAGAGCTATTTTTCGTACAGTCTTTACATGCTGGTCGCTCGGCAGTTCTCCTCTCAACTGTTCAATTTTCCAAGAATACACCTGTACCATAACTCAGCTTCTAGTTTTGAGATCCTGAGATCTTTCTCAAAGTACTGTAGACTTCTAAGGCATTATTTTCAGCTTCCAGTAGGCAATGGAGGAAAGAAGGTGGTAAAAATAGATCTGGTTTCCTGACTCTATCTTTTTGTTTTTTCACAGAATGCCAAAATTGCTGGCACTTATTGCCCATCTCAAATTACCCTTGAGAAGTCATGATTTGAAGGAGCCAGTGTTGGACTGGTGTGGACAAAGTTTAAAAATCACACAACACCACGTTATAGTCCAACAGGTTTATTTGGAAGGAGAAAGTGAGGTCTGCAGATGCTGGAGATCAAAGTTGAAACTTTATTGCTGGAACAGCACAGCAGGTCAGGCAGCATCCAGGGAACAGGAGATTCGAGGTTTCGGGCACAGGCCCTTCTTCAGGAATGAAGAAGGGCCTGTGCCCGAAACGTCGAATCTCCTGTTCCCTGGATGCTGCCTGACCTGCTGTGCTGTTCCAGCAATAAAGTTTCAACAAGGTTTATTTGGAAGCACTGGCTTTTGAAGCACTGCTTCTTCTTCAGGCGGTTGTGGAGCAGGACCATAAGACACAGAATTTATAGCATAAGGTTAGTGTCATGTGGCTGAAATATATTAAACAAACTTAGATTAAGTCTTCCATCTTTTAGAATGGTTTTGCTAGTTTCTGTTCATTAATATGTAAAACCCAGAACTCCTTTTAAGTCACATTCTCAAGATAACTTCAGTTCAGACAATGCATTAAAGGTGTGAGTTTAAAGTCTGTCTGTGTCCCGGTCTTGAGTCAGACTGGTTCTATTTCTAAAATCTTACATGGATTGACTTTAGGTTATGCATTTTTTTTGAGTAAATTAAAATAAAAGCTAATGCTTCCAAATAAACCTGTTGGACTCTAACCTAGTATTGTGTGGTTTTTAACTTTGCCCTTGAGAAGGTGGTGGTAAGAAGCTGCTGCATACCAGGAATGTAGCTACATTGTCAAAGCTTTTGGGAAGGGAGTTCCAGGATTGTGATCCTGATATGGTGAATGAACAATACTATAGTTCTAAGCTAGAATGATGTATGGCTGAGATGGAAACTTGTCCAAGGTGTTCCCATGTACCTGTTGCCCTTGTCCTTCTACTTGATAGAAGTCCTGATTTATAAGGTGCTGTCAAAGGAGCCTTGAATCATTTGTTGCAGTAAATCTTTTAGATCAGCCTTGTACAAAAGATGGCAGTGGGAATGTGGCTGCCCAAGGAATCCTATCCAGCCTGTGTCCAGTGTTCCAAATACCATTAAGTGCAGATTCTGCAAGGCGATTTTCTTCCATTCAGAAGCCAATTCTCTTCTGTCTTCCGCCACTAAAGGCTGACCGTTATTTAACAGTAAATCAGAGACTGAAATAACTGGGTTATAAGAGTAGTGAGCAGACTGAATGTTCCTGCTTGAGAATGGTAGCTTGTCTGCTAATGACGGGGAACATGTCTGCTGGGCATATCAGAAGATAAGACTCCCTAGGCAAGTGGTTCAGGGTTAATACTTTATGTTGCAAAGCTAAACAGTCTAAAATATAGCGGTGTCCTTTGCAGCCTATGCAATTTTGAAGAGCCATTGTGAATTGTGGCATTTTTAAAGTCACCTGTGATTATTTCTGCTTCATTGTGACTGACTATGATCAGTTTGTAATGTTTAATGACATGGTCAAGATTGCTTGTGACCACGATTTGTATTCAAATTATGTTGTCACTGTACAGCATTTCACATGCAGAAGTTTATGATTACAGATATCTTAAACTTGTACTCTGTAAGCATCTGACTGACAGAATTGCCTCTTGAAAGGCTAACTATTGCTCACAAATAGAACCTGCATCTTGAGACAAAACAAACACTCACTCTGCCTGTTTCAAATGTGGTGGCAGTTAGTTTTAATTTCCTTTTGTGTATTTGCGATTTGGATAATGATGGAAGGCTGCACAGGTTGTGTTTCACAGAGAACATCATTGACTCAGCCTGGTAATGTAGAGGATGACAACCAGTCTATGCCACCGAAGCCTTCATGTCCCCTTTTTTCAAGTGTATTTTCTTTCAATCTCATTAGTTTTGAACTTGCACACATTCCAATACAACTCTTGCATTTAAGTCTTTGCTTGTCACCATCATCTGTTGAAGCCAAGGTGGTAGTGACCACTGACGACCATCTCCCTTAATAACATATGTCCTCAATGCATTATTATCTCACACCTTTATTTGACTTGCCCCGTTGAATCCCAGCATGCTGCACTCAGTCCCCACAATTGACATCCCCTGACCTGCCAATCACAGCTATGATCCCTGATAATCCACCTTGACTGTGTCCAAGTTCCTGGCCTGAGAATGGACAATGCCCTTGACTGACTAGTGGGACCTTGACTGAATATTGTCACTTCTCCACATGCCTTCTGTTTTGACTAAGAACTCATCCCCCTAGACTTTGAGACATGGCCATTGGTTGATGCTCATGTAATGCGTTTGCCATGTAACGTGCTGGCACATTCCGTAGTTGTAACATTGACATTGTACGGTGCCGTACAGCAATATGTCTGTTCGCTTGAATGATCACCGCTGGAAACCATGGCAAGCTGTCTGGTTTTGTGTTAACACTAAAAGATAAGACAGGAGTACTGTGAATGTGTAAGTTCTGATCAATGTGGCAAAGTTCTAAAAGGCAAAGCAGGGTAGAGATGCAGTGATAATGTAAGTAACTGCAAAGTGAGTAAGTGCTGAGAGAGCCAACTAAGAGCCCTGACATGCACCCTAGTCCAGTGCGTGACACATGTCTGTTGTCCTGCGTGCTTATTAGCCTGGTAGCAGCATAGCTGTGAAAACTATCAGCACGCTTCAAATTGCAATGCTAAAGTGGTGAACTGCACTTTGAGTAAGAGAAATACTTTATTAGTCTGTGTCTGATGCCACCCTCTAGGACTAAGGATGCAGATTGTAGCTACCTATGGCGTGAGCCATGAGATGTGTAATGTTGGCCAAGGTGGAGGCTTGGAGCAGCAAGCACTGGGCTGGCACCACCAGTTACCCACTCAGTCTTTCATGTCAAGAATTGTTGCCATCTAATTTCTTTCCACAGCCTGACAAAATAGCAGACTGCAAATAAATGAGGTTAGATTCAGTGATACAGATCCAGTGTCCTTTATCCGAAAATCTTAGAACCAGTTGTGTATTGAAATTCAGCTTTCACATCAAGGATAGTCAGCACTTAGCTGAGAGAGTTTATTTGCCAGGTTTCATTGAGGAAAGTATGATCAGATGGACTGTAGATTTCAACAATCCAAAATTTTGCATAGTAATATTACACGAAGCAAACCTTCTTAGAGATTGCTTATTTTTGGCTTAAAATACAGAATGTACAGGAGACAATGCAACTAAAGCTGACAGTGAACATTGCCCTCAAAACCTCGAGACCAGCTACTGTATGTGAATGAAATAAATTGGCTGCAGGAACAGGTACACATAAAAACACTGAGTATGGTTATCTGTGTAAACTAACATGACATTGCTGTCAATTTTAAAAAAAACTTTGCTTCTTATGTTGTTTTAATTTTTGGATGTGCAGTTAAAGGATACTCTGCCTGTAACAAGGTGTTAATGCATGCTGTGACCTTGGTTGGAAAATCAGCCTCTCTTCTGCCATCGAGAATCTCATTTTTTCAATCTCATCATATTTTCCTAACTGATTCAATATTGCCCACATTGTTGGAGGCTGAGCAGATTCTGCTGTACATCTCCATTCCTTCACTATTGCCAGATAAAAATCCTCAAAGTCCCTTCCAAAGAGGGCTATGATGTCAATACACTCTAAGGACTTCAACGGTTCAAGAAGGCTGCTCACCACCAACTTCCCCAGGGCAATTATGGATGGACAATGGATGCTGGCCGAGCTAGCAAAGCCTGCATTCCTTGAGCAAATATGTAAGAATCAGAATAGAAAAGAAGAAATTTATTTTTGCAAGCATATTATGTTGATCTGGAAAGCACCACCTGAAGGGATAATGGAAATGGATTCAACAGAATTAAATAACTTGCAAAAGAGGATTTGATGTATATTCTTGATAAAAAGTGTACAGGACTGTGGAAAAGGTGAGCCATGCTCATGAGCTCCTTGAAAGAGACAGCATAGAGATACAATGAGCTAAATTATCTATTCTATATGATTCTGAGAATTACTTCCATGATATGAAGGTAGATTAAGAGAAAATTGGCTGATGAGTTGATAACCAGAGGGGACAGATTTAAGGTAATTGGAAAGAGAACTGAAAGTAAAATTAGGAGAAACTTGTACACAATTTGTGGTTATGGTTTGTATGGAGTGCTTGATAGTTGGTGGAAATGGATTCATTAGTAGCTAGTATTTAATCAATAGTTTAAGGAGAAAATAATTGCAGAGATGTGGGGAAAAAACTGGAGAACAGAATAAATGGATTGATTTTCAGAAGATTCTGGGTAATCCAAGATGGAGGATGGGAAAAATTTCTGGCTGTAACAGCTGCTCACTTTCTGAGGTATTTTAGGTGCTGGAGGTGGTTTCCTTGAATTGCAGGAGCAACAATTACTGTTTCATATGCTGTTGCATTGCTTTGAAACTTTGGAAAAGAAAAGTCAAAACAGCGGCAGTTTTAAAAGGGAGAAGAACAGACAATGGAAGCACATGGTGAGGTCATTCCAGGAGAGAGAGAGAGAGAACCTGCACAGTTACTGCCTTTGCTGTTGAATTCGTGTATCACTGGACATTGGAGTGCATCTGGGAAAATTATCAAACAGTGAATTCACAACTGATCTTGGAGGAACTGTTGGGCAAAGTTCACAGTGCAGAATCAGATAAGTTAATTGTTGTTTTAAGTGTGGCCTACAGAGAATCTGCAGTAGTGAATAGAATAGGTTCTTTTTTGATTATATGTTTTTAGAGATATGTCTCTTGATTAAACTTAAAATATAAGCCATAACTATTAATCTAACCTGGGGTAGTGTTTGTCGAGGAATAAGACAGTGTTATTTTCTGGGTCTGTAGATTGTAAAGGATTGTAATAGAGTGATATGTGCTTCTTGTCAGATGTGGGAGTTTAACGAGAGTTTAAGGGTTACTGTGGATTATATCTGCTATAAATGCTGTTGGCTGCAAATCTTATCAGATCAAATGGATCGGTTGGAGAGACAGTGAGAAGCAATGAGGAATTTGCAACAGCAACAGTATGTGATGGATGGCAGAATAGGAAGGAGGGAAAGTATCAGATACAGTCACATAGATAGGTTAACTCCAGGAAAGGTAAGAGAAGTAGGCAGCTAGTGCAGGAGTCTTCTGTGGATATACCCATTTCAAACAGGTATGCTGTTTTGGAAAATGTAGGGGGTGATAGATTCTTGGGAACGTAGCACAAACAGCCAGGTTTCTGTTATGGAGGTTGGCTCTAACATAACGAAGTGTATGTCGGGTTCCAAGAGATCAATTGTGTTAGGGGATTCCCTAGTTCAAGGTATAGACAGATGTTTCTGTGGCCAGCAGCGAAAAATCAGAATGATGTGTTGCTCCCCTGGTGCCAGGATCAAGGATGTCTCCAAGAGGGCGCAGAATGTTCTCGAGCGGGAGAGACCAGCAAGCGGTCATTGTCCACATTGGAACCAACGACATAGGAAGGGAAAAGGTTGAGATTCTAAAAGAAGATTATAGAGTTGGGCAGAAATTTTAAAAGGATGTCCTCGAGAGTAGTAATATCTGGATTACTCCCGGTGCTACGAGCTAGTGAGGGCAGGAATAGGAGGATAGAGCAGATGAATGCATGGCTGAGGAGCTGGTGTGTGGGAGAAGGATTCACATTTTTGGATCATTGGAATCTCTTTTGGGGTAGAAGTGATCTATACAAGGAGGACAGATTGCACCTAAATTTGAAGGGGACTAATATACTGGCATGGAGATTTGCTAGAGCTGCTCGGGAGGATTTAAACTAGTAAGGTGGGGGGAGGGGTGGGGGTGGGACCTAGGGAGATAGTGAGGAAAGAGATCAATCTGAGACTGGTACAGTTGAGAACAGAAGCGAGTCAAACAGTCAGGGCAGGCAGGGACAAGGTAGGACTAATAAATTAAACTGCATTTATTTCAATGCAAGGGGCCTAACCGGAAAGGTAGATGAACTCAGGGCATGGTTAGGAACATGGGACTAGGATATCATAGCAATTACAGAAACATGGCTCAGGGATGGGCAAGACTGGCAGCTTAATGGTCCAGGATATAAATGCTACAGGAAGGATAGAAAGGGAGGCAAGAGAGGAGGGGGGTGGCATTTTTGATAAGGGATGGCATTACAGCTGTGCTGAGGGAGGATATTCCCGGAAATACATTCAGGGAAGTTATTTGTGTGGAACTGAGAAATAAGAAAGGGATGATCACCTTATTGAAATTGTATTATAGACCCCCTAATAGTCAGAGGGAAATTGAGAAAAAAAACTTGTAAGGAGATGTCAGTTATCTGTAAGAATAATAGAGTGGTTATGGTAGGGGATTTTAACTTTCCAAACATCGACTAGGACTGCCATAGTGTTAAAGGTTTAGATGAAGAGGAATTTCTTAAGTGTGTACAAGACAATTTTCTGATTCTTGTGGACGTACCTACTCGAGAAGGTGCAAAACTTTACTTACTCTTGGGAAATAAGGCAAGGCAGGTGATTGAGGTGTCATTGGGGGAGCACTTTGGGGCCAGCGACCATAATTCCATTAGTTTTAAAATAGTGATGGAAAAGGATAGACCAGATCTAAAAGTTAAAGTTCTAAATTGGAGAAAAGCCGATTTTGACGGTATTAGGCAAGAACTTTCGAAAGTTGATTGGGGGCAGATGTTTGCAGGTAAAGGGACGGCTGGAAAATGGGAAGTCTTCAGAAATGAGATAACGAGAATCCAGAGAAAGTATATTCCTGTTAGGGTGAAAGGGAAGGTTGGTAGGAATAGGGAATGCTGGATGACTAAAGAAATTGAGGGTTTGGTTAAGAAAAAGAAGGAAGCATATGTAAGGTATAGACAGGATAGATTGAGTGAATCCGTAGAAGAGTATAAAGAAAGTAGGAGTATACTTGAGAGGAAAATCGGGTGGGAAAAAGGGGTCATGAGATAGCTTTGGCAAATAGAATTAAGGAGAATCCAAAGAGTTTTCACAAATGCATGAAGGACAAAAGGGTAACTAGGGAGAGAATAGGGCCTGAAGAAGGGCTTATGCCCGAAATGTCGATTCTCCTGCTCCTTTGATGCTGCTTGACCTGCTGCGCTTTTCCAACAACACATTTTTCAGCTCTGATCTCCAGCATCTGCAGTCCTCACTTTCTCCTAGAGAATAGGCCCCCTCAAAGATCAGAAGTGTGGCCTTTGTTGTGGAGCCACAGAAAATGGGGAGATACTAAATAAGTATTTTGCATCAGTATTTACAGTGGAAAAGAATATGGAAGATATAAACTGTAGGTGAAATCTTGCAAAATGTCCATATTACAGAGGAGGAAGTGCTGGATGTCTTGAAACGCATAAAAGTGGATAAATCCCCAGGACCTGATCAGGTGTATCCTAAAACTCTGTGGGAAGCTAGAGAAGTGACTGCTGGGCCTCTTGCTGAGATATTTGTATCATCGATAATCACAGGTGAGGTGCCGGAAGACTGGAAGTTGGCTAACGTAGTGCCACTGTTTAAAAAGGGTGGTAAGGACAAGCCAGGGAACTATAGACCAGTGAGCCTGATATCAGTGATGGGCAATTTGTTGGAGGGAATCCTGAGGGACAGGATGTACATGTATACGGAAAGGCAAGAACTGATTAGGGATAGTCAACATGGTTTTGTGCGTGGGAAATCATGTCTCACAAACTTGATTGAGTTTTTTGAGCAAGTAACAAAGAGGATTGATGAGGGCAGAGCGGTAGATGTGATCTGCATGGAGTTCAGTAAGGCGTTCGACAAGGTTCCCCATGGGAGACTGATTAGCAAGGTTAGATCTCATGGAATACAGGGAGAACTAGCCATTTGGATACAGAACTGGCTCAAAGGTAGAAGACCTCAAGGAGGTCAGGCAAAGGGGGTGGTGGAGGTTGTTTTTCAGACTGGAGGCCTGTGACCAGTAGAGTGCCACAAGGATCGGTGCTGGGCCCTCTACATTTTGTCATTTATATAAATGATTTGGATGCGAGCATAAGAGGTACAGTTAGTAAGTTTGCAGATGACGCCAAAATTTGGAGGTATAGTGGACAGCGAAGAGAGTTACCTCAGATTACAACAGGATCTTGACCAGATGGACCAATGGGCTGAGAAGTGGCAGATGGAGTTTAACTCCGATAAATGCGAGATGCTGCAAATCTGAGCAGGACTTATACAGTTAATGGTAAGGTCCTAGGGAGTGTTGCTGAACAAAGAGACAGGTTCATAGCTCCTTGAAAGTGGAGTCGCAGGTAGATAGGATAGTGAAGAAGGCGTTTGGTATGCTTTCCTTTATTGGTCAGAGTATTGAGTACAGGAGTTGGGAGGTCATGTTACAGCTGTACAGGACATTGGTTCGGCCACTGTTGGAATATTGTGTGCAATTCTGGTCTCCTTCCTATTGGAAGGATGTGGTTAAACTTGAAAGGGTTCAGTAAAGATTTACAAGGATATTGCCAGGGTTGGAGGATTTGAGCTACAGGGAGAGGCTGAACAGACTGGGGCTGTTTTCCCTGGAGCGTCGGAAGCTGAGGGGTGACCTATATAGAGGTTTACAAAATTATGAGGGGCATGGATAGGGTAAATAGGCAAAATCTTTTCCATGGGGTTGGGGAGTCCAGAACTAGAGGGCATAGATTTAAGGTGAGAGGAGAAAGATATAAAAGAGACCTAAGGGGCAATGTTTTCATGCAGAGGATGGTACGTGTATGGAATGAGCTGCCAGAGGAAGTGGTGGAGGCTGGTACAATTGCAACATTGGCATTTGGATGGGCATATGAATAGGAAGGGTTTGGAGGGATATGGGCCGGGTGCTTGCAGTTGGGACTAGATTAGGTTGGGATATCTGGTCGGCATGGACAGGTTGAACCGAAGGGTTTGTTTCCATGCTGTACATCTCTATGACTCTGAGAAGAGCTTATGCAAACTCAGTGAGCCGAATGTCATCTTTAGTGCTGTTATTTTCGATAGTGCACAAGTAGTCATCTTTTTTAGACGCAGCTTTAGGTCCTTGTAAGAGTTCTTCAGAAATTTGGCAGTAGATATCAAGCTTTCACTTACAAAAATGATCAATATTATGTTTTGCTCTGGCCTCAATGTAAAACTGCTACAAAATTCAACACAGCAGTGACTTGCATGCAATGAACTTGAAATGTAAAACATTTCACTTATTAAACCAACAATTTTTCATTGTTCACTTTAATAGAAATTGGGGAAACATAATGGACTAGTGAATGCAGAAGGCAAAATCAGCTGTCTATCCTTTGAAATTAAAATTCATCCCTCGAGTAAAATGAAACAAATAATTCGCCAGTAGCAGCATTGGGAGTGAGCAAGCTTATATATTCTTAACAAAGAGATGGTCTTTGTTCAATTACTGTATTCTTTTATATTCAAGTATTTCTGTAGCCAGAATTTTCAGCATGACTAGGCTCAGTTTTTTTTTAAAACAACTACCTTAGCATGTAATTCTAACTTTGTAATAATACACATAATATGCAAATAATATGGAATGCTTAACTACTTGAATGATAACTTTCATTATTAAACTATTTTAAAAATTAGTGTTTTTAAGAGTTTATTTCTGGTTCTTTAGTCAATTTTGGTTTTCTGGGTGGACTGCCATTTGAAGATACAACAATAATTATTTACATGCAGAGATTTAGAAATGGCATAATTGAAAATATTTGTAAAGATGTCGTCTACTGACAAGAGATCATCAGCAAGATTATTATTATGAGCCTGCAGAAAGCTATTTGTCTTTGAGTTATTCCCAACATTTTACCCATATTGTACATTTTTCTTTAAATAATGTACTGCATTGACACTCTAACTCAATTTTCTTCAAGACATTGAATTTTCTATACAGCTTAATAAAAAGTGCAATACAATTATACTTCCATCCAACCTGCAATGCAACATAATATCAAGCCCTGGATAAAATGTGATAGCAGTCCGATAACCAAAGAGTAATAATTATCCTGGCAGTCAAAGTAAAATAAAAAGTTTCATAAATATGGACTTTAAAAACAGGATACATTTTCCAGATTTAAAATCCTTTAGAGAGTGGTATTAGCCTTAGATGAAACTTGAATAGCATGCTGAACAATTTTTCCATGTAATTTTAATGCAGTGCAATTGTTAATAGCATACATGAGATTAATAATTTAAAATTTATAACCACTGGAGATATTTGAGAAATATTACAGCCTGTAGCACTTCTCTCTACTGTGGGAGCTTACCAAAGCCAGAAGGATGAGACTTCTCGCTATTTACATCATGATTGCTGTCAATTGCAGTGAAAATATGATAGAACATTTTTTAGGTTTTTTTTCTTTTATACATCTTTGTTAATGTTTTTAATGGCAGTTTTTTCTTTTTCTCTTCACTGTTTTTGCTAATTTTTCAATTGTACAGCATTATATTGCACTTTGTGAAAGTATTGACACACTCTTAATGGTTTTTTTCATTATTGAAGTCCTTCTTAGTTCCAAAGTCATGTTGGAGGTTAGTTGTTAGTTACCTTTATATCAAATATTTTTCTCCTTAGCTGGATGAAAAATGGTTTAAAAAAAAAAGCAGTACTCTCATCTGTAGGACAATTGTAAAAACATTTACCATCATAAATGTGCAAATAACAGGAAACATATCTTAAAATTAACTGCTGATTAATGGGATCACAGTTATTTTTGAGAATTGTAACAAAAATGTGGCCATTTGACCCATTAAGCTTATACTGGCTCTTTGAAAAGCAGGTCCAGCTTGTCCTGCTTCTCTACTCTTCTCCTTATCCCTGCATATTTTTCACTTTCATGTATATTCCAATTACTTTTTGTTGCTTAAGTCTGCTCGTCAAGCAGAAAGGAAATATTAGTGAGCCATGTGAAAATGGCCCTTAATGCGTTTTCATTGTTTGGGGATGTTTCCATTGGATATTTAAGGTGATTAAATTGGACAACTTAGAGAGCTTGCAACACACTGTCACCCCTGGAGCAGCACTCCAACAGTATGGAGACTGCTAGCTTGAAGGAGTTGGCCATTCCATACAAAGAAATAAGAGGGATACGAGGAGGTAAAACACCCTAAGCAGGTCTAACAGTGCATCTGCTGCATTTTCCCCTGTAATCTAAGGGTTCAACCTTCTGAAGTCACCTTTGTTTTGAGGCTTTCTTGATATCTCCCACCTGTCATTCCCAGAGGGACAGACAAGGCTCTGACGCTGCTGGCTCTCAAATTGGGCTGTCAGCATCAGGAACCCAACCATCATCCTTAATTGAATTATGTGTGCAAATACAGACATATAAGAGACTGCAGCCATGAATATCGTCAAGGCGTGCTTGCTGCCAGCAAGTAGAGATTCTGGACCCCTTGTCCTGCTTGATCCAAGCATCAGGGTTATGTAATCTATGGTTTAAAAAAAAACTGCCCAGTGTTTCTGGCCAACTACCTTTCATCAGAACTGGAAGAAGTTAGAAGTAAGATTCTCACTAATAAATCACATAAGGAAATTGGGAGAAAACATTTTACTCAGTGGTTAGAATATAGAACTTTATGCAATGATTGGAGGAGAAAGCATCAAGTTTTGAGACCATGAGCTATGAAAGCAGAATTCAGCCATTTGGCCCATCAAGTCTGCTCGGCCATTCAAACAAGACTGATAGGTTTCTTTACCCCATTATCTTGCCTTCTCCCCATAACCTTACCAATCAAGAACCTATCTATCTCGATCTTAAATACACTCAGTGACTTGAGCTCCACGGCCTTTCTGTGGCAGTGAGCTCCATGGATTCACCACCCTCTGGATAAAGAAATTCTTCTTCATCACAATTCTAAACGATTGTGCCTTCACTTTGAGGCTGTGCCCTCAGGTGTGTCTCCTACTAATGAAAATATCTTCTCCACATCCATTATGTCCAGGCCTTTCAGTAATCTGTAAGTTTCAATCAGATACCCCTCATCCTTCTTACCACCATCGAGTAGAGACCAGGAGTTCTCAACTGCTCCTGGTATGACAAGCCCTTTATCCCTGGGAACATTCTTGTAAATCTCTCTGGATCCCCTCCAATGCAAGCACATCCTTTCTTAGAAATGGGTGCAAAACTGCTCACCATATTTCAAATGCTTTCTGACCAGACCCTTCTACAGCTTCAACATTGCATTCCTACTGTTGTATTCTAACTCTCTCATATTGAACGCTTAAGAGAAACTTGAACTAGTCTCTTTGTGCTTCAGATTTCCGAAGCCTTTCTCCATTTAGAACATAGTCTACAGCTCTGTTCTTCTTACCGAAATGCATGACCTCTCATTTTTCCACATTGTATTCTATCTGCTATTTCTTTACCCACTGTCCTAGTGTGTCCAAGTCCTTCTGCAGCTTCCCTGCCTCCTCAACATTATCTGTCCCTCCACCTATTTTGTGTCATTTGCAAACTTTGCAACAATGCCCTCAGTTTCTTCATCCAGATCATGAATGTATACTGTAAATAGTCCCAACACTGACCACTGTGGAACTCCATTAGTCAGTAGCTGCCAATCAGCTATCCGTGCCAGTACCTTGCCGCTAACTCCATGGGCTCTTATCGTATTTAGCAGCGTTGTGCATGGCACACTGTTAAAGGTCTCCTGGAAATCCAAATAGATCATGTCCACTGGCTCTCCTTTGTCTATCTTGTTCATTACCTTCTCAAAGAATTCTAACAGACTTGTCAGGGATGGCCTCACTTTGACAAAACCATGCTGATTCAGCCCTACTTTATCATGCACTTCCAAGTATTCCACAATCTCATCTTAATAGTGAACTCTCAAAGCTTACCAGCAATGAAGGTCAAGTTAACCAGCCTAGAATTTCCTTTCTTTTGCTGCCCTCCTTCCCTTCTTAAGCAATGGTGTTACAATAACCATTCACCAGTCCTGCAGGACCCTCCCTAACTACAGTGATTCCTAAAAGATCACCACCATCAATGCCTCTACAGTCTCCTGTGTCCTTCAGAACTCTGGGGTTTAGTCTATCCACCTAGCTGATTTAGCCACCTTCAGACCTTTCAGCATCCCTAGCACTTTTTCCTAGCGTCACGTCTGCCCCTGACACTCTTGAAGCTCTGTTGATAGCTTGAAATTAATTAATTAGAATGAGATTGAACTAAGTGACGAACGTGAACATCGTTGTTATGGGCTAATTCGATATTCATGCAGTACTTGCAATTACTTATTGACTGGATTCTTTCTGTTGATGGCATCAGTTTACTTCCAAAAAATATTTGTTAGCACAAAAAAACTGCAGTTTCACTTCAGTGATGCTGCACTTTTATGACATTACAATACTTGTATTTTAGTTTTGTGGGAAGAATAGAAGCCATGAAAAACAATGGATTTAACTACTATGATTGCCATAAGTGCATTGTTATGTCTGAAATCTAGTCTGAAGAAACGTTCCTGCCTTTTGCATGACAGTGTATTCTCATCCTATTCTGTCTACAAAGAGAACTAATAGCTGGAACTCCAAGCAGCCAGGACCATTTAACTTTCTCATAATATTAATCAGAATTATCGTGTCACAGCTTGGAACAAATTGTTTGTCTATCTTGCAACCAATTCACTCCTTTATTGTGTTCCAAGATACTGTGCTACTATTTCTAAACATGCTTTTTCTTTTAAACCAGTACATTTCTAATAGTCAGATACAACAAGCTTATCATTTGCACTTCACTTTTTCATAGCTCAAGATATGATCAAATGGTTAGCTCTTGGTTATCTTGGGGATTTAAGGTTTTTGTTAAATCAAAATGATAAGTTCTGGAAGGTCATGCAAAGCTAGATGATTACAGTAGTTCTCCGTTGATATGCAGCAAAGGCAAGGAAATGTGCATGCAGTCAGGAACGTTGCCACATGGGGAGGTCAGTCCTCACTTGGTTGTGTGCTACCCCCACCATATGCTCTCTAACGAGAGAATGAAATGTACTCGCACGCTCTGAAATACAGAGCCTTGTTGACCTCTCTAAAGCATACATCAATGGTAAACTCAGATTATTGCAAATAATCCCCTACTCTGGACTGGCGGAGTCTAATGGAAAGAAGATCATGGGCACAGTCACCACCACAATCACTGGTAATGGAGTCCTTGCTTCGATCTGAGGTTGTGGCTGCGACAGATGACAGGTGAGAATGCCTTCAAAAGAGCAGGAAAAAATTCAATAAAATGTATGTGCAATCCACATTGTGTTACAGGCCTGGTTTAACAGCCAAATTACTTTTACCATTGATCCTTTCAGTTTGAGACTATATGCTGCTTGTTTAAAATCTAAAATTTTAAAAGCTTGCCAGGAAAATATTTAAGGAGCCAATAAATTATTACGACTGCTGTCTTTTAAATTAAATTGCTTTATATACTGGTCGTTGTAATGTTGATTCTAAAACAAATAGTTTACACAAAATCTGCTTTCTTGACTTAATATTGCTTTTTGAAAGTAATTAATTCTATCTCGAGTAATTATAATCATTTTTCAGAAATAGTAATTCATCACACTGAATGCAACTTTTTTGCCATATATGTGTGCTGGTTGCTTGTTTTAATTTTGTAATTACAAACTTGGTTGATATGGTATTAGATGTAAATTTTACAGTAAAGATTTTAATGACAACTTGTAATCAGATTATGTATCAGAGAGAGAGCGATAAATAGGTTTTTTTTGCAATTGAGATTGTATAAATTATATTACTTGTTTACCGTACAAGAAAACCTCTTACAATGTTATTATTCTTGATCTGAGCCTTGAAGTCTCTCCAGTCATGGATTTTAATGACTATTGACATTATGTAATCAGTCCCAAGCATAAACATGGATAACTTCACACCTAAACATTGCATAAATAGATTTGCAAGCTTCGTGTTAATTAATTGGTGTGATCTTATCAAATTTTCTTTTCAATATGTTGAAAATATGCAATTTCAAAGTTTTAATCCCAACAATTTGACTCGAGCAAGTAAAATCTTGTAGAACTTCTGTCCCAAATGCTTGCTTAGCTACATTTTTGTCTTGATTGTACTTTTAGAAAATAAGCACGATACAGCAGTGGGAAATAAAGCATGTCCTTATACCTGGTGTTCACATAAGGCACTCCTAGATTCAATACTTGATAGTAACTTAAAAATCTAATGCTACTGTGTTCTGAGTGAAGATGTTTTTGTAGTAACAAACAGTCCCTGTGACAGCAATAGAGGCTAATCATGGAGCAAACCAATAGCATTAGATAGACATCACAGAATGTATAGTAAGCATTACCCTACAGAATGACCATCTGGTGAACTGTCATCACACCACAAAAACAAAGTTTTGTGAGAGTTGGCAATCTGTAAAGTAAAGAAAATTATAGTAAAAGTCAGCAAATTTGCAACATGTGTGCAGCGAAACAGAGTTAATGGCCCAGAAATTTCAGCCAGTTTAAAAAGAATCCTGTTTCTGATCCTAATCGGATTAAAAAATACCAACCTGCCTTTTGATGGGTTCTGCATTGGAGATTTCTGGTCAGCAGTTTCCTATTATATACCAGCAATGGAGAAGTTCATTGTCAAAATTAGATCCCCTTTTTGTAGCACTGTATGTTGTATGCTAAATGTTCAGACATTTTGTTAACCACTCTGAAAGAGTACATAAGGAAGTAAGATGGAATGGAGGGATATGGGGGATAAGTCTATGTGGGGATAAGGTGTAAAGTTGATGAGGGTTTCGGCTGCGCAGTGGTGATGGGGTAGGATATCAGGTGAGTGTGAAGGTATAGGGTACTTAAGTGATCTAGGGTTTGGTAGGGTGATAGGAAAGTAGATGAGTGGTAGGAAATTTCAGGGCTGTGCTTGGGTTTGGCAGAGCCAGGGGCACCTGGTTTGGAATGTTGTTTGTGGTTCATTGATGGAGTAATTGGGGGTGTACTTGCTGACTCCAGGGTAGACAATGGCCTGGTGGTATTATCACTGACCATCACTCCAGAGACCCAGGTCATGTTCTGGGGACCTGGGTTTGAATCCTGCCATAGCAGATGGTGGAACTTGAATTCAGTAAGAATTTGGAAAGAAGGGTCTAATGATGACCTTGAAATTATTGCTGATTGTCAGAAACAAATTCCATCTGGTCCACTAAAGACCTTTTGGGAAGGAAATCTGCCATCTTTACCTGGTCTGGCCTATATGTGACTCCAGATCTACAGCTATATGGTTGACTCTTATTTACCCTCTGGGCAGTTAGGGATGGATAATAAGTTCTGGCTTAGCTAATGATGCCCATATCCCATGAATGATTTTTGTTTTTTTGAAATTCAGTTACACAGGAATTAGAGCAGGTTGTTAATAGTTACCCAAGAAAAAAAAAATAGAGATTGAGTTAAGTAAGTCAGAATCCTTTTAATTTTCTGAATTTAAGGGGCACTGCCTGGAAAATTGAAATCTCTGATAGCTATTTCCCTCCAAGCTTCTGCATGATTGTCTTCTGAGCACAGTCTCTGGCCATTGCTTCTGGTCTGTGACTTTTCATCAGAACTAGGGAAATTTGTTGGTGTAATAGGATTTGAGCAAATGAAAGGTAGGTGTGTGGGAAGAACAGAGCTGAAAATGTGTTGCTGGAAAAGCGCAGCAGGTCAGGCAGCATCCAAGGAGCAGGAGAATCGACGTTTCGGGCATGAGCCCTTCTTCAGGAATGAGGAAAGTGTGTCCAGCAGGCTAAGATGAAAGGTAGGGAGGAGGGACTTGGGGGAGGGGTGTTGTAAATGCGATAGGTGGAAGGAGGTCAAGGTGAGGATAATAGGCCAGAGTGGGGGTGGGGGCAGAGAGGTCAGGAAGAAGATTGCAGGTTAGGAAGGCGGTGCTGAGTTCGAGGATTTGACTGAGACAAGGTGAGGGGAGGGGAAATGAGGAAACTGGAGAAATCTGAGTTCATCCCTTGTAGTTGGAGGGTTCCTAGGTGGAAGATGAGGCGCTCTTCCTCCAACCATCATGTTGCTATGGTGTGGGAAGAACAAGAAAACAGAAGATCTCTGGCAGGATGAAGGGCAGCAGAGATTAAATTGCAAAAGTTATCATTCTCTTGGCCTTGTGTCATTAACCCTTCTGTCAACTAATCTCTCCTGCCTCCAACTATCACAGATTTCCTTTTTTTGGGGGGTTCTTTCCTACCTCATGCCTTCTCTTGTTCAAATCTTAAATTCTAACTTTCTCCATTCTGATGAAAGGTTACAGATTTGAAACATTAACTCTGTGTTTCTGTATACATAGATTCTGGCAGAACTGATGAGTATTTCCAGCATTTTTTTTATATTTGTGGTGAATTTTCTTCACTGTCTCACCCTGACAATGGATGTACACATCCTACATGGACTGACAGGCAGGCAAAGAGCAGCTGGTGCCTTGTATCTACCATTGCTTGATGTTCAGAATATTGTGACTAAATGAAGGGAGATTGTGACTCTTATATCCTCCAGACAATTGTACACTCCAGAATTTCTGATAGACCACTGTACCAGTTCGGTTATAACACTTCAAGAGTAGAAATTTATAATACATCCTTTGGTGACTGTATGAATTTTATAATTGGGTCAGGGTCATTTTGATGATTGGGGCAAAATTTTATAAGATATAGCATGTAACTTTTCACAGATTTCTTGAAAATGTTCCCAGTATTTCTCGAGTGATACTGGCCGTCAATCTGGGCTGCACTCGAAGGCAAGCCATGGAAGGGAAGGATGATAAAAATGTTTGAAGAAATCAGAATTTTTTAGAAAAATGCTGTAGTTAAAATTTCAGTTTATCTTATCTCTGCTGATATTTATTTACATCAAGAGGAAATTGAATAATAGATTCAAAATCCTGATCTCTGACCTTTTTGGAAATAACTAGCGAAGGTTGAAATCTGAATGGTTACCTTCAGTACTGAAATAGTTCAAGTAATTTAAAACTCCATTGTCTCGGAATAAAAATAATGTCTTTTAGTGAATGTAATTGTCCAAGAAACAAAGTATTCTCAGTATTTCATTATTTCTGTTAAATATCCTTTTCAGCAAGGTTTTTCATAATCTAGCCTTAAACTATGGATTTAAGATTCGAATGAATTAAACATCCCAAAGCAATAAGTATTTGCTTGTTCACTGTATTGATTAATGAAAACAATGATAAAGGGGATCCGATGATATAGCACCGCAAAAAGTATGTTTGACTTAATGCAACAAAGATGCATGAAATACATGATATTCCAAATATATTGGTGCACAATGGCAATGTAGCATCAACACAATGCTTATAGATAAATGAAAAGAGTAATTAACTCTCACTACTGAGAGAAGAAAAGCAGAAAATTACATGTACCAAATGCACTTTCACAATTCCGGTTGGATTTATTTTGAAAGCACTGGAGGAGCAGACCTAGATGCCAGAGAATCCCATTAATACTTTTTATCTTAATCCTAAATGATATACAGTACATTATCGAATTGGAACTGCCCATTTCCTACCATGTATAGCCACGTAAGAAGCTCAACAGACTTTCAGTGGATGTGAGAGACGTTTTGGAAACACTTTCTTTTAAGTATGATTGGAAACAGCTGTTTTATTTTAAACAATATATAAGGTTGACTGATTCATTATTAGTATACTTGAACTGGTTTCCATATTTTCCACACTAGGGATATGCCACTAAGGTTACAAGATAACACACAAGCTTTGTCTGCTGTCAGTGCACTTTTAGAATGATCAGAAAATTGTGCACATATTCAGATTTCCCATAAAATACTTCCTGTAGTACAAGACTCCCCATTGCAGCGCAGCCTCTCAGTATTTACCGCATCACATTCAGAATTGTGACAGTCGTAATGGTCTGTGGAGCATATCCTATTCCTGTTTCTTACTCTGTCAAATTGAAAAATTAAGCTTTGATCTTGCCTGACTAGATTTTTTTTTGTTTGAATGCTGTGATAAACACGATATTCATGTGTATACTAAAAATTACAGTCAAACTTTTAATACAAACCTGTATACATTAAAACTGTTTATAAGGAGTTCACTTCACTGAGGTTCTTCAATAATTACACAATGGTATTTCCAACAGAACTTGGTTGATACACTAGTTACAATAGAAGATTTATAATTTTTACTGATAATGTACTGTATGTTCAGGTAGTTTTATCTTATTTTGAATTAGTTTAAATTGCTTTAAAATTGCTTATATTCAAACCTAAAACAGCAGCATGTCTATGTTTTTAAAATGCAGCAACATGAGTCTAGAGAACAGAACTAATCTTTCAAATATAAACCTGATGTTTGCTGATGTTCCATGGTGCTTTAATATCTTTCCCATAAATTTGTCAAGAAGATATCCTTTGAAAATGCCTGATTAAATCTAAGGAAGATACAAGTACAGATGAACCATGTGCTGAGCTTGAAGTCTCTGATCCAATGCAACAGAAGTAATAAATTAGAAACAATTTTGTGGATGTAGGGCAGTTACCAAGTCTAAAAGAGAAAATATGTACTTGCTTCTGACTAAAATTACTTGAGTGCAATCAAAGATTTTCAGGAATTATAGGTTAATATAGCAAGGTTCAGCATTTCTCTTTGCAGGCATATGTCTTCGTTGATGGTTGATCAAGTAAGATTTTAATGGTACTCCTCCCTACCCAGTTTTCCCACTTTCTTAACTAGTCTTTGCAAATAGAATAAACATTGTAACACAGATTTTTCCAAAGGGAGTAAAAGAAAATGCAGTTCAGATTTTATTTCACTCAGTAAGAGAATAATACAAATGTAAGAGGATTTTTACTGGAATTGTATAATAGTCGAGAGATTAAATTGAAATGCAATTGAAAAGGAAAATGTTGCTTGAAATGGTAGCCTTACTTATAAGATGAAAGGCATGCAGAGTATGTATTTGTAATTTGTTGAGAAGATATTTCCCTGGCAGGATAGAGATTTTAGAACTAAGCTGTATAGAATATATGGGTGACACATTGTTCCACTGGTAATATAAGTTGCAAGTTGAATACAAAAGTCCTGCTTAGCATTCAGTAATTGAAGATGGCACTTATCAGGCAAGATTACGTTCTTTTAAAAAGCTTTCTGTTGATATTTACAATATTTGCTACAGTATATTTTTGAGTTTGCAGCAATCCTGGACTACTTTTCAAAGGTCACAGCTAAAATGCTGTTGTATTATGTATATCTTGGATCCTATTATCTGCCTTAGTATCGCCTAGGGTGCTAGACTTGTAAACTGTTGTGAAGTACTGTTGCCGACTGGGAGAATTGAAAATGTTGCAGCAAAGCTTGTCATCTGGTTACAAATGACTGGAAAAGAGAACTACTTTTTTTTTTACATATATTATAATCAACATGTGCCCACATTAATTTATTGTACTGCATAACTGAAAGTGATTATTCAGAAATGTACATTAAATAATATATATTTTAATAAGAAGCTCTGAAAAGTAACTAAAAAGTGTAACAAGATGTAGATTGTCTCACTATTCATTATGCAACTCACAACCAGAGTCATTGGGCACTTGCAGAAGGTTAAAGTGACCTTCCCTTGCTGGCTGTGAATATTGAGACATTATGATCCCTGTGGATCACAAGAATCAAGTTGACTGACTGATGCCCAAATGAAGAAATTGCCAGTAAGGTTTCATCTTTTGTAACCTTTACTTGAACTCAAATCAGAATCAAGGTAATTTAAACATAAATTGGTAAGTATACATTATAGAGACAATTTTGGGAGAGTTTTTTTAGGTGATCCACTCTATCAGTATAGCCAGTATTTTCAACTACAAACTTCTATCAGGCTTGGATTTTCAGAGGGCAGAATTCCAAACTCTTCAGGATCTTACTCCTGCATCTCTATGGACTGCTTTGTCTGTGTAAATAAGGTTTTGGCTGCTTGTAGCAGAGTACCTAGTTGATGCACAATGTAGTCACAATGTTAATCTAGTTTATTCAGGTAAACTTCACTTCAAAATATACACGTGTTGATAGGGCACAGCATTGGTGGTGGTATTGAAAGTTAGGCAGTGAAGGTTTATTTGAGATTTGTTTCCTGGCACTTAAATATGGCATGAAATATTTGGGCTCTTCCAACTCTAACCTAAAGCATCTCTAATTTTAATCATTCCGGGATAATCAATCATACCTTCTTTCCCTCAAGCTTTGGAATTCCCTTCCTAAACCCCTGTGCCTCTCTGCACATCTCTTCTCTTAAAAAATGTGCTTCTTTCCTCAGGTTTTTGTTCAGAATTCTGATTTCTTCTCCAATGGCCTGATGTAAAATATGACAAAAATTACTTTATTGATATTGCTCATTTTAAGAACCTTGAGTGGTTTTGTTAAATGCACTATACAAATATAATTTCTTGCTAATAATAATGCATACAAAGAAGATAATGATTACCAGTCATTTATCAGCCCAGACGTGACTATTATCCATGTCTTTCTCTTGAACCACATGGACTATTCATTAATATGATGAATTCAAATGGAGCTGAAATCTCCAGTGAACAGCCACTCCTCTGACTTTGAGGGAAGGAAAATCTTTGAAGCAGACAAAGATATTGGATGAAGAGTGTTATTACCTGCTATCTTTTTTTAATATTTAGGGCAATGTAATCTTAAAGTGAGTAAGATTTTAATTGGTTGGTATTTACTTTCTAACCCTTAACTTTTAATAATTCTTTATACTATGTGACCTTTTGCTGAGATGTCAAGCACGTAAGTTGCTGTCAGGCCTTTAACATTTGAAATGTGCAGAGACATTGTATCAATGGGTAGGTCATTATACTATCTCCTTTTCTGCCATTAAGCATCAACCCTGATCTAAGTTTGTTCAGTTCAGGTTTTAGAGATTTGCTCTGTAGCTTTGCCATTTAGATCAGGAAGGTCCCGGATTTATTTGATCTTTGGAACAGGTTAGTTGATATCAGGTGGGCAACATTAAAGCCATCATGGGTGTTTATAGAATGTATTGCCTGCCAATGAACTCCATCAGTATCCTCTTGCAGCCAGAAGCCACGATTACAGAAATAAATATCAGTAGGAGTTCCTATACATAGATAAAACCATTCATATTATGTTAAGAAAGGGGATCAGTACAGGAAGAAAAAAGTAGTGGTAGATTCAAAATGTAGTACACATTGGGCTCATTGAAGTCCTGCATTGGACATGAAGTGGGAGATGGCACTGGGCAGGGTGACATTAGGCACACGGACACACAAGATGGCCGCTGAGCCATCAGTTGTCCACTTGACACATAAGATGGCCACTGGACCACAATATGGAGAGAGACAGCAGAGCAAATGCAGACACTGCCTGGAGCCATCAGAATGCCAGCACAATGCAGTCGCAACCTAGTTGATTAGTTTAAGGCAGGTGGGGAAGAGAATACACGTGAGTAATGTACACTGCCCATTGAAGTGTCTGGGTCCAGCCAACACCTTTAATAGAAATGCTAACAACTTGATGTGGAGTCAATACAAAGTGCTAATAGCCAGGGCTGCAGTAATTGCCTTCTTGGGAAGAGTGATTAGCGCCCATTACTACAGCAATGGATTTCCACGCAGACATTGAAACTGACAATGTTTGCGCTGAAATTAACAAAGATACGCTGGAACTGACAATAACTGCATCGAAACTATCAACGATTCTTCAATGTTTGCCATAAACAAACCATGTTACAAAGCCAATAATCTCATCACTGTCCTATTGTCTCACAAGATGTATAAAAGTATCTTGATGTGTGCTCTGGGTCGAGAGAAGAATCGCAGCTGACCACTTGTGCTGTTGGTATCTTTCTCTCCCCAGAGCTCTGGTCTTTCCTTGTGCAATAAACTTTGTCACTGAACCCTGACTTTGACTCCTAGATTGGTGATTTTCCCCATAACAGACAGAAACAAAGACTGTAAACTGACTTCATATTGACAGTTGCATGATGGTGAAAATTCACTAAGTATGGTTGGCACTCCTGAAACAAGCCTGTCTTCTGGAAAGGACAGTAAATGGGGAAAGGAAATGACTGTAGCTCACTATAAAGCAGAAGCCAATGATCAACAGTGGAGCACTGATCATCTGGAGTTTTAAAAATAATTAATTGCTTGGTAGAACAAAACTTTAAAATTTGCTTTAAAAAAAGAACAGCTTCGACCATGTCTCTTTTTAGCAATTTTAAAAACAATTCCTGCTTCTATTTAATATCATCATCTTTGCCTTTCTTTTTGAGCACTTCAGACTGAATAGTGAGAAGGGAGCCATATCAAAAACATAACATCAACTTCTGCTGTTTTTAAAAAGGATACAATTTCTGGCAAATTGATCGCCATAGCTTTCCCCTGATAGTTGCATGTGAGAGAAAGATGTGCCTTGATGGCAACTGTCTAGTAAATCAGCCCGTTGATGCCCCTGGACTTTGCATTGGACTAAATTGCAATATTTATAGTACAAAAGCGATTTGGCCCAAATGATCCATGCCATGTTTACAACACACAAGTATCTCCTTGCTGTCCTCCTTCACCCAATTACACCAACTTACCCTATTCCTTTCTCTCTCATATGCTTGTCTCCATTTTCTCTTAAATCTGTCAAAACTGTTTGCTTCAATTGCTTGTTCTGGTAGTGAGTTCCACATTCTCACCACACTGGATAATCTTTCCATTGCATCAACTCTGCAGTCCAGTTTTATCTGACAGCTGTTTTCAGTTTGATATCTTAATGAGTAGCACAATCATGCATAAATGGGCTGTAAGTGCTATTTGGCAATTTTTTTTAATTTAAAAAGGCATTTTATTTTATTGAAAATGATACCATGTTCCCCGATTGGCATGCACACTAAGCTCAGAGACAGAATACTCCAAATTGTAGAGGATTATGGATGGATAGAATAACACGAATTACCATAATTTTATTTTGCTAAACATCAATTATAGTGTTCATTTCATAAGTAAAATAGAAGATTAGTGTTTCTACATTTGGTGTAGGTAGGTAGTAATTTTATTGTAACTATTATAACAGGAGAATAAGTCCCTTCACTTTGAGTTGACATAGCTGAACTGAGAAAAATTTACTGTTTTCTTTTGAAAAGAAGATACACTCAATAATAATAATACATCACCATTCATTATCTCTGGAACATCCCAAAGCGTTTTACAGCCAATGAGTTACATTTGCAGTGTAGTCAGTGCTGCAATGTAGAAAACACAACAACTAGTTTGCACATGTATGGTCCTTCAAGCAGCTAGTCAATGATTAGATCATTTGCTTTAGTGATAGTGGTTGAAGGTTAGCACAGATCACCGTGCTTCAAATCATTGCTGTAATCGAACTTTTATGGTCCACCTGAGAGAACAGGCAAACCCCATTCAAACTGTGGTGACTTCAGCATTACTATGGGAATATTACTTGGATTCAACATGACATGAATACTATTTTTGCTGGATGGAGAGTCTAAGACCTGAGGAAAACCTAAAAATAGAAGCTACACCTTCCAGAAATTAAGAAAAATATTTACACACAAAGGATGGTGGAATTTCAAACTCTCTTCTGTAAGCAGTAGTTGGAGCTAAATTAATGATTAATTTTAATTCTGAGATTTATCATTTTTTTATTGACAAAAAAGTTGAAGGATAAGCAAAAAAGAGAATTAAGTGACAGAAGGTGACGATGTCATTTGTGGTTCGAGGGACTAAGACATCCACTCCTATTCCTTTGTTGCTATAACTGTTACTTAACTATCGATGTTTGATTCTCTGAACTTTTATATCTGTATTTATTGAGAGAATGGATGTTCAGTCTATTTACTGACTCCCTCACTGTCCTCTAGAAACCAGATTTTAGGAGACACTTGGGATAACCAGGTCTTTTCACAAGAAATTACTGCAGCTTCTGCTAGTTTCTTTCTCATGCAGCATAACTTGAATAAGGGGTCACATATACATGTGTAATTCTTTAACCTTTATTCTTGGCTCTTCACCATTGCAGCAGTAATTTTTTACTGGGTAAAATTTCTGCCTTGTTTGCAAAATGTTTTCCCTTTTCCTGTTCTGTATTACTATTTCAAACATTATTGGAAACATCAGAATATACAGACCTTATGGAATTAGAAGCATACGAATATAAAATTAATACTCATATCTATTTATTCAGTAATTTCCCTTAGGTCTTGTTTTAAACAGACTACTAGCCCATGAGCTTGGCAATAGTTGGGAGCTGGAAGGTAGAGCACTGTTTGATAACCAGTTCAGATATCATTGTGTTGTCATGGAAACAAAACCCACATGACATCTGCAGTGCCTAATTTGGACTAAAATTAAAGCTGTTGGCAGACGTATATAAAAGCTCCTGTATGAAAATTGCACATTAACAAATATCAAAAAGCACATTTACTGAACACAAGAGCCTATGGTACTATCATCTGTTTGTTCTGAGTTATGCCAACACCATGATGTCATCAGTGTTGCAATGTTCAACATGTAAAAACAAGCCAGGTATATCTGATAGTGTACATGAGTATCCCTCCTGCTTAAAACTGTGATGGGTGACCCTGATGGCAAAGGAAATTTGTGTCCATGTGGAAAATAGTACAAAGCCATCTATTAAGAGTCTACATTTATGGTTTGATAATGCTAAGTGGCATCTAAAGGAGGCCAGATCTCTTTTTCAAGCAAGAAAACTGAATCAGAAGCAGGTTGTGGTGTGTCATTCTCATGCAATTCCTAGTGCATTATTATAAAGTAACACTGGCTGAGTAATGTTTGGTAGAAATGTGTGACAGACTATTTCCAGTTTTGTCAGTTAAGGCCATTCTCAAATTGAAGAGAAAGAAAATATTGCTGAGAATTTTTTTTCAGAAGTTGCATGGTTAGATTTCGTTAATTTTATTCTGATAGCTACCTAATTTGTTTTGTTACTGCTGTCACAAGGAATTAAATTGCTATACAGAAGTTAAATTCGGGGCAGTGTGCATAATAAGGCTGATGATTCAAGCTTAGAAATTTGGCTGCGTGCAGTACCCCAGCTTAAAATTGGCTTTGAGCCTGTTGTGCATGGAAGGTAAGGGTCCTAATGTGTATTTGAGGCTCCAACTGTAAAATTAGTTCACCCTTACCCAGCCAGTATATGAGATCCTGGTCTAGAGGTATATATCTTGAATTTCTAAAGCCTGCCCTTGATATCTCAGAATGTTGACAGGAATCCTGGTTGGAAGAGTAGATAACTGACCCGTTTAGTCCTGAAATTGTCTGTAAGGACCATTTGATTAAATGCCTACTGAATGACAAGGAAGAAAATGTGCAGGTTAGCTTCCTTTCTTCCTACTGACAATATTTGGAAAGGAAACATCTTTTGATACTTGTGGAATATTACAGCATTAATGCCAAGCTAATCTGCTGGCTGATGTAAGCCTGTATTTTATTTCTGGTATGTTTTTCGCACAATCTATATGGTTGTCAATCTGGATGTGTGTTGTGAATTTTGTGTAAAATTAGCTCCCATTGTGAAACAGTTGGAATTGAGTGATTCCAATACTGTCTGTTGTAATGGCAAACTGAATTTTGAAACCATCAAAAATGTTAGTAGGTAAATGTGGAACAGGATCAAGAGTTAATTATTGAAACAAAGAATGGCCACATGATTAAGATGTTACTAATACCATATTCACAGTGTTTTTGTCAGGTCGCGGTAAAAGCTCAGTTGCTGCCTTGTGAAGGCCAGTCACCTGATAAATGCAGGACAAAGACTACACAGTCACCAGCTGTGACCCGCTGAAAGTTGCTGATTTTCTTTATCTTCTCATGCTGAATACTAGTGAGATATGAAAGGATTGGATTACACTGCGGGAGAAAAAAAGCCTGTACATCAGCTGAGCTTTGAGAGTGGAGCAACTATTAACTGCAGCGGAAACAGGATAGTCTGAGTTGGTGCCTGGAATGTATTGAAAACCTTGTTATGTGCCAGATGAACAATTTAAGAGTGGAATACATTACACTGGAAAGGCAAGTACATATTTATATTTATTTTGAGGAAGGAAAAATTGGAGTTTGAATTCCCCAGAAATCATTAGAAGTGGATTTTATTGAATCAGTTAACTTTGAGTTAATAGTGGTAGGCTAATGAAACAGCCAAACTTTAGTGAGCCTGATTTTAATCAAGAGCTGGAAGCCAAAAGTTTGACAGCTGAGGCTTTTGTCTTACCATTAATTCATAGTTGTTTGCATGTAAATCTCAACTCCTTTGGAAATGGAAAACATCTCTAGTGCTGAGACATGCTCTTTCATTGTATTTATGCAGCCTGAACACTCATTGCTTTTTTTCATTCTATTACAAAGAAGCATATTTAGATTGTGGCTTATAGCCATTTCTCTGAGTAGGCAGAATACATTGTGAAAAATGCTAGATTCTTGATTCATTCAGAGTCAGATGGTCTAACATTTTGAGAGCTCATTTTGAATTCCTTTCTCTGCTTATTCTTTATTGTAATGTATGTTTTCCTGTTGTTTGCTCTTTGTACACTTGGACCAGTTCATGTATTTAAAAAAAACCCAAGTGCTCTTGTCGGTGAGATGAACAAAGGGACACAGAATTCAGTTTGCAGTTCAACTCTATTTTATTAATAAAATATTCCTTATTAAAAGCCACCATGTGAGAGGTTCCCAAATTCCCACCATATTTACTCTCTAGCTTTATCTGTCTCAAAAACGATATTACCTATAATGGTCCACATGCTTGAGTTGGGCCATTTGGAGTCTCTTTCCTTTCCAACATAGGGCTGGCTCCCTTCCATGAAGATGGGTCTCACAGGTCAGGGTGGATCTTCTCCTGGTCTGTGGTTCCTCCACAATCTTCTGCCATCAGTCCTTGCTGAGCGTGTGGCTTCCAGGTGTGTCCTTTTTATGCCCCCTTACTCCAGACTTCTCTGAATATTCTTTGACCTTTCGCCAATGGGTCATGAGTGGGTTCAAAACATCCAATGGGATCACACCAACACCCTTCACTGTTGCTATGTCACAGAAGTGTAAAGTGCACATCCTCAGGTACTGGCTGGAAGTCGAGGTGCCAGAAAGTCTAATCAATATTCCTCAAATACACAACCCTCAGGTTGGTTGTAACAGGCTCCTCTGAACCTTTGTGACCTCTTTGATTTTTATTTCTATTGTTCTCTATAGTCAATAGCTGCTTGCTGTTTAATTTAGGATGACTGATTATCTGCAAGCCCAATTTCTTTGACTATAGGTAATTTAGAATGTCCAAATTCATTGGATTTAACATGTAACTTGAAGCAACTTTTGGAGATTCAAATTCTTTTGTTTTTACACTTGTTTTGAATTGTGATTTGGCTGAAAAGCATTGAAATAATTGCTGCAGTATTGTACCATACTCAATAGGCAAACATCTAGTTATCTTCATCAATTTACTATTGTGCTAAGACCCCTGAAATACAGCATTGCACAATGTCTAGGAAAGTAGTCAGTTAAGTTCCAGTGATGAGTTTAGAAGACATTGATGGAGTGATTGTTGTCTTTACACCATACCGCTAACCACTCAAACTCCTTCCTGTATTCTGTCTCGTTATTGTTTGAGATCTGACTTATAACAATGGTGTCGTCAGCAAACTTATAAATTGAGTTGGAGCAGGCATTGGCCACAATCATGAGTGTAAAAGGAGCATAGTAGGGGGCTGAGTGTGCAGCCTTGTGGGGCACCGGTGTTGAGGATTATCATGGAGGGTGTGTTGTTGCCTGTTCTTCATGATTGTGGCCTGTGTGTCAGGAAGTCGGGGATCCAGTTAAAGAGATGGGAGCTAAGATCTAGGTCTTGGAGTTTAGGAAAGAGTTTGTTTGGAATTATGGTGTTGAAGGTAGATCTGTAGTCAATAAATAGGAGCCTGATATATCTATCTTTGTTTTCCAGATGTTCCAGGGATGAGTGTAGGGCCAGCGAGATGGTGTCTGCTGTGGATCTGTTATGCCGGTAGACGAATTGCAAAGGATCAGGGCAATTTGGTAGGCTTGAGTTGATGGGAGTCATGACTCATGTCTCAAAGCACTTCATAATTATCAAGGTTAGAGCCACTGGGCAGTAGTAACTGAGGCATGCTGCATGATTTTTCTTTGGCACTGGGATGGTAGTGGTCGTCTTGAAGCAGGAGTCGGACTTCAACTTGTAGTAAGGAGAGGTTAAAGATGTCTGCGAATACTCTCGTTATCTGATCCAGACATGATCTGAGCGCACAGCCGGGGACTCCATCCGGGGCCAGTCACTTTTTCAGAATGCTGATCTAACATCTGTGGCAGTGATCATGGGTACAGGTGCATCTGAGGCTGTTGGGACAGGTGACATTGTTTCACTGATTGTCTTTTGAAAATGAGTATAGAATGCATTGAGCTTGTAAGGTAGGGGTATACTGTTGCTAACAATTCTGTTCAACTTTGCTTTGTAGCCCATTTTGTTGTGTAAGCCTTGCCACAAACAATGGGAGTCTGTGTGGTTGGTCTGGGTCTCAAACTTAATTTGGCTGCATCTCGACATCTCTTATGAAGGTCGTAACTGGATTTCTTGTATTGGTCAGGATTGTCTGACTTGTACGCCTCAGACCTGGACTTCAGTAGAGAGTGGATCTCCTGGTTCATCCATGGTTACTGGTTGGGGAACATTCAGGTTAATATCTTTGGCACAGTTTTGAGACCTTGTTCATTCTAGCCAGTGACTTCAACCAATCTCAAGACCTTGTAGCATTATGTACTTCATTAAGTGCACTGTTCACTTCCGCACAGGGTGGAATGTAGACCACTGTCAGGATAATGGAAGTGAACCTGCATGGCAGGTAATGTTTGCTTAACACAGCTATAATCAAATACTTGTCAGCAAATTTCTACATTTGTTCAGTGTTGTTTTTTAGTTAATAGCTCATCATGAGACCCTTAAACAAAATGTTAACCAAGCTCAATATGAATTATTTAATGTCCTCTTCCGTAGCCTTCTGTTTCTAGAGCATTGTATTGATGTGAAGCCATGCAGAACTTGTGTCTGTTCTTGTCATGACTGGAGACTGCTAAACTGTAGATTAGATTAGATTACTTACAGTGTGGAAACAGGCCCTTCGGCCCAACAAGTCCACACCGACCCGCCGAAGCGCAACCCATCCATACCCCTACATTTACCCCTTATTACCTAACACTAAGGGCAATTTAGCATTTCTAATTCACCTAACCTGCACATCTTTGGACTGTGGGAGGAAACCGGAGCACCCGGAGGAAACCCACGCAGACACGGGGAGAACGTGCAAACTCCACACAGTCAGTCGCCTGAGTCGGGAATTGAACCCGGGTCTCAGGTGCTGTGAGGCAGCAGTGCTAACCGCTGTGCCACCGTGCCGCCCACCGTGCAGTGTACTGCTGCTACTAACTTTTTTTCCTTTAATGGCCTGCTCTCTCTGAAAGAAAACTGTCCACTCTTTAACTTTCTGGATGGTTCTGCTTTCTAAAAGAATTTATTTCTGCCTCTCTCATTGACTGTCTGCCTCAAGTAGTTTTTAGAGTTAATGGGATGGCAGGTCAGAAGAGTCAAATGGAATGTACATCCTACAGCATGTGTGAAGTCATGGATGTACCTAAACTGGATTTGAGTCCCACTCTACATCTCTGAACTGGTTGATTTAAAGTGTCTGTAAACTAGGTGGGTAAACCAATTGAGCACTGAAGCTATGGAGGATAAGTTTCTAGAGTGGGTTGAGGATGGCTTTCTGAAACGGCGTGTTGAGGAGCCAATGAGGACATGCTATTTTAGATTTAGTATGATGTATAAAAAAAAAAGTAACTAATAATCTTGTTGTGAAAGAACCTTTAAGGATTAATGGCCACAATATGGTGGAATTTTATATTTGTGTATGAAAGCATTCATTCTGAAGCAAGGATATTAAATTTGAATAAAGGGAATAAGGAAGACTAGGCAATTGGCTGAGGTGGAATGGGAAAATAGAGTAAAAGGTACATAATTCCTTCAAGACAATCCATTAACTGTGCCATGATTTGCAGTAACTAAACATTGCTGCGAGGTGCAAAAACTCAAAAGTCAGTCAAACTTAGCTGACAAAGGAAATTCAAGATTACATAAGATTAAACAAAAAAGTC
Organism: Chiloscyllium plagiosum; assembly: GCF_037043375.1. Lineage (NCBI taxonomy): Eukaryota > Metazoa > Chordata > Chondrichthyes > Orectolobiformes > Hemiscylliidae > Chiloscyllium > Chiloscyllium plagiosum. Next base: position 19,971,824 of record NW_028270159.1, read on the forward strand.
TATAAAGTTGCTAGAAATTTCAGTAATTCTGAAGTTTAAGAGGGTTTTATAATATAGCAAAGGAGAACCAAGAAACTGCTCAGGACAAGTAGAATAGATTACAAGCACAATCTAGCAAAAATAGAAAAATGGACTAGTAACTTCTATAGGTACGTTAGAAAGAAAATATTTGACTAAGATGAATGTGGGTCCATTGCAGCGAGTCAGGAGAATTTCTAATGGGGAACAGAAATTTGGTAGAGAAGTCAAATGATTACTGTTAAGTCTGTTTTCACTGAGGAAGCTACAAGAAATCTCCCAAAACTAAAGATCGAAGTGGCTGGGTGATTGACGCATTGAAGGAAATATCAACAGTAACAAGGTTGTATTAGTGAAATTAATAGGCTGAAAGTTGACAAATCCCTAGGACCTGATGAAGGAGGTGACTATAGACTTTGTCAATGCATTGGTGATTATCTTCCAAAATTCTATGTAGGTTCAAGGATGATTCATGCAGATTGGAAGGTAGCAAGTCTTGCCTTCATGTTTAGACAGGAAGCGAGAAAGCAAACTGGAAACCACTAACCTGTTAGCTTTATATTGGTAGTAGGAAAAATGTTAGAATTTATTATGAAGGACAGGATAAATAGATACTCAGTTGATAATCTGGGCATAGGTCAGCAAGGATTTGAGAATGGAAAATGGTGTTGGATGAACTTGTTGGAATTTGTTGAAGATGCTACTAACATTTATTAAGGGGTTTTTGTTTTTTTTTTCAACTCAAGGTTTATGTTACTGCACTGTTAAGGGATGTGGAAGCTCATTCTTTATGTATCTTTAAGGTAGAGATTGATTGATAAATTTCTGATTACCAGTGGTGTAAAAGGTTTTGATGATGAAGTGGGTAAAAGGCATTGAAGTGTTCAATCATCCATGAATGATGGAGTAGATTCAATGGGCTGAATGGCCTATTCCTATTCCTAAGTTTCGATTGTCTCAGGACACCTCAGCCCAATTTTTTTCATCTTTTCTGTATTTCTGTCTAATCTTTATTTCTGTCGTGATTGGAATCAGGAATCTCATTGACTACAAGATTGTTCATTGGGGTTGTTAACAAGGGCCAATCAGGAAAGCAGTAGCTGACCAATATAATTAGGGGATTTAGAATCTCCTCGGTCCGGGGACCAACTTTGAGCTATATGGCCACAGCAAGTGTATTGTGCATAAATAAATAATAAAGGGCGACTTGGTGACAGGATACTGATCTCTGTGCAGTTATTTCAATTTCAAAGTCATTGAATTCCTAAACTTGAAGACTTTAAAAGTCTTCCATTTAAATGTATGTAAACGTGTTCCCAGATAATCCTTCACCATGCTCAGAACTCAGAAGTAAAACTAAAACTAATGTCTCCACTTCTTAGTACATGTAGATGCATAATAAAGAATGTAGAAATACAGATCAAATTTAAAGCAATTTGTGATTCTGTCCACTTTCGAACCCAAATTTCCATATAAAAATGTATCATGAACCTTCATCTCAGTAGACTCAGCAGTGATGCTCTTCAAGGTCAAACTGCTCCTTGACAAGAATATTTGTGCCATAACATAGTGTTTGGTGAAAACTACAAAATAATCTAATTTCGTTCAGTGTTTTTAGTGATTTCTTTGAAACTCATTTATTAGCAAATACTGAGTTTTAGTTTACATCTTAATCTACTTGTATCTAAGTATTGTTGTTTAATTTTTTGAGACCAATGCAGATGACATCTTAAACATGGTTCATGAGTTCTGAGAAAGAGTCGCTTAAATGTTAACTCTGATTTCTGTCCATATATGTTGCTAGACCTGCTGAACTTTTCTGGAAATTTCTGTTTTGTTTCTTAAACATGGGTGTTCATTCCGTCTCTAAATTGAATGCAGTGCCAAATCAATAAATGGAACAACTTGCTCAAAGCACACTAAAGAATTTAAATTTTACCTTTGTGCTTTCCTGTGTGCTTCATTGAAATTAAGAAGCTATGTACAAATTAAGTGAATAGAAATCTTTAGCAGCAGAAATTGCAATTGTATTCACAAATGATGTTAATGCAGATTTTCCTATGTGTAGTATGTGAAAATTACTAAAAACTGAAAGGACCGCGGATGCTATATATCAGACAAAAATAGAAATTGCTGGAAATGCTCAGCAGTTCTTGCAGCCTCTGGAGAGAGATCAGAGGTAATGTTTCAGGTCAAGTAATGCTTTCTCAGAAGTGGTTCTGAGGAAGGGTCACTTGACCCGAAACATTACTTCTGACCTCTCTCTACAGAGGCTGCTGGACTTGCTGAATTTTTCCAGCAATTTCTATTTTTGTGTCTGTGAATATTAGTAAATTGTGTGTTATGAGAATTCAGGATTTACTATTTTGAATATCCTTGATCATGACCATTTTAATGATAAACAGTGTAATGCAGGTATTTCCACTGACTTTGCTCACGTAGACCTTTTACTCCAAGTTCTCAATTGCTTCCAGAATACGTTACCTGTTCACTGCAATCTCCTGCTGGTATAGCAGATTTCCTAAGCACATAGTGTTAGATTCACAGCTGACACTAATTTAAAGTGTCTTGGCAGCCAATTGAACACTTGAATTTTCACCCACAGCATAAGGGAAACTGAACTGCACATGCTTAAAAGACCTGGATGCACTGCATAGATACATAGATTATTGTAGAGCCCACCATTGGTATCCTGTTGCACTATTTCTGACACAATGCAGCAGATGCAAATAGCATTAACTGCAAATATCTTGATGTCTGCTTGGCTTCAGTTCAATTCTGACACAATGGTATCAGAGGTCAAGAAACCACCTTCCTAATTAACTCTCATTTTGGGCAAAGTAGGACTGTATATGTTTGTGTTAAAATGAAAACATTTGGAGAGTTTCAGCCATTTCCCTACCCCCTACCCCATCACAGGATGAGGGAGGAAGAAAATACACACAATGCAATCACAAACAACTATCTGCCACCTTTCTTAAGACTCAGTGATGTGTCTGTGTTTTCCTCTCAAGGCATAACACTAGATTCTGACAGCTTTTGGGCCAGAATAAGCTTCTGTGCTCTTCCTTAACTGCTCAGACAGAATTTTTGCTGCAGTCTCCTACCCCATCCTCAAACCTGCAAAGCGAATTCTTTTATTTCACAATCTCTCCTTCCACTTGCTGTTTCAAGCACCATCCCTCATATCTTTTTGTCCTGTCAGTCTGTCTGACTGCTGGGCAAGTAATTAAATGACAACAAGGCTCTGCCATTAACTTTGGGCTGAAGGGACTCTAACTCTTGAATGTCTGCAATGACCAATCCACACTAATCCCACTTTCCAGCACTTGGCCTTTTAAGTGCTCATCCACATACTTTTTTAAAGGTTGTGAGGTTTCCCACTTCTACCCTCCCAGGCAGAGCATTCCAGATTTCTACTGAAAGAACTCCATCGAAGTGGGTATCCCATCAACAAGTCACCTTTTATTTACACATGGAGAATGATCCAGCTCCCTCAGAGTCAACTTTGAATGAGCAAGATGTCTGACACTCCCATTCTTTTTTTCAGAATGTCTGACGCTCCTGTTTTTTTTAATTTTATTTTTTTCCCTTCTCCGACACTACCGTCTAACTGCGGTGACACACACACATTCATTTTTTTTTTCTCTAGTGAACAGAACCTCTGACATTCCTATGTAATTTTTTTAAAGAATGTTTGACATGCCTTTTTATTTTACCCCGACACTACCCTAACTGCGGTAGTGCTTATTTTTCCCCAGCACCCATGGTGTGTGTGTGCAGGTGTGAGACATGGTGAGAGACACAAGGTGCACAAATCTTTATTAAATTTCCACCACCAGGAAGATAGGAAAACACCCGACTGGCCAGTGACAAGCAGTGCCCTTCACAAAAGGGCAATGCTGTGTGATCAAACAGTGAAGAGGAGGGCAGGGATTAAATCAAAATAGAGTTGGAGGGGGAAATAACGCACTCCACTCCCTGTGGCGCCCACCTCTCCCTGAACAACTCCAGGGTGTTGGTGGACACCACGTGCTCCTTCTCCAAGGACACTCTGGCTCTAACGTAACCACGGAAGAGGGGCAGGCAGTCGGCCCTAACGACACTCCCATTCTTATCTGTATGCCAAGGCTCCCTGATTGGACCAGATTAAGAGTCCAATCAGGGAGCTCATATTCTGTCAGGTCCACCTGGCTGGCCTCATAATAATCACTATATCCCTCCTCTGCGTCAGAGGACATAGGCTGGTTCTGTTTTGTTTCTTCCAACACTGCCTCTGATACATGAGTGTAATGCACAGTAGCTCCCTTTGAGCGCCTTGGAACAAATTAATTCTCTTCTTCGGGTGGCAAAGACATTGAGGCGACGACATCCGCTATGTCCATCTCAGATTCTGAGGGACTTCAAAGCTTGAAGGAGAAGGAGAACCCATGGGCTCTGGAGCACTTGCAAAAACTGTTGAGGTGGGCAGTGTTTGTGAGTTTGCTTTTGTATGGTCAACATGCTTGTTCAGGACTGTTGCACCTACCCGAACTTTATACATCACTGGACCCTAAACATGCATCAACCATGCCTCTTACCCATGCAGGGCCATTCCCATGGTTCCTACACCAAACTTCAATTCCTGAAGTAAACTCTTTCTTTTGCTTAGAGTCTTGTGTCTGGCATTGGTGTTCCTGATGCTGTTTCATCCTCCCACCCCAGGTCTGAAAGCATCAGATTTAACTTAGTGCGAATCATCTTCCCATTTGCTACTTTGCTGGAGCTATCCTTGTAATTGCATGAGGGTTGATCCTATAATCAAATAGGACAGTTTGGTATCTACTGAAGCTGTAGGATGTTTCTGTAAGCCTACCTTCTGACGCTTTCTGTCAGACCATTGGATGATGGATGGCATGGGCTGTCCTTCTATGTTGAATACCATTCAACTTTAGGAAATGCCCAAATCCCCCTGGCAAACAATGGCCCTTCTGTGACCAACACTTCTGGGAGTACACGTATAGCAAAAGATTCACACAGTTTTTCTATCATTGTCCCCGCGTTTGTCGAATGAACCCTATGCACATCCAGTCACTTTGAGTGGGCGTCCACAATGACTAAGAACATTGAGCCCATGAAAGACCTGCATAACTGATATGTAACCGAGTCCAGGGTTTACCTGGCCATTTTCATGAATGTGGGGAAGCTGCTGGCAGCAGTTTTTGTCCTTGTTGGCATTGCCTCACATATGTCTGCATCCAGTCCTGACCACCAGACATAACATTTCACCAACACTCTCATTTTGGAACCCTCTGGATGACCCTGGTGGAGTTCAGCCAGCATCTGGTGGCGACCTTTGCTCAGGAAATCGCTGTTGCTCCCATAATAGTGTGCTGTCCTGTACTGTGAACCAGTCTCTCTGGGTTCAAAGAGGTTTCAGTTCGGGTTGTCACGGCCTTTTGGTTTCCCCATCACCACCAGCTGTTTCAGTTTTGTCAGGATCAGATCTTTCCGCATCCAAAGTCTGATAGTGTTATCTGTAACTTGCAGTGTGTCTAGAAAATGTAAAACCGTTACAGTAGTGGTACCACCGTGGTGTATCTGCCAGCAGGAGGCGGCTCAATACATTTACATTCACTATTTGACCTTCTGGACAGTGTTCCAACTGTAATTACATGCACGAAGTATTAGAGCATGCTGCTGAATTTGGCCAGAAGCTGTGGATGGCTCTTCATTGTCCTCTTTAAGCAGACCTGGCAGGGGTTTGTGGTCCATTATTATTACAAATTTACGTTTGGAAAGGTATTGGTGGATCTTTCTGACTCCAAAGATGACCATCAAACTTTCCTTCTCTATCTGGGCAAATTTATACTCTGCGTTAGCCAAAATCCTGGATGCATATGATATTGGGATTCCTCTCCATTGAGCCACCTATGAGCTAATACTACCCAGAAGCAGTACGGGAGACATAGCTGTCAATAACGGATCCCACTTGGTAAAATATTGTACCAATACATTAGAGGAATGATAGCTGTTTCTTCCCTTACTTAAAAGCTGTGGCTTGGCCACGTGACCATTCCCATGGCTGATTCAAAGGTACCAGGATGGAGGCGAGATTATGTATGAGCTTTCCATAACAATTTACCAGCCCAAGGAAAGACCTAAGCTCTGGTACAGACGTGGGAGTCGGGGCACATTTGATTGCTCTCACTTTTATTTTCCAATGGATGTAACCCAATCTTAGTGACTCAGTAGCCCAAGTACTTGGGGCACTTTTCCCTTCTAAGGCATGCACCCACCTGGGAGAAAGGGCTACGTCCAAGTTTTCTAAATGCTCCTTACTGGTTTCCCTGTTATTAGCACGTCATATAGATAAATGGTGACCTGAGGTACACCTTGTAAAATGTTCTCCATTGAACACTGAAAAATTGCATTGGCTGACCCCAATGGAAGTCCTGTACATTGGTACAAACCCTTATGAGTATTAATTGTAGCATACTTCTGGGAATCCTCATCTAACCACAATTGCAAGTATATGTAACTCTTTATGAAGGACAGCCCCCTCTGCCAGCTTTACATATAAATCCTCTATGGTGGGCGGCACGGTGGCACAGTGGTTAGCACTGCTGCCTCACAGCGCCAGAGACCCGGGTTCAATTCCCGCCTCAGGCGACTGACTGTGTGGAGTTTGCACATTCTCCCCGTGTCTGCGTGGATTTCCTCCGGGTGCTCCGGTTTCCTCCCACAGTCCAAAGATGTGCAGGTCAGGTGAATTGGCCATGCTAAATTGCCCATAGTGTTAGGTAAGGGATAAAGGTAGGGGTATGGGTGGGTTGCGTTTCGGCGGGGCGGTGTGGACTTGTTGGGCCGAAGGGCCTGTTCCCACACTGTAAGTAATCTAATCTAATCTAATGTGAGTGAGTGAGTATATGTCCAGCTGAAAAACATGGTTTACCATTCATTTAAAATTCCCTCAAAAGTGAATCAACCCATCAGGCTTCACAATTGGTAGGATTAATGTTGCTCATTCCACAAACTGGACTGGTTTAATGATTCCTTCACTTGCCTCTCTCCTGATTTCAGCCTGTCCTTTTGCTGTACTGGGGTAGACATTGCAGAATCATGGAATTGCTTCCTGATGAACATGCAAAGTTGACTTGGCTTCTTTGGTAGTGCCTAGACATTCCTACAAAAAAGCTTCAACGCTTTTAATTAGGACTTCACTCAGGCAGCCATTTTCTAATTGAAAAATGTTGAGCTAATCTAGGTGAATCTTTCTCAACAAATTCCACCCCTTCAAGCTTGGGGGGTGAGCCTTTTACTACAGTCAGTGGTAACTAGACCAGCTGCTTCTCATCAGGGCCTGGAACTGAAGTTGTACCCTTATTCTCAGACAAGCTGAAGTCTTGCGCAAACTTAAGGATTGGAGTCCTGAGCGAATTTTGTTGAAGACTGTTTCCATGATCACTAAAACGGCCACACTAGTATCAAGCTCCATTAGAACTGGGTGACCATTTAACCAGGTGTTTATTTTGATTGATTGTGATTTGAATGTTGCTGAGCAATTTAACCAGATGTACGTGGATTTACCAGGGTGTACAGTCTCCTGGATGCCAGTGTATGAGTCCTCTTACTCAGTTTGGATCTAGTAGGACTCCTTTACTGTCTTGAGTCTGCATACTGGTAACAACTTCAGTGGTTTGCTGACCCGGATCCTGAAGAAAATTCCAACTGTTTGGCTGAGGCTTAGCTTTGTTTTGGGGTTTTGCTGTGGGCTGATCTAGGGTTCAGAATATGTCTTGAGTGTGGCTATGCAATTGCCTTCACTTAAGTTCCCCAAGCTCAGTCGGAATGACGAGGATGTCCACTTCCATTGGAATACCCTGCAATGCACGTGCAACACTTTCCATACCTTCCAATGGTATAAAGCAAATTGTAGTGCCTGTTTGAAGTCCATTTGGGCTTCAGCTAGTAGGTGTTTTTGTATGGTTACATCATTAATCCCACATATCAAGTGGGGTCTCATCATCTCATTAAGGGTTAAAGTCACATGCCTCTGCCAGTTGTCTGATCCTTGTCAAAAATCCTGATACAGATTCCCCTGGTTTTCGAATTGCTGAATAAAACTGATAACATCTCAGAATTAGAAGAGACTTGGGGTCGTAACATTCCTTAACTAAGTTCGTCAACTCTTGAAAGATTTTAGTATTTGGTGCCTCGGAAAGTTAGGGTCCTAATAACCAAAAAAGCTTGGCTCGACCTAGCTGTCAAGAGAATTACTCATTGCTTGTCATCTGCCCCAATGTCTTTTTCCCTGAAAAATAATGCATTCTTTCCACATACCGGGCCCTTTCTTTGGTCAAGCTTCCCAAATAATGACATGATGCCAGAAATGTTTATTGCAACTCAATGGCAATTGTTGCAAGTGAATTTCTTCAGGAGCATACTTTTCTCTCATTGCCACTGAAATAACACCACAGAACGTGGTATCCCATCATCAAGTCACCTTTTATTTACATGTGGAGAGGTGTTGATACTGATCAAGCTCCCTCCGTGCCAGCTCTGAGTGAACAGAACCTCTGACATTCCTGCTTATATTATTTTATTAAACAAATTACAAAACAGTTTACGAAAAACATTAACAGCTGTACACAAGAGACAGCAATTTTACAAGGGAGAGGAGCAGCAAAGCTAGGCCCCAAACCCTACCGTTCAACCATTTTACAGGGAGAGGAGGACAAACCTCAAATCCCAGTTCCACATATGACAAGACAGTGACAATGACATTTGTACATTAGACAATACCGTTACATACAAAAGTGCAGACAATACAGACCCAGCAAGCCCCCGCCCCTCCCACCTTCCGACCACTCTAAGGCAGCCCGCCCCTACCCACCTTCTGGTTCTCGGTCCACCCCATGCCCCTTCCAGTTCTCAGTCCGCCCTGACATACCTTTCGACCACCTCTAGGACAGCCCGCCCAGGGTGACAGCAGTCAGGACAGACATTCCTGCTTATATCTGTCAACCAGGGCTCCCTTATTGGTCGAAATGATCAGCCCCAATCAAGGAACTCATTTTCTGTGAGGTGTACTGGCTGACCTTGTTACAGTCACTATACCTACTGTCCTCTGGGTGAAAATATTGTTCCTCAAATTCTCACTTAACTCTCTCTTCACCTTAAAATTATACCCTTTTTGTTAGTGACCCTTCAACTACAGGGACCAGCTGTTTCCTATCCACCACTCGATGTCCCTCATAATCCTATACACCTGAATTTAGCCGACCTCAGCCTTCTCTGCTCTGTTTTAAAAAAAACCCAACCTATCCATCTTCTCTTCATAGCTCAGGCAATGTCCTGCTGAATCTCTTCTGCACCCTCTTGTGCAATCACATTCTAAAATGTGGTGAGCCAGAACTGCACATAGTACTTAAGCTGTAGTCTAACCAAAGTTTTGTACAGCTCCAACATAACGTCCCTGCTATTATAATCTGTGCCACAGCTGGTAAAGACAAGTATCCTATATGCAGCCTTAACCATCCTTTTAACTTGACCTGCTACTGTCAGGCATCTGTTAACAAGTGCCCCAAGTTTCCTTTGTACCTCTGAGGTACCTAGTGTCCTGCTGTTTATTGATTATTATCTTGTCTTATTATTTCTTCCAAAGTGCATCACCTCTCACGTTTCAGGGTTAAATTCATCTGCCATGGCAGGGCCCCTGCTTTCCAGGAATTTCTGAGCTCAACCATGACTGTGGATCTACTCCCCGGTTGTACCCCTGTCAACGGAGTAAATGTCAGAGCCATGGTGACTCTTGCTTTGAAATCCGATTACCAATCTAGTGATAACACTGAATTAACGGAACCCATTTTCATATAGATCCTTCTACTGTAATAGGGATCCTCAACAGCCAAATATTTTCTATCAATGAAAGCTTTACTTTAGCAGTCCTGAAATATAGTGACATTTGATGATACAGTTATGTTGTTGCTGTTCCCTTGGAAAGATGATGCAGACATTGGTCGAGACGAACTTTGTGTCCCTGATGTTTGATAAAGTCATAGGCTGTAAAATCTCTGATAGCACAGATGTGCCATGACTTTGACTGAAGTGAACTGGCAACATATTAGTTGAGGCCATTGTGACTGCCATTTAGAGTACTACTGGTTCTTTTGGACTTTGGCAATAGACCTCCTTGTAGAAATATTTTTTGTTTAGTTTTGTTTGGGGCTGATAGAGTTAAGAGAGACGATAGTGGATGTAGCTACCTCACCTTGTTCCCTCTGAATTCTTATACCTCTTCATCTTCATCCTCTTCCAATAAAACAAATGAGAGTAATCACCTTAGCTGGCAAGTGACTAAAAGCAAAAGAAGTGAACAAAAACTGCTTTAATTGATCAATTTCGAACATACGAATGCAAATTAAATAAAAGTTCTTGTATTCATATCTTTCGAGTCTGAACTGAATTCTAAAGGATATTCTATGGCCAGTAATTTTAGTTTTATGAAAGCAATTGCCATTTAACTGCACCACAGCATAGTGATGCGCAAGTTTATGTTTACAGTCTCCCATGATGCTACGTTTACATTAACCTTGACCTGTGCAGTGAGACATAGACACTTCATTATATGGAGAGGCTGTACTTCTCAATGGGTCATGCGAAGACCAAGACCTTCATCAACTTTTCTGAGGCCTGCTACAAATTATTCTGGGAAGTGTTCCTATCATGAGTATTCAAATATGAGATTATAGCCTTTTTTTCCAAAAAGCTTAACCAAATAAGTACTATAAAACTTGATTCATTGTATAATTTGTTTAATGTTCATTAATCAGTTTTAATTTGTTATTCAGTATCTGTAATATAACAGTTAAGTCTATCTTCAGTTTAAATAAATAAAAAGTGCAAACAGTATTAAGTAAAGTTGGAAATTTTTTTAAACTGAGCATCATTAAGGAGGAGATTGATTAGCTTCATTTGAAAGTCAAATTCCTAAGTAGAGCACTTTCTGCCAAATTTTAACACTGTAATTTTTTTAATGAAATGCATATGCGCAACTCTATTGAAATTTACTTGAGTATTTCATAATCAGTAACAATTTTCAGAAAATTAAATTTTGCACTGTAGCAATTTTCAAAGTGAGTTGAATAAATGTAGTGACCTTTTAGTATTTGGCAAATATGGAATATGAAGAAAGATCCTGAATATATTTCAATTTGTTATAGTTTGCTTTCCAACAAGCTCCAAAATATCATGCAACTATGAATTCTGCCTTAATTGCTAGATATAACAATTTCTCCCTCAGGACTTTTTTTATATAGATGATTTTTGCTATATTAACAGCCAATTATGAGTTTGTGGAAGGATTAACTTCTACAATGAAGTTAAACATCTCTTAGAAACAAGAATTCTAGCTGAATTATTAATAACTATTACAGTTGTTGCTTGTGAAAAGTGTTCACAATATTGCACGTTTGCACTGCAGCTTCTCAGCAACAGGATGTTTTTTTTATATTTTAACCATATATGGAGATCATTGTTTTTGACTCATGGTACTTGGAGACTCCCATTTCCTGCTAACACAAAAACGAATACTTCTGTGGGAAAGTCTAAAGCACATTTGAAAACTTTCAGAAACATTTTAATTACATTGATTTGTGGAAAAGTCTAAATAGCGATTTAATCCAGGCAATGTGACTGGTAAGTCTCTTTTTGGTCCAATCTAAAGGTATGATAATGACAGTTATGTTCATATTATAGTTGGTGTGTTTTGTGGGCAGGAAAACGTAATTTTTATTGTAATGTGCTCATTATAACAAAAAAGCCCTAAGATAATTCTAACTGACTGTGAACTGAGAGCGCAGTTCTACTTGACATCCTGTTGTTACTGAATGTGTAGTTAATTATTTTTACTTTTTAGGTATGAATGTGTGCCTGATGCCCAGGAAGAGGAATTCATTTTATATGTGTATAATAATTCTAGTAAAAGAGTTTTTTTTAAAAAAAACACCAATCCAATTTGCAACAAAGAGTAATTATTTAATGTTTTACCTTGTAACTATAGAGCAGGAGAAGTGTAACCCCAAGTGAACACCTTTTGTTGAGCTTAGAGCCTAAACTCCAGGAAGCCTGCTGTTCATGTTGGAATTTTTCATTTGAAGCTATGTACTTGATTCCACCTTTATTGCACTGATTGTATTTTGAATGAAGAATATGATTTCTCAACTTGGCAGTGTGGGAGTCTGATTTTTTTTTTAATTTGCAGCTGCACTATAGTGGAAAAGTCTGTGCTAGTTTGGAAAATGGTAGGCTGCCAAATCCTTAAATTGTAAAATCATCTTCTATAGCTAAATCAATTACCTCTTTTTTTTGCAGCCCACATTACTACATGAATTATACCAGGAATAATTTTGGCTCCAGTGGTATTGTCTTTTTTTTTTAAATATTAAAAGGTTTTCTCATGGAGTGTACGAAATAGGAATACCATTTTGCATTGCTAAAGTCTTGTTTTGCTTCCAGTTGCTGTTGTTAGTAACTTGCTATTATAGCATTGGTGATAGTTTTTCTATTTAGATAATTGTTTCAAAACAAAACAGCTAAATAATATAACAAGTGCAAGCTAAATGTTCATATGGGCCAGAGGGTAATAATGCAAAGGAACAGCAGACTCAATATTCCTGTTATAAGCATTTCCTTGTTGAATCAACCAATTATTTTCCTCCTCTTCTCTCATGGTGTATTGGGCACAGGCATTTTCAGTTCAGGGAAGTCCACGCCAGACTTATGAGATGTACGATTCCTGTATTTTCTAGCTGTAAGGCTCTGTGTGAAATTAATTTGAGAATTCTCAATCCAGTTTCTAACAGTGACAGACATACCGTTCAAAATTGCTCATAATCTCACTCAAGAGGCCACACGATGAAAAAATTGTCTGCTGGATCAGTGTGGAGTGGTATTTAGGATTGAGTTGAAATATGTCCGTGCAGACTGAAGGGAGGTTTACTCTTCTGTCAGCTGTGGTACATATGACCTGGGAGTGCTTATGATTGCCACCCAAACAGGATGTGAAGATACATATCACTGAGAGTTAGCCTTATCTTGGTGAACACAAATACAACAAAATACATGGTTTTGTTGTGAAATATAGGGTAGTTATGCTTGTAAAGTTAATTTATATTTTTATATTTGAGTATCTTTAATGTTTGTAAGTAATTTTCCTTTCTTCCTGCTTTTCAACCCATGCGTTACCAGTTGTCCTCAGAAACATAACTAACCTGTCTCTTTATGGAGAAATGTCTTTGCAAATCAAGCACACCCCACGATAATGTGGCTGAATGCAAGTATTCAGCGAAACGGAAAAATGAGCCTAGTTTGTTGATTACCTTTAAGTGAAATGAAAATGCAATATTCTTGTTGTCAGTGTGAAAATAGATAAGATACTGATGGCTTTGGGCATCATTCATATTTTAATCTTCTCAATTTCATAAATTTCAGAAGGTTTAATTAGCTTAAAGATGGAACAAGTTTAATCCTAACAGTACAAAATCAAAAGATTGCAAATGCTAGGCATCTAAAATAAAATTTGAAAATGCTAAAAATATCCAGTAAGTCAGGCAGCATCTGTGGAGAGAGACATAGAGTTAACATTTCAAGTTCAATAACTCTTCCTAATCCTAAAGGATCTCCGTTTCAGCAGATATATTTTAAATGTTCAGATATGTTTTGATAATCATCAGTCCACATAATAGTTAGAAGGGTATTTCAGAATAATGTGTTTTTTTAAATCAATAAACAATGAGGTAACTGACCTTAAAATTGACAAGTAAAAACTTTGGAGAAGAGGAAAGATAAACAAAGTACTAGATGTGTAACCATGGCAAGACGAAAATTGTGCCATCTGTACTAAAGTATATTTTTAAAATATTTGTCTTTTTTGTGAAATTTTATTCTTACAATTCTCGATTATACAAATTAAATTGATGGGACATATGAACTCGTTGAAGTTATTTTGTTTCAGGGTTCCTTCCTGTTTCTGTTTTTTTGAAAAAAAGTGTTTGTCTCCCCTTTTTCCTGTCCCACCCTGCTACGCAATGTTCTGTATCCATGAAAACTCAGGCATGCTGCCAACAGTGCTTTAGAACCAGCCAGTATTGTGTGTTAGTGACACAGTTTAGAGGTTAAATATTTCTGGGGATATTTACATGGAATATTAAGTACTCTAATTTGAAATACATTTTATGTAATAGTGTCATAGGTCAAGCAGGTTTGCACAGAAGCTTGTCTTATTTCTGACCATTGCCCTTAATGTGCTTAGTTTTCTGTCAGACCCAAAGCTGATTGTCAGCTCTCATACATTTTAGCAAATCTCTGCTTGACTGAGTTGCATTATTAAATAGACCTATCCACTTTGGAACCAGGCAAAGTTGTTATGTTTTATGCAAATCTCCCTTTTGCATTCAACCTATTTTTTTGCTTCTTCCTTACTACTCCATTATTATTAGCTGCAGTCAATGCCAACCCAGATGGCAGATGATTCAAGCAGGCTTGGTAATTTACAGTGTAGCAAATTGCAAGAGAAGACTGTAGAACAAACTATGTCATTTCATGTACCATTAGCACAATCATTCTAAAATTCTGTGTAGACTCTGACTTATTACTTATTATGTAAATTTGCATTGAATGTTACTTTTTTTCTTAGCCTTAGAATATGAAAAAAATAATTGAATTTTAAAGCTATTAATGAGCAATGGGAGGCCTTCAAGCAGGTGATAGACTGGGTACAGACTAGACATTCCCAAGAGGAATACATGAAATGCATTCACAACAAAGTTCTGTGAATTACTCAAGATATAAGGTTAAAATGGGAAAAACATATAAAGAGCCTTATGATAATTCGGGCATATTATGCTTTTTTTCGTTCTTTCTTTCGTTCTTTTGTTCATTTGGTCCTTCTCTCTCGCGCTGTCTCTCAACCAAATCTCGCAATTAGTTCCTTCATATTTAATTAAAAAGAAATTATCTTTGTCCTCTTAAGTTTAGTCTGTCCCACACTCTCCTTCCCAAATTTATTGATATTTAAGACTATTTGTGTTTGAATATTTTTCTGGAGACTCCTGCCCATCATCTTATTAGTTTAAAACCTATTTACTCTTTACATTAGGTTCAACTCTCTTTCAACTGGAGTCTGCCACTTAGCACCTCCTTCCTTCTCAGTACTGATACCAGTATGCCACAACAGCCCTACTCATTTGCTTGACGTCTCGGTCTCTATGTCAGTTGTCACATGACTCCAGTGGATTTTTATCTTTGTGGACTTGCTTCATTGTTTATTTCCTAACTTGTAGTTGATAAGAAGGACCCCAGCCCTCTGCTTATCTGTGTTGTTTGTTAGAATTAAAGCCTTCCCTTTCCGATTTCCATTCCAAGTACCTGGAACCATCCCTTATCATGGCAGTCTTCTCTGTTATAGACCAATGCAACCTTACCAAAGTAAAGGCACCAAACTTAAAGGCTCTCCTGCTGGTTGGACAGGACCACCAAGCTAAAAGAGCATTGTTGCCCATGAAGAAAAAGAATGCCACCTTCAACCAAAAACTATCTTTGGTGATGGGCTTTCTGTCATAAGACAATAGTTTGATCCATAGTGGATAATTCTCCGTTAGACATTGGCTGGTTTAATTCAAGAGCCTCATTCTGGCATGTCAGTCCCTGCCATATTCACTGCAGTGGAAGACTGTGCTCTGTTTTCTCTGATCCCTTTTCTAAGCTTACTGAGCTTTTTGTTTATGCATACCTCTTTAAATGTCCTCTGAAACAGTCAGCCCTCGTTGGTCTTCGCCATTAGTAATTATCGCTTAATGATCAGTCTGAGTATTTGCCGTCATCACATTTTGATAACATGCAATGCCCTTGTAGTAGTGGAATGTATGTTCAGGCAGTTGTGATCCAGTAGCCAATTCATCTTATGGCAGCCTTGTGTACACAGCCATTTCCAACTAATGAATGTGGCCAAGCCAATCCATGCCTGGTGTGTAAGTATAGAGTTCGAAGAGAGGCGAAGGTTTTGAATTGTATTTGGCAAATACAAGAATAATTTAAAAAAAAAAATATGGTAGTAAAATGAAAACAGTGCAAGCAGACAGGTGTGATTGTCTGAACGTTTGCCAATAAACTGTTGTAGGCTGCAAAAGTGAGAAATACATTTTTTTGCCTTACAAAGAAGACGTTAAACTCATTTGATCTGGAAAGGAAATGAAAGGGAAAAATGTGACATTATTCACATTACTAATCAACCTGGTTGCTGAATAAACAGCTGTGTATCTTAATGTAATTAAATCTCAGAGGCCAAGGAGATGCATTCATGTATCCTTGAGGACATTGTAGGAATTCTGATACAAATCTTCCCAAAATCACTGAATACTGAAGAGGTGCCTGGGGACTATGAAAGGCAGATGTTGCACCTATTTTTAAAAAAAGGTAGCAAATGTGACCCAGAAAATTCCAGATAGTGGGATTACTTAATTGTGGGTAAAGTTATGAGGACTCTTATTGAATATAACATCCTGGAGCAGATGGATGAGAATAATACTGTCCATAAAAGATCACTACATCATAATGCACACGCCAGAAATAAAGTTATTTATATATTCATGGAAATATCCAATTTTTGAGAAATCACACAGAATCACAGGGTCATAACTGCACAAAAGGAGAGCAGTCAGCTCCATGAATCCATGCCAGCTCTCTGGAGCAATCTCCCACTCTAACCCTCCAGTTTTATTTTCTTTAATTGCCTACCCGATTTCCATTTGCAATCATGATTGTCTCCACTTTCACCACCTTCGTGGGTAGCAGATTCCTGGTTATTCTCACTTCCTTACATTCGAGCCTTTTATTGCTTATCTTAAATCTCTGTCCCATAGTCCTTGTATCACTGGCCGACTAACAAGATGACTTTTCTCTGTTTACCTTTTCTAAACGTGTTATAATTTTGTAAGATAGTTTCAAAGAACCATAGGGCTCCCCTCATTAGGGAAAAATGATGGTCAGTGAGTTTAACCTAAGAATCACCACAACTCAGCTGATGGGTGAAGTTGAGAAGGTGGGGCTTTCGTGGTGAGAATTGAAACCCTGCTGTTGGCAATACTTTGCATCATAAACCTGCCATCCAGCCTATGGAGTATCATTTGTATTCTTTGATCAGATCTCCCATCCATCATCTTTTTGTATCAAGGAGACCAGCTCTTTCACCCTAAGCTAGCTCTCAGAATGTAACTTTAAAAAAAGTTTTGGGACTTACACATGAAAGAACTGAAACCAACATGGTCATTCTAAAAGATGAGAGACTTAACAAACAGTCCAGGTCTTTTTCAATATATCATTTCAGTTGCATTACACTGTAAATTTTTGCTATAAATTCTGTGTCATACAATCTTATACTCCACAACCATCTGTTGAAGGAGCAGTTCGCCGAAAACTAGTGCTTCCAAATAAACCTGTTGGGCTATAACCTGGTGTTGTGTGATTTTTAATTTTGTGTACCCCAGTCCAAAACCAGCATCTCCAAATCATGACAACCAGTGACACCACTAACTGCCAGCTCAAAGTGGAGAGGATCTCCAAGAAGATCACTCATATCGACACAGGCATCAAGTTTCTGCAGAAATGCACATAAGCAGGAAAGATCGCAAAAGGATTACTAACCACAAACCCATGCAAGTTGACCTCGAAACACAAACTACGTGGAGAGACTTTGCCATAGCACCTCTTGCAAACCCCTCAATCATCTTGTGCACCAATTCTACAGCAGGCGCCACAACTTTGAAATTAAGATTGGAGTCCACGCTCTCAGCCTGCACTCAGGATACAGCAGTACAGTTAAGGGACATTGCCAAATAGGCAAGGCGACAAAACTACACCATGTGCGTACACACAAAGAACAAGAAACTGGAGAAATTTGGCATCACACCAGCAGTAGCCAAGCCTGCCCTGGCACCGCAGTGGAAAATGTAATCACTATGGGGAAGTCAATCGTCAACTTATCGGACCATACATTTCAACCGGAAGAGATTGAAATTCTTGCCAAGGGGCTCAATTTCTGCCCCACCAACAAAATGGACTCCATGGGTCTTGCAGCAGACACTGAGGAATTCATCAGACAAATGAGACTCCGGGAATTCTTTCAAGGTGCCAGCAGTGATCCCAATGACCCCACTAATGAACCTGAACAGTCGTCATAGGGATCTGTAGAGGGGTGACCAAAGAAGGATTCAACTTGGACCCCACCGGAGGGCCGCTGCCCTGGCTTGACATGTATGCTCAAACCGTCAGGAAATATATAAATGCCAGATTCATCAGTCACAGCCACAAAGTAGAGCAAAATATCACCCGATCACAACGTAATGCCATCCATTGTCTCAAAACCAGTCACAACATTGTCATCAAACCAACAGATTAAGAAGGAGCCATCGTCATTCAGAATAGAACAGTTCACTGCAAGGAAGTATACCAACAACTGAACAACCAGGAGCACTACAGACAACTACCAGCCAATCCCACCAAAGAACAGATCTGTGAACTAAAAACACTGATCAGGACTTTGGATCCAGTCCTTCAGATTTCCCTATGCGCCCTCCTCTCACGTACTACTTGCGTAGGCGATTTCTACTGCCTTCAGAAGATACACAAAGCCAACATACCATCATATCAGGCAATGGGACCCTGTGTGAGAACCTATGTTGAAGGCATCTTGAAACCCATTGTATAAGGACCCCTAGCATCTGTCGTGACACTACAGATTTCTTACAGAAATTCAGCACCCACGGACCAGTTGAACTGGGAACATTCCTCGTCACGATAGACATTTCAGCACTCTACACAGCATCTCCCACAATGACAGAATCACGGCAACAGCCTCAACTATTCAACACCAATAACTGCCAATCTCCAAGCACCGTCCTACAATTCATTCACTTTATACTTGGCCACAACATTTTCACCTTTGACCTTTCTTCATCCAGACACACTGAAAAGCCATGGGGACCCAATTTGCACCCCAATATACCAACAGTTTCATGCACAGGTTCGAACAAGACTTCTTCTCTAGGCAGAACCTCCAACCAACACTATACACCAGGTATATTGACGACATTTCCTTTCTCTGGACCCAAGGCAAGGAGTCACCGAAACAACTACACAGTGAGATCAACAAGTCTCATCCCACCATCAGACTTACCATGGACTACTCTTTAGTATCTGACTCCTCCTTGGACACATGCATCTCCATCAAGGATGGGCATCTCAGCACCTCACTCTACTGCAAACCCATGGATAACCTCACAACACTACACTTTTCCAGTTTCTACCCAGGACACATTAAAGCAACCATTCCCTACGGACAAGTCCTATGTATACACAGGATCTGCTCAGCTGAGGAGGAACGTGACAGACACTTAGAAGTACTCAAGGATGCCCTCATAAGAGTAGGGTACAATGCTCAACTCATCAGCCACCAGTTCTGACGAGCCACAGTGAGAAACTGTAATGATCTCCTAAGGAGACTGACATGAGCTGCAGCTAACAGGGTACCCTTCATTGTTCAGTACTTCCCAGGAGCCAAAAAAACTACACCATGTTCTTCACAGCTTGCAACACATTATTAAGTGACAATGTTAATCTCCAGCAACATGACCTGTGTGAAGTACTTAGCTCACTCAGCAAATGGGTCATCTTTGTCTTCTATTACATATTTGGAACTTTAACTGTTTCTTAAATTAAGTGGTTTCTCAAATGATTCTGAAATTAAAGAAGCAGATGCAGTCTTAAGCCCTTTTGGCTTTTCTAACTAACTTATAGGCATTTGCTGAAATGAGGACCTATAGATGGTGGGATCATTATCAAATTCTAGTTCCATCTTAGCAAACCAAATCCTGATTGCCTTTAGCATTTACAGCAATAGAGTCAACTGCAGTATAGAATGCAATCTTGTTAAACATTTAATGAAATTGTTATTGGAAAAAAAAGGCGTTGTTTTAGTATTCTCCAAGTTGTAGGAACTGGTCAGATGGGATTCCTTATTCTCCATGTAGCTGAGGTGTTCAAAACTAGTGGACATAAATAAGTTAATTTTAGATCAGTCATAATCTCATTGAATAGCGGAGCAGGCTCAATGGGCTTGCTGGCTGATTTCTTCTCCATCTCGTTAATCCAATAAGGAAGCAGAAATGTAGTGGTTGAGGAGAATAGATAAATAAATTTATGGGAAGTTGAATAAACACAAGAAAGAAATCTTAAAAGAATATGTTGTATGATGAGCTGAATATGGTAAGCAGCTTATGTGGAACATAAACACTAGCATAGTTTAACCAAATGGCTTGTTTTGCTGTGGTATGCGAAGATAAAAATAAAGTGGAATTTATCACTGACACACATCCTTCTATCCGAGCTTTGTTTTTTTTATCTGAAGACATGCTTTCAAAGATAGTTGATTCACAAAATCGCAATTATTATAGTGCAGAAGGAGACCATTTGGTCCATCCCTCCTACACATCATTGTCTCTTTGTGCCCATCTTATGTTTTATTTTGTACTTTTTAGTATTTGCCAAATATTTTATATGGCCCAAAATCCAACACCTTCATGACCAAGGCTATAAGTTTAGATTTGCCAGATTTTGTCAATTTCATAGCCAAATTGAGTGAATAAGAGAGACATGGCATTGCTGCCTCAGTGTCCTGCACTCAGGTTTGATTCCAGCCTTGGTGATTGTGTGGAGTTTGCACGTTTGCCCTGTGAATGCATGGGTTTCTGTCAGGTGCTTGGTTTTCTCCCACATTCCAAAGATGTGCAGGTTTGGTGGATTGCCATGCTAAATTGCCTGGTGTCCAGGATGTGCAGGCTAGGTGGATTAACCATAGTAAATGTGGGGATAGGGAGAGAAGGTGGGTTTGAGTGGGTTGCTGTTTGGATGGTTGGTGCAGACTCGATGGGCCACATGGCCTCTTTCCACACTGTAAGGATCTTATGAAAGATAGTTTAAGAAAAATTATGATTAAAGATTGTATTAAAGCATACATGTAATGTTTGAAAAAAGGTTTTACTTTCTACTTAGCAAGTCTTCCTGTTAATTGTTTCCATATTAAAAGCATAGAATAATCACATGATAGGGTACAAGAGAACGAATGGTAAGTAGACAAGAGTCGGGTAGTTTGCACCAGGCGGAGGTGGGTTTGAGGGTCGTTCAAGTCGATACAGACCATAGGAATTGGATCAGCAAACAAGTGTAAACAAAGAAGCGCAGTCGGTAATTAGTTCAATATGCCACTGAGAAATAATGCCTAGCTGAGTTGTCTCAGTATCTAAAATATACTTAACAGAAAAACAAATGGAATATTTTCAATAAATGTCTGGTTTCCAGATAGTCAAATTTAGGACATGCAACTAGTTGTAAATGAAAATAATGGGTGCTACACTCTGTTAAACTAATTTGAAATCTGAAATAGGTACTGCTGGTGTACCAAGAAGACTGTTGAATCCAACAATTCATTAACTACATGTAGAGTAATTGGCAAATTGCAGGTTGCCCAGGGTGATTTATAGGAGACAGCTTCTGTATTGTAGGGAACAATATCTGCCGATGGAAAGCACTGTGAAATCACTTACAGAAAAAATGGTATTATTAAAAGCTCCAACTCTAACACCTGCTCTGTTAATATAACCAAATATTAGGCCCCATAACAGGACACAGAACAGATAACATCTGTTTGGGTCTACAGCCATGAGAAAAAAATCTGGATTGTTAAAAGTATGAGACATTTCATAAATGAAAAGGCTGACAATTTGTGTCAGTTTGAGAAAAATAAACAGCTGTGCTGGTGAAAAGGCTGGCCTGGTGACCACGCTAGGAATCATTTTTACTCAGGAGTGTTGCTGATTACTTGCAGCAGCAGCTTCATTTTGAAATGCTGGCAATTATTTCTGTCTATTTTCCATCCTGTTATTGAAGTTGGACATTAATTGGTTCTCTCGTGGATAAGTCATTTGATTCATTGTTCTACTTTTTTATTGGAAACCTAAACAGCTGTATTCTTGGCTTTATAATTTGTGAATTTGGAGCCCTTCTGTCCTGCTTCATTGCAATATGCTATGACTTTAATCCACTGATTTCCTAATCTCTGAACTGCTTCACAAGTAATTCCCTCTGCAACAACCAAAACAATACCCTGCTATTATTGTACATCTTCTGGTAATTATTGAGCTTCTTGAGGAGATGGTGGTGAGTTTCCCTCTGAACCACTGTAGTCCATGTGCTTTGGGGGAAAATTCCCAGATTTCGACCTAGCGACAGTAAAGGAATAGTGATATATCTTTATCAGGCTGATGAATAGCTTAGATGACAACCTAAAGGTGGTGGTGTTCCAATGTATCTTACTGCTGTTGAAGTTGGTTGGTATTGGGTTTGGAAAGTACTGTCTAAGGAGCCTTGGTAAATTTCTGCAGTGCATCTTGCTTATGGTAGACAATCCTGTTACTGAATGCCAGTGGAGCAGCGAGTGAATATTTGTGGATGTGATGCAGGACTGTGCAGGCACAGAACTGTGTGTGGGGTGCGGGTGATAGTTGGCAGGGGTGTCAACAAGATCTGTCAGACAGGTGCTAGCAGCTCTTGCACTCAACGTTACCATGGAGTTTATGACTGCTACTGGAAGAGCTCACGAGAATTCCCAGACCATGGCCAATTCAGGACTAATGTAACTGATATGTGGGGGAAGTGGGGAGAATGTGGGGCAGAATGCATTGCAGGTAAAATAAGTGAATGGCCCCCTGTACTGATGTCGAGATTTTTGATGAGGCTCTGATTGCCTTTGATCAATGGGGAGAAAGCCTGCTGGACAAACTTTCCTCATTCCTGAAGAAGGGCTAATGCCCGAAACGTCGATTCTCCTGTTCCCTAGATGCTGCCTGACCTGCTGCGCTTTTCCAGCAACACATTTTGATCAATGGGGCCCTGGTCATTGCTTTACATTTGTGTAGCTCAAATGTTTCTTGCCACTTGTTAGTCAAAGTCAGAATGTTGTCCAGATGTTGCTGTGTGTGGACACTGACTGCTCAACTTCAGAGGATATGGTGGTGAATGATGTTGAACACGGCAGTCATCAGCATAATGTCATTAAGTTTGATGCCATTGGACAAGTGAAACTTTGCAGCATTATTTATAAATATGTTCATGTAAACACACTCAAACTTGAGGTTTCTGAATTTGGAAATAGTTATATTTAAAGCAATGTCTTTAAAGGATCCTATCTAAACTGCAATTACATATTATGTAATATCTACTCATGATGTGGTTACTCCGGTAACCATTTAATAGGTAGAATTATTGAACTTTTCTTGAATGGTTGGAATGGTATTTGTGGAGCATTGTTACAAGGTTAAACCTGTCGCAGCTGACCACGCACCACTCACTTAGGGCTATTAAACAGGATCCTCCAATTTGCATTGTAAGAAGTGAAGAATTTTTTTTAAATGGCAAATATATAGATTATTCATGCATTAAGGATATCAGATGTTTTTAAAGACACTGTAACAATTTTTCTTTGAAAGTAAAGCTAATTAAAAGACCTACAACAAAGTTGTGAAGAGAGCAATATGGTACATTTGATTAATTTATTTCTATCTTTGAGGGAACCTGAAAGAAATGTTTCTTTAATGTTGTCAGCACTTCTTCCAGTCCCTTTTGGCTCAGTAATTACATTGTTACAGAGCCAAGTCTTATTGGAGTTAAAGATATACTGGTGACATTTCCACCAAATTGGTAATAAAAGGAAGCTTCTTGACTCATAAGAGTACTGTCAGCCCAATTTTTTTTAACCAGTTTAAAGGCCCAGATAAATTCAATAAAGTGATAAAACTACTTTTTTTTATCATGTGCTGTTTTTCAGCTATTTTTCTAAGCTGTGTGCAACTGCAGTTTGACATTTCTATAATGCACAGTTTTGCAAAATTATATGAACTAATGCATTCAGAATGTTCTGTTCTCTGATGAAATTGGTCTAAGGTCATTATTTATGATATTCACAGATATTTTTAACATTCAGTTCAGCACAAAGAGGATAATGATTTATTCTGTGTGAAGCAGATTCCATTGAATGCGACACATACTTTACATGAGTAAAAAGATGTTCGTTCTTGGTGCCAGGAACAGTTGAAAGATAATTAACATAGGTAAGTTGAATAAAGGTATTTAAAAACACCCATTTATGACAACAACCTTGGGAATAGCCTTCAGGAATCTTTTAAGAGGGGATCAGTTAGCTGAGTTGACTGGACAACTGGTTTGTGAAGCAGAATGATGCCAATGGTGTGGATTCAATTCCCACATTACATGAAGTTACCTTGAAGGATTCTCCGTCTCAATCCCTCCCCTCACTTGAGGTGTGGTGACCTTCAGGATAAACCACTAAGAGTCATCTCTCTCTAATGAGAGTGCAATTTGATAGGATGATCAGTTTGATAGGATGATCAGTTAGCTGAGCTAATTGGATGACTGTTTTGCAATGCAGAATGATGCCAACAACATAGATTCAGTGTTCATGCTGGCTGGAGATACCATTAAGGTTCTACCTTCTCAAACTCTCCCCTTGTCTGAGGTGTGAGGTTTCTTGGGTTAAACCACCACTAGTTACCTCACCCTCTAAAAGGCGTCATTTCCACTACCTCCAAATGGACCCCACCACCAAGGTTATATTCCCCCCTCCCCCATCAGCGTTTTGAAAAGACCACTCCCTCTGTGACTCCCTCGTCAGGTCCACACCCCCCACCAACCCAACCTCCACTCCCGGCACCTTCCCCTGCAAGAAATGCAAAACTTGCGCCCACACTTCCCTCCAAGGCTCCAAGGGATCCTTCCAAATCCACCACAAATTCACCTGCACCTCCACACACATCATTTACTGCATCCGCTGCACCCGATGTGGCCTCCTCTATATTGGGGAGATAGGCCGCCCTACTTGCAGAACGTTTCAGAGAACACCTCTGGGACACCCAGATCAACCAACCCAACCACCCCGTGGCTCATCACTTCAACTTCCCCTCACACTCCACCAAGGACATGCAGGTCCTTGGACTCCTCCATCGCCAGACCATAGCAACACAACAGCTGGAGGAAGAGCACCTCATCTTCCGCCTAGGAACCCTCCAACCAATAGGGATGAACTCAGATTTCTCCAGTTTCCTCATTTCACTCCCCCCACCTTGTCTCCGTCCCAACCCTCAAACTCAGCACCACCTTCCTAACCTGCAATCTTCTTCCTGACCTCTCCACCCCCACCCCCACTCCGGTCTATCACCCTCACCTTAACCTCCTTCCACCTATCGCATTTCCAACGCCCCTCTCCCAAGTCCCTCCTCCCTACCTTTTATCTTAGCCTGCTTGGCACACTTTCCTCATTCCTGAAGAAGGGCTCACGCCCGAAACGTCGATTCTTCTGCTCCTTGGATGCTGCCTGACCTGCTGCGTTTTTCCAGCAACTCATTTTCAGCCCTACAGATGACTTCTCAATCTTGATCATTTTACCCCCACCCCTGTTTAAGAGACCTGCATTAAGGCAGATATGGCCTTTGTCAAAAGCTGTATTCCCACCCTCTCCCCTTACCCCTTTTAATAGCCTGTCCTACTCTGCAAAGCCTGATTTGTTTGTTTATTTTCTAAATCATAATGGATTTTCAAAATGAATGGTTTCTAGTGCCCCTTTGTCTCAGAGCATCAAGCTGGTACTAAGCTTCAAAGTCAGCAGAAACCCCTGAGCACTTACTATAGACAAATCTGAATGCCTAAACTTTCTCCGTTCCAATAACTTGTAGATTTCTATCGAAATTTTCCTAACCTGGAAGCTGACCATACCAAACTTTTCTGCTACTATAAATAGCTACCCTGAACTCCCACTAAAATTTACTTCTGAACTTTGGGCAACACGATGGCTCAGTGATTAGCACTGCTACCTCACAGCACCAGAGTGCTAGGTTCGATTCCAGCCTTGGGTGACTGTCTGTGGGGAGTTTGCACTTTCTCCCCATGTCTGCGTGGGTTTCCTCAGGGTGTTCCAGTTTCCTCTCTCAGTCCAAAGATGTGCAGGTCAGGTGAATTGGCCATGTTAAATTGCCCATAGTGTTAGGTGCTTTAGTCAGAGGGAAAATTGGTCAGTGTGGACTTGTTGGGCTGAAGGGGCTGTTTCCACACTGTAGGTAATCTAATCTAAAAAAAACTCAATTCTGTGTTCTGAACTCCAGTGAGTTCTGTGTTCTGAAGTTGAAACTAGTGGCTAATGGTTTTCCACCATGTGTCACAACCAGGTCTTCAGTCACATTCTTTCTGAACAATGCTGAGTTTAGGTCGCTGTTACAGAATTACTTGTTTGTTTTGTTATTAAACGTAAACCTTCAGAAAACGGTATTAGAAATCACACAACACCAGGTTATAGTCCAACAGGTTTATTTGGAAGCGTTAGCTTTCGGAGTGCCGTTCCTTAATCAGAACCACCTGATGAAGGAGTGATGCTCCGAAAGCTAGTGCTTCCAAATAAACCTGTTGGACTATAACCTGGTGTTGTGTCTACCCCAGTCCAACACCAGCAACTCCAATTCAGAGAACTAGCATCAATCAGCCTATATTTTTAAAACCATCCAATTTCCAAAATTATCATGTATATCACACCTTTCATCAGTGCTGAGAAAATAATGGTAAAATGAATTAGAGTCAGCGTGGATTTTTAAAATAACAAACATTTGATAATTCTTTTGGAGTTTATTTGAGGATGTTGCTTCTAGCATGAATAAAGTAGAACCAATGGGTGTAGTGCATTTAGATTTTCAGCAAGTTTTTGATAAGGTTTCACATGGAAAGCTCGTCATAAATTGAGGAATGCATTAGATTTACCAGTATGCTAGTTCTCTGAATTGGAGTTGCTGGTGTTGGACTGGGGTAACACCAGGTTATAGTCCAATAGATAGTAAGCAATGAATAGAAATAAATGGGTCATTTGCAGGACGGCAGGCTGTTATTAATGGGGTAGTACGAAGATACTAGGGTCACAGCTATTCGCAGTCTATTTAAGTGATTTAGATGTGGGAATCAATTGTAATATCCTTAAATTTGCTGATGGTGCTAAACTGCATTGGAGTGCAAGTAAGATGCAAGGAATCTTTAAGTGGACTTGGACCACTCTGTGAATGGGCTAGAACATGATAGATGGAATATAATGTGAATAAGTGTGAAGTTATCCACTTTGGTAGAAAAAAAACAGGAAAACACTATTTCTTTGGTGCAGGATTGGAAGTGTTAGTGCCCAAACAGACCTGGGTATTCTTGCTCATGTGTTACTAAAAGTTAGTATGCAGATACAGCAGTGAATGACTGAAGCAAATGGCATGTTGACCTTCATCACAAGGGAATGTCTTGCTACAGTTGTAAACAACAGTGGTGACACTGCACATGGAGTACTGTCTATAGTTTTGATTTCACTGTATAAAGAAATATATTTGCCATAGACAGAGTGAAACAGCGGTTCACTAGAGTAATCCCTGGGATGGTGAGATGCTCTTGAGGGGAGATTCTGGAAACTAGACCTCTTGTCTAGAATTTCAAAGAATGGGAGGTGATCTCATTGATACTTATAGAAATAGTACAGCACATAACAAATTGGATGTAGATAGAATGTTTCCATTAGCTAGTGAATCTAGAACCAGGGACTTGGCTAAGAATAAAGGCTCATCCATTTAAGATTGTGATGTGGAATAATTTCTTTACTCAGAGGGTCTTTAATCTTTGCAATTCTTTGGGATAGAGTGCTGTGATTAACGCGTTCAGGACAGACGTTGTTAGATTTCTGGAGACCATGACATCAAGGGATATGGAGCTAGCATGGGAAAGTAGCATAGAAGTAGATAATCGATCATGATTTAATTGAATGGTGGAGCAGGCTTAACAGGCTGAATGGTCTCCTCTTCCTGTTCCTTTTTTTAGTTCTCTTTACAGCACCTAAGATACATTACTGATCTAAATTAAATATGTAACTTATTTTTTTGCCAGATTTAGAGCACAAGTGTGATTTGAGGAAAATATTTTCAATCAAATTTAAAAATATCGGTAATCTCAATCCTTGTATAGTTGATGAGCACATATTTCTTTTGAGGTATCACGAAAACAAAGTAACTGCTGCCCAGTTATTTACTCCAACTTTCAAGCAAAGTGTATTGTATTTGCAGTTTTAACTGTTAAGTATTTATTCACAGGAAAGTATCAGATATAGAAAATGGTGTATATTTATACAGCCAAATCAAAAGGTAAAGTCATTGTAGTTTTACCAGATCATAGGGCTGCTCATTCGAGCGATACAACTGCTGGTAATTTAACTTGAAAATCCCCATGCCTCAAATGAGGAGAGAGTTTGAAAGAGAACCCTTCATAGTAACCTCAGCCAGTGTGGGAATTGTTGGTGTCACTCTGCATTGCAAAGCAGCTGTCCAGCCAGCAGAGTTAACTGACCCCACAGCAAAGTCTATAATGTATAAGTATACTTCAGAATATATTTTGATCTTGTTCATCAAGGTCATCTAACTTTTTTTCCTTTTCTCTTTTCCAATCACTTTTTCAAAGTGATTTGTCTAACTCACTTATCCTGTGGGTTTAAAGTGACTTGAAGTGAAGTTGCTGTCAGAGGGTGGCTGGCTTTGGGGTGTTCGCTGGGGTTCAGGTGGATGCACGTGTGATTGCTATGGCTGCCAGTAGCTGTTCTTTAACCAGCTTAATTGCACCTACAGTATAATTAATTGTAGATTTTAAAATTAATTATGTAACTGTATTGTCTAGGATTTGAAAGAACATTATAAAGAGTTATCTATAGATGTTTGTATAAATTGAAATGAATGAATCTCCCTGAGAAATGCTACTGACTTAAAAGTCTTCCTGAACAACAATTAGGACTCCTAGAACAAACAGATATGATAATCATGATTTGTGCTGATTCAAAATAATGACACACTTTGCTGGATGGCACTGAGCATGTATCAGTTTGGTGCCTCTAGTCTTCAGAATATCTGTCTTAATCATAACAAGTAAATTATCTTGATCTCTGTTTTCATTTCGTTGTTTATACACGGTCTAATTTTTGATCTCAAATTAATTTTGTTAATGAATAGCAAAATTGGTCTTGCCAGAACAGTGTTGACTGGAAATAAGTTGAATGTTATGCAAACAGATTTCCCTGTATGTACAGCTGATACAATCAAATCATTCCGGGGCAAATGTAGTTCCAGCAGTTTGTTATAATCAGATTTTTTGGCAAGTTCAGATGTATTCTAGTTCTCTATTGTTTATCTCTGGGCTATCACTGAGGGGTGTACATGAATTTAATGTGCTCCCTGTGTTTAAATCTTGCAGTCCTTTTATCAATGAATAAATTGATCATTGTTCGAAATGAGCACATATGATGCTTTTGCTATAAAATAACCAAATGAGAAAACTGTAAAAAAAAAAACATTTGAAGAATGTTAAACATTTCTGTTAAATCACTGTCGAGTTAAGTGATAAGGGCATATTACATTATCAAAATGCGCAAGGAGATAGCAGAATGTTGAAGGGTGCACAGCAAAGATGAAGATTTGGCTGAAAACTGTAATCAGGTTATGAAATTACCTACAGAGTTAACTATTGTGACTTAATGCCTTATTTCCAAACTCTGTTTATAAGAAGCAGCAATTCTTTGATGCTACCTGATTTTAAATTAGAACATGACTTCAAGATACTCTTCAATGTTCAGTATTTTGCTCTTTGATTTCTCGTTTATTAAATATCTGAATCGTGCTCATACATCGTCCACTTCACAAATAGTAATAGTTGTTGTTGGAGCCTGTCCCATGCCATCTGGAAACTTAAATAAAAGCATTTGTTCTTTGCTTTATCCTAGTTGTGATATTTAATTAACTGTTGTGTTTCCAGCATTTTCTATTATTTCAAGTCTCCATAGTTTACAACTTTTCTTTGTTTTCTGTGCTGCTGCTATTCAGCTCGCAGAATGTTCAGCTGGAATAATAAGAGTGAGATACCACTTTCTTATTGACTGTTTTAATTGGATTCTGGCAGACAGGCATTTGTGAACTTTGCTAAATTTGCATGTACCTTGCAAGTCTGGTTCTTTTATGCCACTGGCAAACTTGTATAACCATAATGAACTGAAGCGACAAGTCCCTGGTAGAATTGAGGGAATCAGGTTCAGTGTCTAAACTTGAGAAATCTGCTTTTCAACACTGGATTCTAAATAACAGCACTGGAAAAGTGTAATAATGTCACTTTTTGCTCTCTACGGAGGAAATGTATTTAACTTGCGTCAGTGGGCCATTTAAGTACCAATTATGCTTTGAAACCCCCAAGACGAAATTCAGCTTGTTGTAATGACCCTAACTCTGAAATGCCTCTTTTCACACCATATCCCTTCCCCAGAGTTTTCAAAGAGGTTTTTCCCAGCCAGCTCATGAACAAGAGACGTTAAATGTAATTTAATTACTGTTCAGCATGCAGGCTGACTTTTAATTTACAGTTTAAATCTGATGGAAATTTGAATGAAGCGCTTATGGAAGTGACATTCAAACCACCTGCCTTGCACGCTGATACAAAATCTGTGGGGTGGTGTTGGGAGTTTCTATCTAAAATCAGAACTGATTAAGTAGCTCCTTTTTTGTTAACTGAATGTAGTTGTGCTGGAATTTCTCTATAACTTTAATTTTCTTATTAGCAGTTCACCTTGAAAATGCTCATAGTTTTAGTCACTGAGGCTTGTATTCCACATATATTTCTTTTTTGCGTTTACAAAATTAGTATTGCCACTAGATGCTTCATCAATCTTGACGAAGTACTATGTTTTCCTTTGGGATAGGTATAAGGTACACTCTGAGGTAGCTTTCAGATTGTTAAGCCTGAGGTCAGTCACTGATTCTCTTCCCTCTACAGCTGTCTCCTAGAAACACGATTTTTTTTCAACTTGTCCTGTAGGCAAAGTGATGAGTGTATATTGAATGTTGTTATCAAGAGCATTACGACAGACCTAAAACAGATGGTATTCACAAAAACCTGCCTTATTCCAAAATTCTAAAATTGTGAATAACATTTTCGCAGTTGAGAAAAATTACATTATTGTACACTAACTACAAAATGGATTTATTTTTAATATACAGACAGGACTGGATCACTTGTAGCCATGCCTATTGTGCATGAAATCTTGAAAATTGGGTGAGGTGGTGAGAGTTTTGGTCCTGTAATATTTCTGAAAGATTAGCTTCTGCTGCGTCTAAGGTATTATATGATGCTGTTTAATGCTGATACGTAGACCATTGCAGCTTTGGAAAACAAGAGAATGTCCCTTCATTTCCTATTTTGGCAAGTAGCAATTTAAGGAAATGGAAAGAAAACAGATTTCTTGCGGACTTTACTGGAAACATCAGTACCAATGTTGATGTACTGACAGCAAATTTTCATGTAGAAGCATAACTAATCTTTCATATTTGATTAACTTGTCACTAAGATTTGAAAGGCATTTGCTTTTACTAAAATAAACATGTCTGTACAGAAAATGTATCTAAACTATAATTTCCAACTCTAGCTTTTTCTGTGAAGCAATTATTTCAGCTGTTGTGCCGACATGGAGGGAGTTATTGTGAGCATTACTGCAGTAAAATTAAAATAATTTTTTACAAAATCCATGTTATAAGTACATATTCTAAATCAAGTTTATCATTTGAACAAAATACTGTCATTTCATTTAGATTTCATACTGAATTGCATATCTGCTGTACATTGGCAACAGCATGTACCATCTACAATCGACAGGAACGCACCAAGACATCTTCAATAATATCTTCCACACTTATTCTTTGAGTAATAGATTTCATAAGGGCAGCAGAGATGGGAGAGTACCGCCAGAAAGTTCCCTGCCATGTTGCAAAGTATCCTGATTTGGGACACTTTGTACCTTTGGACAGTTGTAGCATATCTCCTTACCCTACTTTTTAACACAGACAGGAAGCCAGTTATCATGCTTGCCAGCACTGGACAGTCAAGTGGGCAAACACAGTGTATGGCACTATGTGCTCTAAATGTCAAACGTACATCATGTGCCAACAGCTTACGTGACAAACACATTGCGTGCGCTTCAACCAAATGGCCGAATGTTTTTAGTTTTATTTTAGAATGGAATCCTTAACAGAAGATCCGATTAATGACTGAATGTGGGACTGTGCATTGTTTGTCTTTGCTGTCCTTCGAAAGGACTACCTATTTCTTTGACATTCATGTTTGATTGTAGATGTAAATTGATTCATTCAAAGCTCTGTCATTTGGCTAGTTGGTCAATATCTGGCTGATGGAATTTAGCTTCTCTGAACTAAACAGGGCTGTTTGAGGTGGAATCTTGAGAGTAAAACCCATAACATATCTTCTCTCATATAGATGCTTCTCTTGGCTATTTTGAAGTGGGAGATCCTGCTAAAATTTAATTAATTAGAAGTTGCAAAGGTGTGCTGTAGTTGGTTTCACCTAAGCACATCACCAGATCTGTATGGCACCATGTTGGCCAACGGAATGTTATTGCAGTTTACTTTGAGTGCAGAAGCTACATATCAGTGAAACTCTCAATCAAAATGTAGTTAAGTCTTGTATATATTTGCACCATATCTTGAAAGGAAGCTGGAGTTTCTTTTTATTACAGTGTGGACATGTGTGCTTTTTTATTTGTTCATGGAATTTGGGGGTCACTGATTATGCAAGGATTGTTTCAAATCCCTATTCACCCTTGAGCAGTGCTTGGGCTGTCTTTGGTATGTCTCAGTGAGTATGTCTATATACGTGTAAGAGACATGCTCATGATATCATGTTCATGACATGACCTGAGGTTAAAAATATAATATGAATGAAGACTGATTGATTATACCCAACAGTTAGGCCTTGTTGATACTTTTTATTATTCATGTACATATAATGGTTAATTTACAGTATATATCACCCAACTACACACACATTTCTGAACAAACAATACATATTATGCTTTGCTGTCATTCTTTTGGAGGCCATATTGTAGAATTTTTAATTTGCAACAGCAAAAATGCCCCAATCTGCTGTTAAAGTTAGAAACGTGTTAGGTAACATGCTATAGATGCAACATACTTGGGAGCTTTCAGTTTCAACATGTCAATCTGTTTAGGAGTTTTCCAAGCTGCTTCTACTTCGACCTCCAAGTTTTCCCATGGGAATTATCTCCCTGTGCCTCAAAAATTGCTGAAAATTACTGATTTTTTAATGAGATGCAATTAGGAACCCATAGTTAGGGCAGTTGAGAGACATGTTGTGAAATCTCCAGCTGGTTGGGCCACATTTTTAGAGTGGAGGAATCTTCCTTTTGCATCTAGTTATACTGTACCCAACCTGGCAAGTGCTTGATATTTGCATTGAGTACAATATGAAATGTTTCCCATTCTGCAGAACTTAGCAAACCTCACCATGAGAACAAATCCAATAACCTGTTCTTTTTTCTGCCTTTGCTAATTTGAGATTTTCGTCCATTTGTTCTTCTGCTAGCATGAAGTGTGATTGCACACTACTTGGTGGAATAATGATTTGCACCAAAGAAAAAGAAAAATAATACAGGTACACAATCATTTATCCAAAACGCTCAGAACCAGCTGGTTTTTGGAATTCGGAATTTTTCACATTTCTGAATATGTGACAGTTCAACGGTGAAATTTTTAAAAAGTCTTACCGAACAGCAGATTCACTGAGTAATGGGCCCTGCAACAGAATTGAGGACTGCCATTGCTGGGCCACACCCCCCCAGACCCCAAGTTGCATCTGAGTGATATGCATCGAGTGGTTGTGGAGTTGGGTTAACTGTTTGCACGCCAAACAACCTTGTTAATGAGATAAAAACTTCACAAAAAAACCTTTGGATTTTGGAGCTTTTTGGATTTCAGATAAAGGGTTGTCCACCTGTAATATATATATATATATATATATATATGTGTGTGTGACTTCTACCTTTCCTGTTGGCAAACCATGTTCATTTAATTCAAAGGTGAAAAGTATTGCATGATTATTTTGATGCAAGGTAAATTAAATGGCTGAGCAGGAATGACAAGTTTAGGATTTTTCGTTTGTATGAATCACTGTCATAACTCACTTTGTGGCTGTAGTGTTGAGTTATTGATATTTCTCACTTATTAAAAGATACCAATAACTAACTGTCATCAGTGCAACACTATGTCCAATACTTATACACCTAATAAAGGGCTGTCTTCACTGAAGCCATATGCAAAAGTTTTTAAAAATGGACAAATAAGATATTCAGTTGTGCATAACCTGAATATAGTTATGCATAAACTGGATAAAACTAAACTCTTTCATAAGGTTAAACGAATGGAGCTCCTTACAAGACTCTAAGAGTTTGTCTCATTAAATTAGCCAAATTAATTAATTCAAGTATAACTTCTAATAAACATAACGCTGTCAAAATCTATTTTGGCTGTTTTGTTTGAAAAAAAAACTGATTGTGAGCAGTCTCATCTGTATCTAGGAAACCCAAACGAACAGATTCGAGACACGTCTAAAAGCAAATGCAGAAGTGCAGGAACCCCAACAACCACATCATCAGCCAGAATTGCTACTGTTTTGCCCATTGGCATGTTTTTCATTGAGTTCAAGGCAGAACTGTCCGACAGACTATTCTGGTTCCAGCACTGATTGCTTCTTGTGAAGGGGCCATGAGATACGCAAGTTTTCTCCCATGAATAATAATCTGCAATGACCAGGAAAAAGTAAGGCTGACTTATAGGCTCAACTGCAGATGAGAAAATTTAGGCATTTGCAAAAAATTTCTATAGATTCCTGTAAGCATATTTAGTTTTCTGTGTGAAGGTGAGTAATACTTTGCACAAGAATAACTCTCCCAGTCTTTCCTTTTCAGGTTTCACAGTGGATAGGCTATTCCATATTACAGAACTATTTTTAAAATCATAACTCAGACTGCACAAGTATCAATAATTAGTAGAAGGAGAGACAGTTATCTCTTCAAATTGAAAGTATGAACTACTTTAAGCACGCTATGAAAAATCAATGTAGTTCTGTATGTATTTAAATAAGTTTGCAAATGGTGCCACTTTAGTTGCACATAAACCTGCATCTTGTCATTAAGATCAGTCATGTCAATACTGGTAATTTTTGTACAATCAACAGATCAGATCTAAGCTTTGCAATCTGGTTTTCTGGTGTGAATCGTGTTGGTCAATTAAACAACTATTAGAAGGAGGAAGTTCCATAAATTACCTCAACCCCACTGTCTTCAGCCAGAAGTACTGATACTCTACCTCAGCCTCCACCTGACATCTCTGGCATCACAGATGGCAATCTTAAATCAATTTGATTCACTCCATATAATATCAAAATAACAGCTAAAGGCACTCAATACTGCAAAAGACTGTGGCTACAAGGGCAAGTCAGTAGCTGGGAATCTTGTGGCAAGTAACTCACTACCAGTATTCCCTGTCATTTGTTTTTCTTTTGCATGGATTTCCAAGGTCTGTGCATGGCAGTAACATTTGGAACTGGAAGTCAATGTTGCAGTCTGAGTCAGCACACTAATTGCTGTGCACGAATGTTGACAGGTGTGCAGTTTGAAAAAAAAAGTTGCTCACCACCTGACTCCACAATCTACAATATACAAGGCAGATTTGTCTAGGAATACTCTTCTCATTCCTGGGTGGATGCAGCTCCAACAATACTCAAGAACTTCAACACCTTCTAGAACGAAGCAGCCCACTTGAGTGGCACCTATGCATCATCTTTAATAGTCACTCCCTTCACTGACATACAGTGGCAGCAGAGTGCATCATCTAAAGTCTGTACCAACAGCACCTTCCAAACGTGGGACCTTCACCACCTAGGAGGTCAAGGATAGCAGATGCATGGGAATGCATCACCACCACCTTTGCAAGTTCCCCTCCAAGCCACACAGCATCCTGACTCAGAATTATATCTACTTTCCTTCATTGTCGTTGGATCAAAATCGTGGAACTCTTTTCCCAACACTACAAAGGATGTACCTACACCACACAGACTGAAGCATTTCAAGAAGGCAGCTCACCACTACATTCTCAAGGGCACTTAGACATGGGCAATAACTGCTGACTTAGCCAACTGTGCCTAGAGCCTGTAAGTGAATAATTTTTAAAAAGACTATTTGAGAAAAATAACTATTACATGAATTATGAGCAATTCATTTACTCTCTTGTCATAAAACTCAATAGGGCAATGAAGGCAGGGTCTGTTCTTCACTGACTGCTAATTTTAAATTTGTTAACTTGGCCTTGCTTCAGCACTCCATTCTCCTTCTTGACTAACATCTTGTAATGTTTACATAAAACATTAATCTAATTGTTTGTCAATAGGCATCCCATTCCTAAATAGATGGGGACTATTCTTTAATAGAATGGTAGTCATAATTTGGTAGTATGTTGATGTTAGTTGAAATAGAATTTAAGTATGTAAATATTAATATTTTAAAAATGGGGCAATTTGTCACAAGTTGAAATTAAGGGATAATGTGTTTCAGAGATTTAAGCCATGTTTCTATAGTAGTTGCATACTTGAGTTAATGTTATGTTGGTGCTTCATAAGAAAGATGCAGGTGGTGAAGTTCACTGCCCATCATAGAAAATCCATTGGAAAAGAACCTCTGCTATTTTCCAACAATAGAACCAGCTTAAATTGTTCCAAGTTACTTTGTCTTCACAACCAATTACTCTAGTTCACATGTTGATTACTGTTTGGGTAAAGGAGTAATATCTTGATTTATATGACCCAAATCTGCCTGTGGAGAACTTGGGCTTTTGTTGCATTGCTTTATTGTCATTGGCTCAATTTTAAGCAGTTTTCCTAAAGTATCCTTTTCTGTAATGTGCCTGATAGTGCTTTCCCGTCATAAATCATTGATTAGTATCTGACTGTTCTCTGCAACTTAGTTGTTGTCCAAGATGAAAACTGCTAACTCATAAATACCAGCAGAAAATCCATGAAATATACCACTGTTATTTCAAATAGAACTTATGTTGGCTTAAAGTGTAGAGTCACTTAGCATATTCATCCACCGTGCCATTGTCCTGCTGTCCTTAATTGAAAATAATGAGTCATGATTTCCTAACCTCTAATCTGCCTCTCTCACTCCCCAAATAATGCAGTGACAGTAATTCATAAAACTATGCAAGTTTCCAAATGTACTAGTCTCAACCTTAATGAATTGAGAAGAATTTTTTTGACAGTTTAGAATATTCAATATAAATGGCAGCTGAAAAAAGTACATGGAGGAGTATTAACATGGAAGATTACAGCTTTCTTAAGGTGAATGGCTACATCTCAAACAAATATTCGGTAAAATATTTTAAAATCCATACACTGTACTAATATACCATGGAGTAACTTCCACTTAGATGACATTTAATGTGGTGAAACATCACAAGGGACATTGCCAGGAAGTGGGCATTGGAGCAGGAGTCAGAAATGTTGTGAAGTAATGGAGTTATAAGACATTTGTGCAGGCTTTGGACAGGTCAGGTATTCTGCCAACACTAGTGTCATGTTTTGACTGTTTAGAAATTACATTGACTAGCAAAGGCCAGGTAAATTGATCAAGTAGCTTTCCTTCCACATAATCTCTGAATTTGAAACTTTGTTGGAATTCACCTTTAAGTCATTGTACTATGATCCAGTTTCAAGCTACATTTAAAGTTGCCTCAGAGATTTTCATTAAATGGTTCATTAATCTGAAATCTATTGCTATTTTTAATATGTTTGAAAATGGCTTTCTGATGATTTTTGTGAAGTTGAATTGACTGAGGAAGGAACCAAGTGTAATTTGTGACCAATCTGACCCAGTGAACATGATATTGTCTCATCATCAACTCACTGACTCTCATTGAGTGGGACTCAATATCATGATTAATTTAGCTACAAAGCAAGGAGAATTGTTTTGGCACCTTTCTCAACCTGAAATCTTCATCTGTCTGCAGATATCCTGAGAGTTTATGAATTTTGATGTGTGATTTATAATTGTTATTAAAGGTATCTCCCAGATTGGAGGATAAGAAGAATATATCTCAGATTGCCAATTCTATTTTGCATGACATCTTCATCTTCGCATTCTGGAAGTATCTCTGATTTCCTGCACTCACCCCACAACTCAATGGAGAAGAACCATTAATAAATATATTCAATGTTTTTGAATATTACATGAATGTCATAATGTTAGGATTTGGTATTTACTAATTTTGAATATATAGGTTATTCCACAGAATTCTGCTGATCCCATTTTCTCACACAATTGAAGTGAGCTATGTGGCTTGGTGTGTATTGAGTAGAGGAGACTATCAATTTCCTTCTGAAGGAAAATTGCTGATAGTACCTTTTTAAAACAGTGTCATAGAGTCATAGAATCAGAGAGATGTACAGTGCGGAAACAGACCCTTCGGTCTAACTCATCCATGCCGACAAGATATCCCAACCTAATCTAGTTCCATTTGCCAGCACTTGGCCCATATCCCTCTAAACCCTTCCTATTCATACACCCATCCAGATGCCATTTCAATGTTGCAATTATACTAGCCTCCACCACTCCCTCTGGCAGCTCATTCCATATACGCACCACTTTCTGCATGAAAAGGTTGTCCCTTAGGTCCCTTTTATATTTTTCCCCTCTCGCCTTAATCCTATGCCCTATAATTTTGGACTCCTCTACCCCAGGGAAAAGACTTTGCCTATTTATCCTATCCATACTCCTCATGATTTTATAAACCTCTATAAGGTCACCCCTTAGCTTTCGGCGCTCCGGGAAAACAGATCCAGCCTATTTAGCCTCCCAATAGCTCAAATCCTCCAACCCTGGCAGCATCGTTGTAAATATTTTTGAACCCTTTCAAGTTTCACAACATCCTTCTGATAGGAAGGAAGGAGATCAGAATTGCATGCAATATTTCAAAAGTGGCCTACCCAACATCCTGTACAGCCGCAACATGACCTCCCAACTCCTGTACTCAGTGCTCTGACCAAGAAAGGAAATCATACCAAACGCCGGCTTCACTATCTTATCAACCTGCGAATCTACTTTCAAGGAGCTATGAGCCAGCACTCCAAGGTCTTTGTTCAGCAACACTCCCCAGGACCTTACCATTAAGTGTCTAAGTCCTGCTAAGATTTGCTTTCCCAAAATGCAGCACCTCGCATTTATCTGAATTAAACTCCATCTGCCACTCCTCAGCCCATTGGCCCATTTGATCAAGATTCCATTGTAGTCTGACGTAACCTCCTTCACTGTCCACTACACCTCCAATGTTGGTGTCATCTGTAAACTTACTAACTATACCTCCTATGTTCATATCCAAATCATTTATATAAATGATGAGAAGTAGTGGACCCAGCACCAATCCTTGTGGCATTCCAATGGTCACAGGCCTCCAGGCTGAAAAAAACCCTCCACCACCACCCTCTGCCTTCTACCTTTGAGCCAGTTCTGTATCCAAATGGCTAGTTCTCCCTGTATTCTGAGAGACCTAACCTTGCTAACCAGTCTCCCATGGGGAACCTTGTTGAATACCTTACTGAAGTCCATATAGATCATGTCAACCACTCTGCCCTCATCAATCCTCTTTGTTATTTTTTCAAAAAGCTCAATCACTGTTGGTAAATGGAAAAGATCGATATTTTATTCATTTAACTTTGATATAAGTTACAGGAACTATGCTTAGCCCTCTGAGGATTTGTTTGGGATATTTCAATCCAATTACTTGAAAAGTATTTAAAAGCCTTAATTTTCATATTCAGATGTTAATTCGATTTTTATGATTTTTTTTGGAACTGATAAACCCTCCTAGCCATATTTATAGTACTTCTTTTCTTACTTGCTGGTCTTTGTCTTTAAGAACTTTTTATTCTCTTGTAGGACGTGGGTGTCACTGGCTGGCC
Source organism: Chiloscyllium plagiosum (assembly GCF_037043375.1). Taxonomy (NCBI): domain Eukaryota; kingdom Metazoa; phylum Chordata; class Chondrichthyes; order Orectolobiformes; family Hemiscylliidae; genus Chiloscyllium; species Chiloscyllium plagiosum. The sequence goes on from NW_028270159.1 coordinate 20,011,865, forward strand.
AGCATTTATTACTTGTCTGTGTTGCTCTTGAGAAGGTCGTGGTGAGTGGCCTCCTTGAATCGCTTAGTCCCTCTGTTGTAGGTAGACCCACAATGTCTTTAGGGAAGGAATTCCAGGACTTTGATCCAACAACAGTGAAGGAATATATTTCCAAGTTCGGATGGTGAGTGGCTTGGAGGAGGACTTGCAGCTAGTGGCGATCACAATTATCTGCTGCCCTTCCCCTTCTGAATGGAAGTGGTCATGGGCTTGGAAGGTACTATCTGAAGGACTTTAGTGAAGTTCTGCAGTGCATTTTGTAGGTAGTACACACCTACTACTGAGTGTCAGTGGTGGAAGGCATGAAGGTTTGTGGATGTGGTGCCAATCAAGTGGCCTGTTTTGTCCTAGATGGTGTGAAACTACTTTGGTGTTGTTGAAGCTGTACTCATCAGAGCAAGTTTGGACGATTCCATCTGACTTGTGACTTGTATATGATGGACAGGCTTTGGGGAGTCAGGAGGTGTGTTACTTGCTGCAGTATTCCAAGCATCTGCCCTGCCCTTGTTGCTGCTGTATTTATATGGTGAGTCCAGTTGAACTTCTGATGAATGCTAACCCCCAGGATGATAGTGGGGGATTCAGTGATGGTAACTCTATTGAATTCAAGGGGCAGTGGTTAAATTGTCTCTTTATTGGAAGTGGTCATTACCTAGTATTTCTGTGCCATGAGTGCTACTTAGTATTTTTCAGCCCAAGCCTGGATATTGTCCAAATCTTGTTACATTTGAACATGGACTGCGTCAGTATCTGAGGAGTCTTGAATGGTGCTGAATGTTATACAGTTCCACTTCTGACCTTATGTTGGAGTGAAGGCCATCAATGAAAGAACTGAATATGGTTGGGCACAGGACTCTACCCTGAGGAACTCCTGCAGCAATGTCCTGAAGCTGATATGACTGACGACCACACTCGTCCTCCAATATGCCAGGTGTGACTTGTAGGTATTTAGGGGAAGAGTTCAGACTGTTAAAGCTTCCCGAAGCTATTCCTTTAGATGCTGCCAAGCTTGATGATGAATTTGCATTTCTATGTTTAAATTCTCTCATTCTGACCCATGCGTTCTCTATGAAGAAAGCTATAATCTTCCATAGTACTACCTCCAACCTTTCTGCTGCCATATATATTTAGATCCTGAATTGTCAAAAGCATTACCCTTAATTCTATTTGAGAATACGTAATGCAGAAAGTTGCACACTCCTGTGGTCACTTGTCTCTGCATTGAGTAACAAGACTCACCAGAACAGGAAGTACTTGTGTATATTTAATTAACCTTGCTATCAGATCAATGTTAGCTAATGGATATGGGTATGCTTTTATTGAGTCACCATCTATGCAGAAATAAGATCAATAGGCATCTATTTGACACCTTTGATGTAATAAAATATCCAATACATGTAATTGGTCTCAAATTGACACAGTTCCCACGGAGGTAACGTTAATATTTATGATTAAATAACCAGTAAAAGGTAGGTTTTATGGGGCATTTTAAAAGCAGAGCTTGAGGGTACAATTCTGTACCTTTAGAACTTTGACAACTGTGGGCATTACTAATAAGGGAGCAACCCTGGGAGTGGGAGATGCACAAGATGAGGAAGGATGGCAGTGAACATGTTTTGTTAGTGAAGATTTGTGCTTCTTGTTGGTACGTTGCTAGTGTTAAGAGTATTTTTTCTATCCTTTTACCACTACTTTTAATTTTCCATAGAAATATTATTCTATTCCTTTGCTACCATCCTTGTTCTGATACCAATTTTGCAGAACTGAGTGATTGCGATACTTGTTGTTCCCTTTGGAGAAGCTTTGTTGCTTTTCCTTCCTGTCTGGAAGTGAATAGGCACTGACAATGTAGGGAACTGAATGTGTACAGCTGCTTCCTCCCTTTCCCAAATGCAATCTGTTCAAAATCTGTTATATATCATAAAGCACACATGGTCTCCATGAATGATATGGCTCGTCTTTTCAGATGCACTAACAAGATGCAACATTGAATCAAACTTTGTGAAAATAAAATCTCTCTCCAAATTTTCAAATATAAAATACAGTAATTCTTCAAAGATTGCATTTAGTTTAAAGAAAATTGGATCTTGTTATGAAAATATGAACTGTAAAACCCAATAATGTTGTGAAATGAATTGTTTGTGAGAGATATCCAAATTAACACACCTTCAAATAGAACATGCATCATTTATTTGCCCCGAAGTTGACACAAAATGGTTTTTAGTGTAAGATTGAAATTTAAGGGTAACTGATTCGATCTTTATGGAATGTTTTCTTTTCAAGAGAATCTTCAAAGAAATTAAATTAGTATAATGTTCTTCAAGGGAGGTGAAGGGGGTTGTGGGGATAAAAAATGATTAAAGTCGGGCAGCTGTAGCAGATATTGGTCGCTGAAGAAATGTTCGCATTTGGACTGACTGGGACTGCCTGCCTGACTACAAAGAAGCTAATGGAAACAATGTGCCTGTTCAGCTGTCAACTAAACTTTTGCTTTTACTGTTCAGTTCACTGCTTTCCAACTGTCCACTGTTTCAATCCTAAAGGTTGCACTCAGGGTTGCTAAGAAAGTATTAATTTTATATATAGATCAGTACAAACAGTTACTACCTCACAACTGCTAGACACCATAGCCAATTATTCTTTGTGCTTTGTTTTGGATTGTGATTGAACCACAGGCTGCTTGATGCTTTTATTTCAAGTATTTTGTGTCTTCCATCTAAACACTTTTTTAATGACAATACAGTATCAGAAATTAAATGGCTTTCAAGCTATAGCCTGCAAGCAGATTAGAAACATCTATGTATTTCCTGTGATTATATGGGCAAACCCAGCTGTTATCAGATGTGAAATTTATGAACAGGATATTGTGTGTTCTCTTGGGAGTTGAAAAAGGAGGTAACTGCAATACTGCATACAAATAAGGCATTTTCAATTCTTAAACTGGGTTGGTAAGAGGTGACTGTTTTGTGCTGAGGAATAGCAATACCTTAAGGATTATTGAACAGAAGTTCAAGTTGGAATTTCTTTAATCCACAAAAAATACTTCAGGCTTGTATATTCAGTTCATTCTTCTATATGTTGTACTATTCAGTTGATTTATTGTGAAGCAAATGATACAGGAAGCAGCAACAATTGTATTTTTGCAATTCATTTTCTGCCAGAATTATGTTAAGTTTAAAATCACATGTAATCTTCCAGAAAGATGAAAAAAAATGCATATTTCTTCTGTGGAGTTGTTCTCTGTGTAGGTAAACTTTTGAAGAATAATTCTGGAAAATTTTATTTTACAAACAAGAGAGACCATTTAATCAAGTGTGAGCTGAAATGTAATAGCCCATTTATTTGGGTGGTAACTATTTTGTTGACACACATAACAAAAGGTCAAGATCAATGTAAATAAAACAATTTCAGGGATAATGACAGCTTTTGAAATTGAAGGAGCTGATTAACTTGCATTCTTACTTGAAGAGCATATACCTTTTCTGTGTGTTAAATAATGACACTTCTTCCGATATGTAATATAAAATGACACTTTATTCTGCATAGTCTTGATTTATGTTTTTCATAGAACCCTTTTAACATTAGATTAGTAGTATGATTATTGCTGAGATTATAACAAGCTGTTTTGGCAAATTTGTCATTACTGCCAATTATGAAACATTACAATCAGTACAAGAAGACCTTCCCACCAGTTAATGTATTGGGTAGCTGAGACATTAATTCGCCTGAGTATTTCTGTGGGTGGAAAATCACTACTCTTCATTCCTAGAAGAATTGAGCTCCGTTAGAATAGTAGCACATCCATTAGGAGAAATAATTTATATAGGACCATGCAGTTAATTAAAGTAATCTATGGGTAAGAAAAAGTACCATCACAGATTGCATATCTTTGTGCCAAAAATCTTTGGGAAAAGTGGTTTAGAAAAATGAATGCAGTACAAAGAGGATTATCCTAGGTGTGAGTGCAATTATTAAAATTCTTATTGAGCGAATGACTGTGCTATCACGGGTCTATTTTCCTAACAGTATCATGATTACACAGGCCATGATGTAATAGTGCCAGTTGAGTCTTATGAATCAAGACAATATGAAAAAGGAGGTACAGTTCTCATACTTGCAGTTTCTGATATGTACATGATTTTAAAAGATCATCATTTTAATTACAATCGAATTGTTTTGTTAACTTTTCATTTGGTATTTGCTTATTCAGAGTGCAATGCCACCCTATAAATATAGTGATGGAGTCCAGTGTAAAGTCATTCTGAAACATAAGATTCACAACCCATTTTGTTAACATAGGAGTTTCTATCCATCCATATTGTTTCGTCAGCAATATGTTTCACTGCGTCTTTTTCATTGGTCTTCTCTTCATTGCTGTCTATGAAGGTTGAGAGATAGTGGAAATAGCTTCAAATATATTAATAGCTAAACACAGATAGAGAACTCACATGTCCATGATAGTATTGTCTATTTTTAAAAAAATGTTCTTGAATAACAAGCCTTGTTTTATAATAATTCGTTGCTGTATATCTTTATTTACACATCCTTGTAAATGGAAGGTCCACAACTAAGAGACCAAGTAGTATCTTTCTTCCAAAACTCTGGTGTTGTTTCCTTAGAGCCAGTATCTGAGAGAGAGTGAGACAAAAAAAAGTTGGAGAGCCTTATATTTGATTTTCTTTATCTCCCTTGAGAAAATAATAATCTTAGGCACTCCCTTCGGCTTGAGGATTTCAAATCCAGATCATTATTTTCAGAAATGGCTGATAAGTCCAAAATGCAATCTTCAGATGGCCATATGCAGGGCACATGGTGCTTGAATAGTTGGATAGATAGGTTGTTCGGAGATTTGTGCAGGAAGTAGTAGGTAGTTTTGACAGGTGATAAGTGAAACTATCTGAAAAAGGAATAATCTTTGTTAAACATATCTGTTAAAACGGTACATTGGAGCCTTTTTACATTCTGATATGTACTTTAATGTTAAATCAAGTCTAACAAATTTTCCCAACTAAATTAGCTGTGACAATTAAGCTAAAGTACAAAATATTGAATACTGAGTATAGAAAGCTCAACCAGAAGATGGAGATGATGATTTTTCCTTTCCAGTCAAGTATTCTATAGCAGAGACTGCTACACTTCATTATGTTTGGCAGAGTTGGACTTCTGGGGGAAGAACAGTTTAATATAGATGCAGACATGATTTTCTTTTTGGTGATAACAAAATTATATCCATCACACTGCCACTAAAGTAACAATCTTTAACACATCTCAAATAGTAAATGTGATCAGAACCATTAACTTTACCTGCTATGCCAGGGGTTCCCAAACCATTGGTCGTGATCCTCAATGGTGACACATCTGGAGTTGTAATCAGTCCCTTCTCTGAGACAGCAATAACAGCTGGGAGAGTCGACCGCTCAGCCTATAAGCCTGCACCCATTGAATCAGTATCATCACATAGCAAAGAAAGACTGTGAGCTTGAATCACTCTTTGAAATAACCTTTGCGATCAGTTTGAATAGAACTGGGATGTTTCTATACTGGTTGGTGCGAGCAGAGAGCAGCAAGTGAAACATTGAATGTGGGGGAAAGGGGAGGGAGAGGGCCTGATGAATGTGTCTGGGAGGGAATTTTGGAAGAGAGGCTGAGTGAATGTGTGAAGGAGGGGGATATGAAGAATGGAAAAAAGGGAATAGTGTATAGTTGCAGGGCAGGAAATCTGAGAAATGGGGCCAAGTATGTGTATGATAGAGAGAAAGAGGGGCTAGATTCTTTTCAGGGAATATGGCAGAGCTTACCTGAAACCTACATGGCCACATAAACCATTTTAACAGAGTATTTTTAAAACTCAGATTTTCAATTTATATGATGTGTTATTGCTCACTTTTTTAAAAAATTCACTCATGGGACATGGGTGTCTCTGGCTGACCAGCATTTATTGCTTTTAATAAGGTGGTTGTGAGCTACCTTGTTAAACCACTGCTGTTCATGTGCTGTAGATTGAGCCACAATTCATGCAGGGAAGATTTTGACCTAACAACAGTGAAGAAAGAGTGATACATTTCCAAGTCAGGATGGTGAATGCCTTGGAGGGGAACTTGCAGGTGGTGGTGTTCGCATGTGTCTGCTGCCCTTGTCCTTCTAGATGGAAGTGGCCGTGGGTTTGGAAGGTGCCGTTTAAGGATCTTAATACACAGACTATAATAATAATAATCTGAATGTTATTATACTAGTGTCTGGATTATGCTGATTATAAATGGTTAAAATGGGGTCCCATTGGAAAATAGTTTGGGAGGCAGTGTCACATGCAATCATTTGCATTTGGTTGCATCTGTGCTGCTTTGTGTAGACCAGACTTCAAAATATCAACTAAATTGTCCAGAATTTCAAAAAGGAACCGTGTTATATGAAAGGAGTATTACTTCAATAAAATGCCACAAGTATTCTTATTGTATACGATTATATATTCAGCAAATCTATGTGGCCACATCAAAGAAAAGAGGGTTTGACACCAGGCTACAATAGGCAGCAATGATTCTTTGCCCCTTCTCAACTTGTATAGATTAGACCTAGTCTTGTAACAACTTCTAATTTGTACAATATGCAATAGTGCGATGTGTTATCTGATGAGGATTGTGTATAATGCTGCCTCATGAGGATCAGCCATTTCTTGTATTCTGTCATTTTCAATTATAGTTACTTTCTGTTGAAAAAGTAGATAAAAATAATGTAACCTAGGAACACACCAGAATGGAATCCCAATTTGAATCCCATTAATCTCCTTTATCTTTCATTTCCCACATGAGTTTGATAAGATGTCCTATAATGAATCTCTGTATTCAGTGCTGAAACATTGTTGGATACTTCATTGGAAGTGGCTATCCAAACATTGAAAAGCTTGCCCAATCATTGTCAGATTTCTATTGACTGTGGGAAATCACTGCAGCTGAACTTTGGTCCTCTCCTCTCCTCCCTTACCATCTAATTGTAGCAGTGATCACCATGACTAGGAGCAAAACTGACCTAATTTTCTTAACTGACCAAAGTGGTACTGAAGTTATTTATTAGTTAGCTCAATGCCTGTTGATTGCCTTGCTGATGTTCATCGTTTTGATCCAGCAGTCTGTACATGAATGTAACTCGTTCTGACTGTCTGGTTCAAAAGAACATTGTATCCCAACTGGACAACCAAGAATATCTCTAAATTTAATGATAAATGAAGTGATATACATTCAGGAAAACTGCATGCAAAACCTATTCTGATAATTTAACCTGTGCAACTATGTATTCACATCAGAAAGATTTGAAAGAGAGAGATTGCTTTTTGATCCTTCCTTGTTTGTGCTTCTTTTCAGATCACGTCTAATGCCGAGGTTGAAAGAATCGCGTTCTCACGAGTCTTTGCTCAGTCCTAGTAGTGCTGTGGAGGCATTGGATCTCAGTATGGAGGAAGAAGTCATGATTAAATCTGTTCACAGTAGTATCCTAGGTCAAGATTACTGTTTCGAGGTAAGCAGAGAAGCACCAAAAATCAGTGTTTTCATCAACTAGTCATAAAGTCATTTTTCTGATTTGCACACCCGTAACTTGGTTCAACAATCCATTTGATAAACTAAATAATAAAACTCAGAACTTTCAACATCAAAGAACATCAGTGTTTTAGAGTGAAACTGTAAAGAAACAGTTTCTGATCACATTGGAAACATTAGAAGAGTGGATTGAAAGGTTGATTTTTAAGTTGGCCTTTGAACCTACAAATCTAAGCAGATTGCAGAAGTACTTTGGGCAGAGTGAAACTCTGGTGTCTGAAGGCCCTGTCACAAAGACTGGGGCAATGTACAACTTGCTGGAATGGGGAGAAAATGTATAGAAGGCCAAATTCTAAAGAATTTCAAAAGACTGAAGAAATTATGAAAGGATTTAAAGATGAAGTCAAGGCGTATATTAGTATCACAGTCTCAGTATTTTCTACTCAGTAATAGGCCTCATTTTTTAAACGTGGTTAAATTGAACTCCTCCCTTCACAAGTGGTGCTAAGTAGAGGATGTCTTTTTAATAATGCTAAGCTGTTTGATAAATTTCAAAACTCCAGTTCAGAGTTTACACATGAATTAAAGTTGCCCACTACTGCTGCAAAGGAATGTTAAGTATCCAGAAGGCAGAGCTCTTCTTGTGCAATCTTAACGACTTTTTGTGGAACACCAAGCATTGCAGCAAAGTTATCAGGTGTAACTTTGCACTACTGATTTCTCAGTTTTGAACTTCACACGTATGAAGTAACAATCCTACAGTCAATGAAATTGACATCCAACCTTATTCAAAGGGACGTTATCACAGAAGACTGATTTCCAACTAATATTCGTTGCTTAATCTCTATTTCTGTAAGTTTTTATTGCAGCTGTACAAAGAGATTTGTTAAAAACATCTCAGCCTTGTGAAAGGTAAAGTATTTTTATCTGCCTTTTCTAAATAATGTTTTTTGAGCTTACTTAGAATACTAAAAATATAAAGCTTTTTTCAGCTCTTATGCCAGACAGAAATTACTGTTGCCATTGTTAACACTTGGAAATTCGGTGGTTTAATGCCTCTGCTATTTCTGAAGGCTTTTAAATGTACTATTCCATCAAAATATCATCAGACAGAGGAACTATAACAGCATTTTAAGCATTCATCCACTGAATATAAATAACAGTAAATTGTAAGTTTACATCTGGTGATGTAAGAAATCTATATATGGAAGTTCTTTTAGTTTTTAATAGTGATTAATCTAGGGTATACTTGTGTGAGAGCCTACTGGAAGTGCAGTTTTGGACAATTTGGAGTTTTTGAAGATTGGAGCTTCTAAGGGAATTGTTGGAGAATTTGAGTCTGGACAGTTTGTCATGGGTAGGTGATGCAATTTAAAGGTCAGCTCAGGGTTAAATAGGGAAAAAAGCAAAAGCATGGTTGGCAAAATTGGCAATAGACGAACCAAGCCAGGACAGAGTCAAGCCATGTTACAGAGTTGGAAATGTGCACTTTTAATTTAGGAGATACAATTAGTTGTCTGAAACTCATCAGGGGTCAGATATGATACCAAAGTTAATTGTTTGATTCAATTTCAGGTAATTGCCAGGAACAGGAATGGAGTCAGTCAGTGTTGTCTAGGAAATTGTAGCAGGGAACAAAGACAGTGGCTTTGGTCCATCCAGTATTTACTTGGAAGAATTTATTGTGAGACCATAATTCGTAGAAGCAGAAATTAGGTCATTCAGCCCTCAAGTCTGCTCTGCCATTCAATCATGACTGATAGGTTTTTCAAACCCACTTTCCAGCTTTCTCCCCATAACCTTTGATCCCCTTGGCAATCAAGGATATATCTAACTCTTTTAAATATGTTCAATGACCTATCCTCCACAGCCTTCACTACTCTCTTGTTCAAGAAGTTTCTCATTATCTCCATTCCAAAGGATCTTCCCTTTCCTCTAAGGCTGCACCTTCAGATCCTCGTCTCTCCTGTCAATGGAAGCATTTTCCCAATGTCCACTCTGTCCAGGCCGTTCAGTATTCGGTTCTGAGGAAGGGTGACTCGACCCGAAATGTCTCATCAAATTTCTTTCCACAGATGCTGCTAGACCTGCTGAGGCTTTTCCAGCAACTTCTGTTTTTGTCTCTGATTTACAGGATACACATTCTTTTGGTTTTTATTAAGAGATATCTTACCTTTGTAAGAGTCACATTAAAAGCCATTTTTGACTTTGATGTGAGCTGTCTGATACTGAGGTGGGGAAGACACCAGATTGGAATGATGCAAGTATAGAGTTCAAGAGAAGATGGGCACAGTCATAGAGTTGTACAGTATGGAAACAGACTCCAAGGAGGTGACATGTACAAAAGCAGGAAAGGATGATTTGAAGTTGGGTGATAGTGTGGAGGGGGTTCAAATGTTTTTTTTCTCAGGAGAGGATGACAGCAGATTTGAAGGTGGACAGCACCTCTGGTCAGTAAGCTATTGAAAGTGTCAGTTTGCTGGAGACCAGGAAAGGAAGTTGGGTGGTCAGCAGCTTAGGGATACAGTCGAAGGAACAGGAGCAGGGTCTCATTGTGTAAGAGGAGCTCAGAGCAAGCAGAAGAAATAAAAACAGGAGTTGACCAAAGAGCATCATGAGAAATAAGAGATTAACTGGAAGGAAATAGGAGAGAAACTACAGAGATACATTTTCGATGATTGGGCAATGGGAAGCCTTTAAGGAAGTTTGACCTTTAAAAGGCAAAGGGAGTGGAGGGAACTGACAGAGGCAGTTTATCAAATGGTCTCAGGCTAATGACAAAGAGGTCCGTGAGTTGTTCACACTTATTTGGAGGTGAAGGAGCAGGAGACAGGTTTCAGTAGAGACAGTTAATGTTTTATTCAATTCAGGAATTATAGCAAAATAAAAAAAAGTCCCATTCTACTGTTTGCGCTGAACATTATGGAAGTAATTGCATAGAAACTTTTCTCCTACCTTAATAAAAGAGACTGTCTCACTGAAATGCTTCTTTTTCTCAATCTTTATTTCTCATTAATACCAAAATAGAGTTCTCTATTGATGAATTAAATGTGATATTTTATCATTTTTTTCTTTGCGAGGTTTTCTATCTTCCTGGGAGTGTGCAGTCCAGACTCTAGACTTTTCCATAGCTGGCAACAGTCCCAGTCCTCCTGAAGCTGTCGTAGGGCAATGTTAAAATATTTTTAATGCCTATATACAGTTGAATGATTTGATAACATCTGAAGCTCTGTCCAGTAGTGGACTAACGATCAGGACAGAATAAAACAGTCCTACCAGCATGGATCCCTTACCTAACAACATCAGGAAGTCAGTCATTGTATAATTCGGTACTGGCACCCAACTGCATACACTTTTTCATGTTGCAAGAAAAAACAAACTGGTGAAATTTTTTTCATATTTTATCTATGTGTTTCTTATGGTCTTACGCATGTGGAAAAAATAATAATCTTTTGTATGTGTTCATAGACAGTTGGTGGAAAGAAAAGTTTCTATCAATACAGTAAGACAGTTTAAGTAGTAAATAATATTGAATATGTATGTTTAGCAGTTGCATTTCTCATGCATACTATATTACATTTAAAACATCTACACTTGAATGTAACCCATAATTCTAGTGATTTATCAATTCGTGTAAATATTTAATATATCTTATGCATATTACAATTTTCCTCAGACCTGTTCCAGTTGCCTAATTGCATATTCAAAAAACATTTTCTCTGCTACATTTATGTGTATACAGATGCTGGAGATTAGACTCGAGAGTATCATGCTGGAAAAACAGGAGGTCAGGCAGCATCTGAGGGGCAGGAGAATCAACGTTTCGAGCATAAGCCCTTCATCAGGAATGGGGCTTCATTTGTGCCTGAAATGTCGATTCCCCTGATCCTCAGATGCTGCCTGACCTGCTGTGCTTTTCCAGCACCACACTTTCAACACAGAATCATATAGTAGACTTAACATCAATACAAAGGAATTTTTAATTTATGGGTCTTTTGCTTGCAATAGATCTGAAGCACTTCTTAAGATGCACCATATTCTAGGTTTTGCAAGATTGATTGGTGTACATATTCCCAATTCAAAAAACTTTAGGTCTCTTACTGTGAATTATTGAAGTGTTTTTTCCAAATACTCCCTCAGGAGTACCTCAGGCATGATACTCTGATTCCTATTAGAAAGGCTAAGGTTTAATCACTATGTAACTTGAAATTTAAGCACATTGAAAGCCCAAAGATCATGAAGCGGAGATTCCTTATTCCACTGGCAGCAGGGCTTTACAAAGCGGGAGTGTGCTGGGCCCATAACCCAGAGGTCGATGTATTGGAACCATCCTCTGCTATGGACGGTATGGTGGCTCAGTGGTTAGCACTGCTGCCTCAGCGCCAGGGACCCAGGTTTAATTCTAGCCTCGGGCAACTGTCTGTGTGGAGTTTGCACATTCTCCCCGTGCCTGTGTGGATTTCCTCCCACAGTCCAAAGATGTGCAGGTTAGGTTAATTGGCCATGCTAAATAGCCTGTCGCGTTAAGTGCATTAGTCAGGGGTGAATGTAGGGGAATCTGGGTGGGTTGCTCTTCAGAGGGTCGGTGTGGACTTATTGGGCCGAAGGGCCTGTTTCCACACTGTCGGGAATCTAATCATCATGAAGAAAAATTAGGATTTGAACATCTGGTTGTGTAAACCCTTTAACTGTCTGATCCTTTTCCCTAGCAGGTTTCCCTCCCCAAAGATCCTTCCAAAGGATCTTTTGACTGCTCCAGCTACCCTGCTTGGAGCATTCCCTTACTTTGACATTTGTTGCTGGACTTCCTGGTGCAACTGCTCCAGCTGCCCTGTTCAATTACCTTTCTCACCAATATCACTTGGAAGTTGCTTTACACACATTTGAGAAATGCTGTCCTTGTAACTACATGTGGCTCACAATGACTGTTTGATAAGCAGGTTTGGTGTGCTATGGCATCTAGAATGTGATCATGGCAACTGATAACAGTTGGGCTAATATCCATCATTTGCATTTGCTCGAGAGAAATCTCTCAGCCTCTCATCCTTCATGGCACCTTTCAAAAGTTCTAGTCTCTGTGGCATATCACCCATGTTGGGGTCTGGGTCAGTCAGCTTTCCCTGAAGCAGGTCATTAGCAGCACCTGTTTCTTCAGTTTTTTGCCTCTGGGAAGGGTCTGCTTGCATGTTTTCCAGGCTTTCCCACAATGGATACACCCCTTGGATTCATGACACTCGCAGATCACTTCACAATCCTTGAAACTCCCAAGGGACCTATCATTAATTGTGTATATCCTTCACTTATTAGACCCCTCAAAATGCATCACTGTGGATCTTGTTCTCAACGTTGTGCCTATGAAACCAATACGGAACACTGAAACAGACAAACTAGTCTTGTACTAATCCTCTGGCAAGAATTGAAGGTTTTTGAACATGGGTGAGAATGGCCTGCATGATCTTGAAAATGTTTTAGAGTTCTATCACTACTGGATAAAATTCATTGCAAAGATGTCTATACGTTTCTTGATGACCAGCGATTCCATGCTGGGGAACTTGTTTCCCTGCTTCATCATTCATTAAGGCTGATGCCATTGAATAACTTCACCACCTCCAAGGGTACAGCGACAAGGTCCTTCACGTTGCTTCTGCTCATAAAACCTGTCCAGTAGCTACGTCGCTTACTGTTGTCCTCAAAATCCTTGTCAGCAGCTCAAAGATCCACAGCAGATGTTACTGAAAATCTGTATCTCTTCCCAATATTCCCCAATGGGCTTTCCCACAGAGATATTTCATCATGAACGCAGCCTACTCATTTACATTGAGGTCCTTGCATGTCATAACCAGCTTTGGGTCCTAAATCCATCTTTCAAGCATTGAACCATTGAGTGTTTCCAGTCTTTCTTCAGGTATACCAGCTTTGTACTCATTAACAATTAGGCATACTGTTTCCATTGTTCATAATATCAAGAAAATACATCGGTGGAGCCTCTACCCTAGTTTGGCCTAAAGTTTCAATTTCTTGTGCTGATGCCTGGGTCTTAACTCATACCAGTGCGGTTTTAGCTTCCTTTGTGGAACCTGCTGCTTTCAGTTCCTCTAGCATCAACTCCATCTTGGCTAAGCATCTGTCAACTTCATCTACCACACCTCTATGCTGTGGAATCCTGCTGATTATACCAGAAATGTACCATGCAGTTTTAACACATGGCCAGCTGAAAGGTCATGAAGTAGGATTATTTATTCCATTGACATCCAGCCAATACAAACATGAAGGAAAATGTGAGATTCTACAAGGAACACGCAAGGAAAACAGTATGTGCTGGATTCAAGCCTGTGGTTTACATCTGGTTGTCAAAATCCTGTGTCTGTCTGATCTTTCTCCCCATCTAGCCTCCTTCCCCAAGACACCCTTTTCTCTAGGGAGCCCATTCGACTCCCCTATCTGTCCTGATCAGTGCCCTTCATTCCTTCTGATGCTAGAGGTTCAGTTAAACCGAGTTTTTACTGTCTGTCAGCAAGAGTAATGGTTTGGACTAATGGCCTAACACGTTTGAATGGTAGCTGGGGAATTTAAATTAAGTTAATTAAACAATTCTGGAATTATAAAGCTCATCACAGTACTGGTGACCATGTTATAAAAATGCAGCTGGTTCACTAATGTCCTTTATGAAGGAAATCTGCTTTCATTTTCCAGTCTGACATATGTGCGATGCCAGATCCTCATCAATTTGGTTGACTCTGAACTGCTTTCTGAAATGGCCTTACGAAGACCCTCATTTGTATTAAAGAAGGTGACTCACCATTATTTTCTCAAGGGCAATTAGGGATGAGTAATAAATTATGGCCTTAGTAGTGCACTACATTCCATGAATAAATGTAAAATAAAAGTCAAGAGGCCCAATTCTTATTTGCAAAATGGGGCCTCTCCTCCATAATTTCAATAAGCTATGAGCATTCATTGAACCCTGCCAGGCAACTTCAAGAAATAAGCTAGAGCTTATTAAAAATAATGCTCGTTCAAGTTGGTAATTGTTAGGGCCCCTTCGTTTATTGCTAATCATACAATATTGCAGTACAATTCATAAGAAAATCAGAACTTCTCAAGGTGAGTATTAAATGAAGAATTGTATATGTGTACAAAATAAGTAATTAAGTTCACTAATACTTGCTAATATTGCAATCCTCTGAGGTTAGTCCACTTTTTAAGCACACTCATTTTTTGAGAAAAACATGTAAAGTACCCTGAGGGCAGACCTTAATTTCTTGCGTACACGCTGTTGTTCAGTCCGGATTATGTCTGTTAGACTATTTTAGTGCTCAGTTGACTATGGTAATACTTGGTAACATTCTGTATGTATTAATAAGCATCCCAGGTCACCCATGTTATTACTTCCATGTTGTGGGAGTGGGTTAATTGTATTCTAAGAGTCTACACTTCAACCAAATCTTCTGCTGCTTTTGTGTTATTGAGGTCAGTATGGATGTTTGTTAAAAAAAAACTAAAGGCAGTTTGGACACAAAAGACCTATTTTTCATTATTTTGAGCATGTTCTATGTGGAGTTATTAAATTCAAATATATTAACTGATTCATGTTGCATTATTTATTGTAATTCTAACAATGCTTTGAAGACTACACTACCTCCATTTTTAAATAATGTTTAGCAGTAATTTTGTGAAACTGAAGACCATTCAAATAAAATTCCATGCATTTCAAATTTAATATTTGTAGCTTAATATGAAGGATGAGTCACTAATCAGCAAACACCTATTTGATTGCAGCATGACATCAAAGGATTTGTTTTCAAATAAAAATTCCCTCTATTTTTGAAATCTAATTAATGCTTTTGTTGTCATTGTGAAATGACACCCTCGTTGTTGAAATGTATCCATGTAATCAAAGTGACAGTTGTTGTCTATTGAGCAAAATGCAACACACTCAACCTGAGCAGTTTTTTGTGAAATTGTTAAATATCTTCCAAGAATAACAACTTTGCCCAAGTTGAAATTATTCATCTATAAGTATATTTTTTGATCTCTGACATCTCAGGTAAACCTAAGTTTGTCCTTGCCCAAAATGTGCATGCGCCCTATCAGAACAAGAATTCCTTAGGAGGAGGAGGAACGTACACTATTTACTTCCCTAGCAAAATAATTCTACAGCCAGATCTCCTCGATTCTGTTATTGCTGTCACTCTCAAATGAGATCTCGTAACTTACTGAATGAACTTGAATTCCTTTTGATTTATATGGCAAAAAGGTATGGGCAGCTGATTGCCTATGTGTTTCACATTAGATGAAAACATTTTAATATTTCGTAATGGGAGCTTACTGACAGATTATGTGGAAGACAAATTGAATTAAAATAATACTGAGAAATCAATTTATCATTAATGCAGGTGACAACTTCAACAGGCAGCAAATGCTTCTCATGTCGTTCAGTAGCAGAAAGGGATAAGTGGATGGAAAATCTACGCCGTGCAGTACAGCCAAATAAGGTAAAAAGAAAACTGACTACAAGGTTCAAAGGTATTGTTGCTTGCCTTATAAATGAAAACAAAATGGTGCAGATGCTAGAAACTGGAAATACAAACATGAAGTGCTAGAGAAACTCATCAGATCTGACTATATCTATGGGAAGAAAGAAAATTAATGGTTGAAGTTCAATATGTCTCTTCTTAAAAACTGAAGAGAAAGTTAGAGAAGTGATGGATTTATGCCCATTTATATAAAACCCATCATTTGTTTAACTTTCTATAGTACAAAAAACAGTCATTTTTGGACTTGCTGTGCTAACTATGTTTCTCTTTCCAGAGATGCTATTAGACCCGAGTTTCTCCACAACTTTCACTTTTTATTGCCGCCTTATAAAGTTCAATTTTGAGTATCAATTTGCAATTTTTCTTTTAATTGAGCTTTATACAGAGCAGTGTTTCAGACTTTCATAAAACTATCAAATGGATTTCCATGGAAGTTCCAGAAATGATTTTCTGTAGTCTGTGACTCAGTTTAGTTGCCCTTTTGAACTAAGATATGGTACACCCTATTTGCATGTATGCTGTCCTGCTTTGTGACCATATTACTTCTCAATCCATGAAGCCTTGGAGATCTTCTACGAGTGTGAATATTGCCATTATAATAATTAAATCGTTGCTTCTACAAGCAAAACACAGTTAGCACAAAACATTTTTAAAAATCCATCATTTTAGACCTTCCACTTTAGTTCAGATGGTTGTAGAGTGACTAACAGCTGAGAGAAGCTGTACATGTTCTTGTACAGTCAGTTCTGATATAACACAATAGTTGCATTCTTGTGTGATCGCATATTATAAGATAATCACGCAATAGCCACACCATTTAAACTAATGGGACTGGAATCGTATTATAGCCAATACAGGTAAGGAAAGTTCTCATTCTACAAATAATAGTCTAAATTCTTCAATCCTGTTAAAGCCAATTTGTGTTGAAGAAACACATGTTATAGCAGAACCAACTGTTGTCTGGTGACTAACATTTCATATTAGCCTGAATTCTGCATAAATTAGTGACTTTGAAACTGTCAATGTTAATCATTATTACCCTGTACAACTGATGCTGCTTCTGGAACCCACATGTGCAGTTATATGTGTAAATCCTGAGGTTGCTATCCATGATCATCTTATTCTTCATCAGGTGCACTGTTGAGATTCCATGCAGAATGTAATTGTTTGGATGTCATTGAATCAACAAAAACTTCACAGTTATGTTTTTAAATATTTTAATCAACCTATTGAGAGATATTATGACACACTTCTAAAGCAGGAGGGATGAAAACCCGGGTCTCCTGACTCAGAGATAAGGTTGCTACCACTAGACCCCCTCCCAGATGTAGATATTTTCTAACCAACCTAATCAGGGATGTGTGATAATATCTGTGGAGCAGGTGGAACTTGAACCTGGGTTTCCTGCCTCAGAGGTGGGGGGTTACAGCTGCACCACAGGAGCTCTCAACATACCTTTTGTTATGTTTTTGGCTTTCTGTACCAATCCTTGTAAATGTTATCCCTTGTTAACTACATATCTGGGTTTTAATGCCATGCTAAGTTTAAAGTTGTTGCGAACAGCCTCACAAATTTCATAAAGGTTTGGTATAATTTTTTTTTGTTTTTGTACTCAAAACCTCTATTTTTGAAGCCCACAATCCCATATACTTTGATAGTTATTCTCTCAGTATGTCCTTACACCTTCTATTCACATGAAGCTCCCAAGTTCCTCTATCCCAAGACACTACTTAGATCTTGGGCATTAGGTCAGATTGCTTCTCCCTCTGGTTAGATGCATCATTTCACACTCCTGCATATTCAATTTCATCTCATGTTCAGTAATTAGAAAGTAGCTTTGTGTTAGTAGACGGATACAAAAACACTGGTGTGAATTATGGCACAATATTTTCAGCCCCAGCGGAGCCTGGGATCAGAGCCAGGTGAGAACTAAAATATAGTCATGGTTCCTCCTTTTTGCCTCTGGGCTATTTTTAAGGAGATTGGGGGTACTGGTGGAGGTGGAGAGGGTGCCATTGGTGGCAGGGCTACCCACCCGAATGCATCTGGTATCCAATCCAGCTCCCTGAGCTCATGACCTCAAGGTGCCTGCAAGTGGCGAAGCCATGTTGGGTGTATGGAGGCAGTCTCCAATTAGGAGAGATTTTCTGTTCATGTTGTAAGCTGCGGTGGCCTGACTGCAGAAACCATTTTAAAATTTGGATTTGGAAAAGCTGAAGTGAGGGAGCCTCCATCTTGAAGTGTCCTCTGAACGACTTACTTAACCTTTACTGCAGCCTGCTGCTTCAGTCAAGCTGGAAGGCCTCTTATTGGCCCTTACACTTTGAGAGAAAAGATGGCAAACAGTCCAGGCCAATAGAAGTCTGCTTCCTTGTAAACCATAGTGAGTGACTGTTTCGCCTGAGCACTGGGTAAAGGTCCCAAGCTGTTTCTCCTATCCGAGATAGGAAAATCCTGCATGGTTCCACTCGTGATGGTTTCAGTACACTCCTGCATCAATTTAGAACCTGACTGCTGAATAAGAAAGTAATGTATTTAATAAAAGCAAAAATCTGCAAACCTTGGAAATTTGAAACAAACATAAACAAGAGTGTTTATGGGCTTTCCGTTTACTGAGTTATGTTGGTGTTCTTGCTTTGATGTAGGTCTAAACCGTTTCATGTCAGGACAAAAGCAGTGAATTGACTGTTCTGTTAAATGGATTAAGTTCAAACAAACACATAATCAGCCCTGCAAAGCATCAGTCACACAACCGGTCATTAGTTGAGAGGATTAAGTTAGCTTGCATCTGACTTAATCTGTATTTCATTGCTATATAGCTTTGGATTTTAAAATTGTTTTAGTTTTATAAAATAAGCAGATGACACCAACATTGGTGGTGTAGTGGACAGTGAAGAAGGTTATTTCTAAGTACAAGGGGGCCTTGATCAAATGGGGCGATGGGCCAAGGAGTGGCAGGTGGAGTTTAATTGGATAAATGTGAGCTGTTGCATTTTGGTAAGGACAATCATGGTAGGACTTATACAGTTAATGGGGAGTGTTTCTGAACAAAAAAACCTTGGGGTGCAGGTTCATAGTTCCGTGAAGGTGGAGTCACAGGCAGACAAGGTAGTAAGCAGATATTTGATACTCTTGCCTTTATTGGTCAGTGCATTAAGTATAGGATGTCATGTTGCAGTTGTGCAGGACATTGGATAGGCCACTTTTAGAATACTGTGCTCGATTCTGGTCTCCCTGCTATAGCAAAGATGTTGTTAAGCCTGAAAGGATGCAGGTTTGCTGGGGTTGGAAGATTTGAGCAATAGGGAGAGGCTAAATAGATTGGGGCTATTTTCCCAAGAATATCAGAAGCTAAGAGGTACCGTTATAGAGGTTTATAAAATCATGAGTGGCGTGGAGAGGGTGAATAGCGAAATTATTTTTCTCAGGTTAGGGGAGTCCAGAACTAGAGGGCATTGGTTTAAGGTGAGATAGGTGAGGGACCTAAGGGTCAACGTTTTCCACACAGAGGGTGGTGCATGCATGGAATGAGGTGCCAAAGGAAGTGGTGGAAGCTGGTACAATTGACAACATTTAAAAGGTATCTGGATGGATATATGAATAGGAAGGGTTTGGAGGGATGTGGACCAAATATTTGCTATAGCAGGGAGATCAGAATGAAAAACACAGTATTCTGAAAGTGGCCTATCTGATGTCCTGCACAACTGCAACATGTCCCAAACTAGATTAATTTAGGATATCTGGTCAGCGTGGACAAGTTGCATCGAAGGGTCTGTTTCCGTGCTGTACAACTCTATGACTCTAAGTGCAAAGAACTTAGCTGACTGAGTGCGGCTCCAAAAACACTCAAGATGCCTGACACCATCCAGAACAAAGCAGCCGGTTCAATTCACACCATATCCGCAAACATTCTGTCCCTCCACCAATGCTTAGTACCAGCAGGATGTACTATCAACAAGTAATACTTCAGCAATTCAATAAGGTTCCTTAAGCAGCATGTTCCTTAAATGGTAATGGGTTTAAGGAATTACTGTTCAGATGGACAAGGGCAGCAGATAAACAGGAACAACACCACCTGCAAGTTCCTCTCCAAGCCACCCATCTTCCTAACTTAGAAATTTTTAACTATTCTTTCAGTGTTGCTGGCATTAAAACCTTAGAACTCCCTCTCTAGTTATATTGTGGGATCTCCACCAAATAGACTGTAGCCATTCAAGGGCAATTAGGGGTGGGCAATAAATGCTGGTGTGGTGAGTGATGCCCACATCCTGTGAATGAAATTTAAAAATCTGATCAGCCATGGTCATTATGGCAAGCAGAGCTAGCTCAAGAGCCCCAGTGGTGTACTCCTGCTCAGATTTCGTAGGTTTGTACCAAGTATTTGGTCAATGTTAGAATATGTAAAGTAAAATATTGCTTTCAGTTGGACAATTTAGCCACCTAGCATTTACTGCACTGCAGACACAACAAAACCTGTGGCTGTAATGGCCTTACTACATTGCTTGAAACAAACTTCGTTTGCAGTTTTGAAGTGGCAGTTCGCTCAGGAAAGTGATTTAGGTTGCCCACTGCAAATTTCTATCAATATTTCTGTGAAGTTATAGTGGAACTCAACGTGAAGGAATTGGCTTACTATTTGTTTGAAATCCCCTCTGAATTCTCATTGTAAGCTGTGAAAAAGCAGATTCTATATAAAAACAGGCCAGCTGCCAAAGAACAGCTTCATAATTTGAATACGTTCCTAAGGCTGCATCATGCAGAGCAAACCTGGACTGCAGTAGAAAGTGAAGGTATTTAGGTATGAGCATAATCAGATGCTCAGCATGTTAAATTGTACAAAGTAATTGGACCAGTATGTCCAACCTCCAGGGCTTTATTCCAAAAGTCAGAATTCCTTGCTTCCTTATAAGCAAACAGAACTAGTGATGAAACAGCCTATAAACCTGTACGAATCTATCACCAAAGCTTGAAGTTTTTGCTATGTTAGAAACCAATTTTAAATGGCTTAACATTTCCTTCTTAACATCTTTTAAAATTTTCAAATGGCTCCAATTTAATGTGTTGGTATATCTTGCAGATGGATGATCTGCAAATCTCAGAAACATGGCATGCACATCATGATATTATCAACTGTGATTTCTTAAAAATTCATCATTAGGATGTCTGCTTCACTGCTCGGTCAACGTTTATTGCTGCTGTCTAACTGCCCTTGATAAGGTTGCAATGAGCTGCTGCCTTGGATTGCTGCAGACCATTTGTTATGGGTGCACCTACAATGTTCTATTCTCAATCATACAATGGCAGTCCAAACCCTGAATGATCTCTCTCTGATCCTTCAAATCAGAAATCAACTTAGATGTAAACCCAAAACCATCCTGTACAACTCTTTAGCAGTGCACAACGTGTTTTAACCACTGTTTCAGAGATCCACTGGCTTCGCAAGTGGCCAAGTATTGACTTAAGTGGATAAAGCCATAACAAATGGGGACAACAGTAAACAGTTTGGACTGTTATCTTAATATAGAAATTGCAAAATAATAACAAGAGTGCACTTCAACAGATAAAAGTACTGCAGATCTTAACTTGCGGACAGTAGGGTTTTGTAAGTGCAGCGATAGTCTTCTGGTACCTCATTCAAGTGGCTATTTATCATGTGAAATTTGACAGCCAATATGATTGTGGTGACACATGTCAATAGCATAGTAATCAGCACCAAGGGTTCAGTGGAGATAAATGTATATTCTTAAGATATAACCTTGAGCTGAATTTATTCACCCTCTAAAATATTAAAAGCAAGAGTCCATTTGACAGTGCAAAGGGTAATAAACAATTCTTTTAAAAGTTATATTTAACAACTAAAAGCCATAAATTTCCAATTGATTTTCCACATTGGGGCCAGTTTATGCTGATAGTTAAATATAGGGAGTAATTCTGAGTGCATTCCAGAAGTAGGGGAGTACTGTGTGTCAGCTCATTTTGCAGATTTGTCAGTAGCAGTTTCATAATGTTCCAATCTGTGCATTTCCATTTAAGTTCACTTCATTAGTAGGGATTTTGGGTAATAAAATTACAATTGATAGCACTACTCCTGAATCCTTCTGCCATATGTTACTAATTGAGAAATGATTGGGCTCATTCCCCTTTTTTCACCACTCAACTGACCAAGATCTTTTCTTAGATCAGAAGAGAAGTTCAACTCCTGAGTGCTGTAACTGGGAAAGTGGTCAAATGACAGGTTTCTGGTTCAGTTTGAAAATAAAGATTACAATTCAGCACTCAAAAATATGCAAGATTACACCCACCCTTGTTCAGAGAAAAGATTGTGATTTTAAAAGAGGTAGCATTTATTTAGCTCTTGAAAATTCTTTGGTTGCACTGTTTTTCCCTGGAGTGAAGATTTGAAAACTGTGCAAGTTGGTCATCCTTTTGTTCCACTGAAGAAAAGAGTCTGGAGTTTTTGGTAGATTGATATGCTGTGGGTTTATTGCTTGTTTGCTTTGGTTTCTGATGACTGAGCCATTTTCCAACAATGGGATCTGGGCTTCGTCCCTTCACATAATGCCATGATGGATAGATACATTGCATACTCATTTTCTGGATTTCAACTTAGGCCGAAGTCTGCAAGCAGCATTGTGATTTTTTTTAATTAATAACTTGGAGAAGGGCAACCATTAAATTACAGGAAAATTATTTTCAAATTTAATCAGAAATTTGTCCAGAAAGGTCATTTGCATTTTGATGATTTGTCCAGATATGAAGATTATCTCAGTGGGGTCTTGTTGTTCCTAGGGTATTAACAAGCAAGAAAAGTCAACTGACCCCTCAACTCTATTTTGCTTGAAAGTAATGTCCATTTTGAATTTATTGTGTGTGTGTCATGTATGGGCTGCATTAGCAGAATAGAAGAATATCTTGTCTTTTTTTTTTCAACTGTTCCCCAATCAATTAAGTCTGTATCTGATCAGTGCCTGATGTTCAGTGGTGCCAGCAGGCTGGTAGGATACTACTATCCTGACACTACAAAGAATGTCAAAATAAAGCTTTTCACATAATAAGTGTATCAGAAGAACAAGCCTAAATAGAAATAAGTAATACCTGGAGATGAAATTTTAGAAATTGTTTTAGTTAGTTGATTCTGTGATTCTAGTATTAGCCAAACAGTGATATAATATTTCCCTGTTTTTCTCTTGAACACAAGCATAACCATTAAAAAGATTAACAATTTTTGTTGAAATTGTGAATATCAAAACATATCCAATCATATTAAACATTTCTCCATTTGTATCAGTTGTTTGCTAGACTATGGATCGTTAAATAAAATCCTTTTTTGTATTAATTTACCTGATTTCCTGTTTTTGTTTCTCCATTTATTTTTGATGCATAGGCTTAAATATAATTTTGATGAGACAACTAACATTAATATAACTTTTTATTTGAGTCAATCTGAAGAATGCAGTAGGGTCATGTTATGGTACTGGATCAGGAGCTAAGACATGATATGTTTCAATCCTACTGTAACAAGTTGTGAAATAATTTGAATATATCTGGTAATTTGTGGCTCCTGGGGAAAATGATCTTGTCATAAAAATCTAACTGGTTCACTAATGTTCCTTGGGGAATCAATCCAAATCCAACCACTTTACTTGGTCTACATTCTTGACATTTAATGCCTTTGAGGTGGCTTAGTGTGCTGTTCATTTTAGGGCTGAACAATAACTGTACACCCGGCAGCCCACATTGTGGAGACTGTTACGTTGATTTAAAAATAGCATCATAAGTTAATGGACTGACGCTAAACGTGGATACAACACTTGGGAATGTAAGTTGATTCCAGAGTTTAATTTCTCCAAGGATATGTTGACTCCAGGCAGGTAGTGCCTCTTTAACAAGATATAGGAAATGGTCAACTGCTGGCTACTATCATATGCCCTTGAGTAAAGATTGCTTAGCCACACACTCAGCAGTATGGAGGTTTGAGAACAAAACAAAAAGGCATTATATCTATACACAAACTACAGTATAAAGACACATTTAAAATTTTCTTTCAGGAGTAAATTAAACACTTCATCCAGCTGTGTAAGTTAATGCTAGTTAACCAGATGATTAATCAAGAAATGAAAAATCTGCATGGTTCATTTTCTTCCATAATTAAGAGTAATGTTAGGAAGTAAACTGTTAATAAAAGTGGGAATTATTTTGATGTGTTGGGGATTATTACTGCTGAATATGGTGATGCAGTAGATGTTGGATCTCCAAAATTATGGTCATAACAATACTAAGAGGAATCATAATCATGAAAACTTATTATTGTAATTTTAAAAAAATGAAGAGCAGTTTATCAGAGGTTGAAATTAACTGTTACTGTTCCTTTCTTCTGTCTTAGGACAACAGCAGACGGGTAGAGAACCTGCTCAAACTATGGATTATTGAAGCCAAGGATCTGCCAGCCAAGAAAAAGTATTTCTGTGAACTCTGCCTTGATGATACACTGTATGCACGGACTACTTGCAAGCTGAAAACAGACAATGTTTTCTGGGGAGAGCACTTTGAGTTCAGTAACCTGCCCGCAGTCAGAAACAT
Organism: Chiloscyllium plagiosum; assembly: GCF_037043375.1. NCBI lineage: Eukaryota > Metazoa > Chordata > Chondrichthyes > Orectolobiformes > Hemiscylliidae > Chiloscyllium > Chiloscyllium plagiosum. The sequence goes on from NW_028270159.1 coordinate 20,036,550, forward strand.
TACAGTGCACTTGTATAAAGAGACTGATAAAAAGAAAAAGAAAGATAAGAATAACTACGTGGGTCTGGTGAACATCCCAATAGCGACTGTGACAGGACGACAGTTTCTAGAGAAATGGTATCCTGTGAGCATGCCCAACCCCAGCAAGGGCAAATCAGTGGGGCCAATGATCAGAATCAAAGCTCGCTATCAGAGCATGAGCATTCTTCCAATGGAGCTGTACAAAGAATTTGCTGAGTACACTACTAATAACTATATGCTGTTGTGCTCAGTGTTGGAGCCTGTGTTGAGTGTCAAGAGCAAGGAGGAGATGGCTTGTGCATTAGTGCACATTCTGCAAAGTACTGGGAAGGCCAAGGTAAGCACAGAGGTTAAAATATTTTCCATTTTTAAGCATTCGACCATATTTTCCTGTTTCAGCAAAACATCCATGGGAGATTTAATATATTCATTAATAAAGAGTTAAAAAGATGGCATTGGTTTGTGGTCTGGAACGTATATTTATAAAGGTTCACGTGAAAGTAATCCATAATGATCCCACGGTTCAGTAGTTGCACAAATTGAGGTTTAGAATAGAAGGGATATATAGCTGAATTTATATTCTTTTAATCAATTGTCAATTTATGTCTAATGAGTGAGTAAATTAAATAAAGGAAAGGATTAAAATCATCCAAAATTGAAAGATTAGAATTTGGTGAAACAAGTGACAGAAAAAAAACGTTCCTTTTATTTTGTGTTTTATTCAAATATAGTCAGTTCTGCTACAACATGATAGTTCTGTTCTTGTACAATCTCATGTTATCAGAAAACCACACAATAGCTGCTCCATTTAAACTAATGGGGCTGGAATCATGTTGTAGCCAATACAGGTAAGAAAGTTCGCATTCTACAAATAACAGCCTAAATTCTTCTGTCGGATTAAATCTATTCGTGTTGAAGAACCACATGTTATAGCAGAACCGACTATGTTCCCAAAAAATAGTTGCATTCTTTATTTTCTTTCTTTCTTTTTCTTTTCTTTCTTTTCTTTCCTTCTTTCCTTCTTTCCTTCTTCTTTCCTTCTTTCCTTCTTTCCTTCTTTCCTTCTTTCCTTCTTCTCCCCCCCCCCCCCCCCACGCCGATTAAATAACAATCAAACTGTACCCTTATTCCTATTTGGTAATATTTATAATCGTATTGGTCTTATAGGCAAAGAAATTTCACCCATTTAAAATATCCTGCAATTTTTTCGATGATGCAAAAGAAGAATACCTAAAGTGCCATATTAATTTGCTTAGAAGATGGTCAGTTGAAAGGCAGACTGTAACAGAGGTCTCTTTCATCTATATGCATTGTAGAAGTGTATGTAGAGATATTGGCCTAGATTTTCATCCCAGAGGTCAATAGCCAAAGTCAGAAAAATTTTTGACTTTATCCACCCTCCTCATGAGATGTCAGAAAACAGCTCCAGAGACATGATTTTCACAGTCCATGAATGATGGCAGATGTGGGCTCCAGCAAGTAAACACATGAATTAGGAGCAGAACACTTGGTTCTGCAAGTGCACTCCACCATTCAATAAAATCATAACAATAGCTCCACATTCTCACTTGCCCCAATAACCAGCCAATCAACCCAGGAAAGAGGTCGGAGGCAGTGGCTGCTGGATGCCAAAGAAGTCTGTAGAGTCCTTTCCCACTGCCGATAGACATCCTGGTTATAATGGAAAAAGTAAGGCCTTTTATTGTCACAGGCTTTCACCCTCACGCACTTCTCATGCCCCGTCAATGCTAGCATACGCCAGTTGCCCACATTCCATGACCCCTCACACCCCTATGCCAAGACATGGCATTTCAATGACCGTTCACCCACTCTACACTATATAGAACCCTCTTGAGACGATAGACTGTGCTAAACATTTTCAAAGAAAGTAATTCATTTATTACCTACCACAAGTGTCAATCACCACAGCCTTTAAGTTATTAATATCAAAAACTTTTGACCTTATGCAAATAAATGTTGAGCTACTGACTATATTAACCAGAGATGCAGAGCTGTCAATCAAACGTGCTTTCCCTGGATCTCAGCTATTTGCACAGTCTAATGGATCTCACAAATTTGCACCATTAAAAGGCACTCTGAAAAGACAAAAATTATGGGAATGAGATGAGGAAAAACATCAGGACCCTCCTGCCATTTTTAAAGAATTCCCTAATCCATCCTGAATTGGTGACAATCCAGACTATTACCACTGCTTAATCACAGCTGTCAATCTTTGCCTTTATGTCGTTTTTATAAATTTTGAAAGTCAGTTTCACTCACTACCTGTAGGATAACATTGTGCTATGACATTCACTGAGATTTAAGTTAATGATGAGGAAAATAATAACCTAATTAATGCTCCAGTTCGTTGTGTTTCCAGACCGTAACTCTATGTTCCACAATGAATATTATGCATATCACTGGAAATATCAGTTGCATTATATTCAATGCAGATTTGAACATTTATTGTATTCTTAGAAATCGTGAGGTTAGAGTGTAATTTGAGTGGATCTAACAAAAAGAATGAAATAAAGGGGTGAAGAACAGAATGGAATGTTGCTGAATCTTTTTTCATCTTGTACTCACCAGGAATTAATGCAAGAATTAGTCAGGACTTTGGTAAGCCTGTAGTTCTTCCTCAGTGGCACCACCCTGGCTGGTCTGCGCACTCTTCCTGTAGTATAAATCATTATCATTTGAAATTTGGCATCCTTGCGTTTGTCCTGATGACTAGAAGACAGTTTTTGGCAACATATCTCTGTTTTCAACAATATTTAAGTTCTGTACTACCAAGTGAGCAGTTTTATTTTTTGTGGAATGAATAATTGGTGCAATGTATGATTGTCATTCAAGCTGGAATTTGATTGATAATTACACGGAGAAATTTCTCTACACATTGTTGTAGCTACTGAAGGCTTGCATGAGTTTATAAAACATTCTAAAGCCATTGTTAATCTTAATAAAGAGATATGATTGATATATTGTACAATAACTAGTTTCCTTTTCTTACACTGCAAGACAGTTATTGTTTGATGATAATTTGGTTAACAACTGTCTGCAATATGAACTGAGAACTAACAAGGGCAATGCAGTGAAGTGGTGGAGAGTGAGTTTGGCTTTAATTACCTTTAAAACCCCTTATTCCCCAGCATATTACAACAAAACAGCTCACTAGTCTGTATTACCGCTGCTCATTATCTGAAATCTAAGATAGAGACTAACTGAACCAATGGAGCAGTTATTATCATTCTCTTGGATATAGGAAGCAATGAGTACCTATTGTCATTGGTTGCTTGTTCATTACTTGGATATAGATCTAATTGCTCTGTGATCACTCAAATAACATAACTTCCACAGTGATGAGCACTTCATTCTTAAACTGCACTGGGGAAAATATATTGACTAATTATAATTTGCACTAAGACAACTGATATTTAAATGAATCATTCTGTATTATTCTCTGCTAAGATAATTATTGAATGTACTGATACATCATTAATAATTTTAATTAAGCAGATATTTCCTGGATTAAGTTAATTGCTGTACTAATTATGCCAAAACAATCCTCTGCAAGTTGCAAGCACAAAGAAGTAGTACATTATTTTTGCAATATCTGACCAACCTTGCTCATATTGCTACACAACTCTGCACTCACTTGTTCTATCATCCTGTATTCTAATCCTGCAAGTTTGATTGCAATTTGTCATTTCTACTGAGGCCATGCCACCATTGTAAAAGTGCAACTTTGGTCGTGACTTATTGGATATGTTCTTTGCTGATTTAAGATTATTGACCATGCAAATTATTTTACCATTTCTCATCACTCCTACATCTCTGCAGCTCTGCACCATCCAGATTCCATTCCTATGTTATCTTCACTGTTGAAATCACTTTATTTCTATTATTTTTCCAATGACTAGTGTTCCTCGTGCTTCATCTTCAGTCCTATTTAACATATGAATGCTAACATTTTGTTGCATTATCCATAAATCTATGGTTAACTTGATACATTTATGATGGCACTCAACTTTATCTCCCAATATTCACAGTTGATTTCAGAACTATCATAGTTCTAGCTGAATGACTGCTGTTAAATCCTGGGTCAGGTATTTATCCCAACTCAATGTAAATAGAACCAAAGCTGCATTTTGGTTTCTGCCTACACATATAATCTTCTGGCACCACATCTGAAAACTTTCCCAGTTGTCCCCCTCAGTGAATTAAGATACAGTTTCTGCACTTTAAGACAAACTAACCTCTATGCGCCATCTGTAGTCAGTTTATAAAATTGCATTCATATATGAGGAGGTCCCCTGCTTTTCTCTCTTCATCACTGAAACATTAGTCTGTGTTAATCAAATATTAAGTAACTCTTTTAAAGCAGTTCAAAGACGGTTTATTGAATCGTTCCTATGATGGTGGGACTATCTGATTTTTTTAAAAATTGAACATGTTGGAATTGAGAAGAATGAAAGGTTATCTAATGGAAAAAAATAAGGGCTTGAGGACACTGGGTGGGTACCAAGAATAGGTTTCCTTGTTGTACAGGAAACCAAAAAATGAAGAGGACTTAAAAATGAGTGACCTAATTTAAGACTAAGAGGCCCTTGTAAGACCGAAATGAGAATTCTTTTTTGAGGCTCATGAGAGTATTGAATTCTCTTCCCCAGAAGTTCATGGAGGCTATATTTTTGCATTTTCTTCAAGGCTAAATTGGATAGATTAGCTGATGTGAAGCTGAGATCACAACTACATCAGCCATAGTCTTTCAGTATAGTGGGACAGATTCAAAACACTAAATGGCTTGCTCCTGCTTCTAAACTCAATGTTCCTGTTAATCCGTGCCTTTGTCGCACCATGGATCCATTCTTGAATGCTTACCTTCATAATCTCACCTTTATGAGTTTACTGTTAGCTTCCCAAACTCATTTCCATGTGAGGCTGCAGTGATCGTTTGGTTTTAACATCATTGTCCTTGTTTTGAAACTCTTCAATAGTTCAGCCATCCCTATCTAAGTGTACTCCTTCAGTTATCAGTCACACTATGCAACCTGCACTGCTTTTATCTCCAGTGGTTTCACTCCAATGTTGGTGTGAATGTAATTCCCCAAGATAATCCTTCAGTCGTGGTGAACATGCCCTGGAATTATCTGCCTAAATCACTTTACTACTACACTTCTCTCACTTGTTCAAAACTCTCTCTTAAAACTTTCTTCTTTTATGCATTTAGTCTTCTACCCTCTCCTAATCTATTGTCCTCAATTTCTTTGAAACACTCCTTGATGTGAGTTAGATTAAACAAATTAGATTAGAAAGAAAATTAAGAATTTATTAAATGTAAAAAGAAGTGGAAAAAAAACTGGAAGGGAAGAAACTAATTTAAGCATGTCTTAGAAGCGATTTCAAAATCAAAGTATCAGCTAGTTCCTCCAGGTTGCTAAGAGTGAAATCCATTGTTTTTGAAGATGGTATTTAAAAAGGAGGAATGTTGGTTTTGAGTGTTCAGTAACCTACAGAGGAGTAAACAGATCTATTGCAAGGTGAGGATGGATGGGTTGTAAATTTTCAATGATTAAGCTGTTGAAGATGACCACTGAAGGTCACTTGGCAGACTAACCTTTTAGTCAGAAAGCCTTTTTTGTGTAATTCTTCTGCTTAAGTTCCCATTCATTTATAGCAAAACAATATATTTTAAGGACCTTTTTTAGAATGGAAATGATTGAGTCTTTAAGGGAATGCTATTAGTTATTCTTTATGATTTATTTCATTTATTAAACTGGCAATAGGTGAGGGCATATGTTAACCATTAGGCAGCGGGGTTTCTGAAGGCAGTTTTTAATAAATGAAACCATTGCCTTTTTGGGAGGGTGGGGGGATGTACTCCTTGTTTCTTATATTTTACAATAACACTTTCAGTCTAAAAAAACACCCCATTTTCAGAAAACTTATTGCAAGTGCAACTTAGTTGATTTGTAGATATGTACAGCACATTTTCCAATGGAATGTGTATTATTTCAATTGGTTAAGTCAGACCGTCAACAGAGAAAATAACAGAATATTTGATTGATCCACATCGAGCTAGTAAGAGTAGAGATTTTGGATATTAACGTAATCCATTGCAGGAAATCCATAAATGAGTGAATGTTATGTGCTTTATGTCTATTTGTAATTCCAAGTTTTCATACTAAAAGTTTTAGTATAGAAATTGATCATGTATGATGATGCAAAACAGTATTCAATTAATCCTCCTTTTATACAATATGCATGATATTGAGCCTTTTGACTGCAGTGGAACTGAATTTCTCATCCCGCATTGTCTGAGCGATTGACTCAATGACATCTATTTTGCATCAATGCTTGCGCATTAGTATGTTTTGTAAAACATTGGAAATTTACAATATCCTGGCTGTTCAGCCGATCCTCCTCAAATCAGAAATCTGACGGCTACAATATCCCTGTACTTGTTGACCTAGATTTGTTTCTGGCAAAACAAATCTTCGATTTTACATCTTCAAACTGGTTTTTAGTTCCCTTTGACGCCTGATCCCTCCCTATCTCTCTAATCTCCAGTCCCACAATGTTTTAAGATATCCAAGTGTTATGGTCAAGTGAGGAGGGGTGATTTATACTTTTTTTAACTCCCCCTTAATCAGTCACTATAATTTTTTTTTAGCTGTCATTTGGAGGTGCCAGTGTTGGACTGGGGTGGACAAAGTTAAAAATCGCACACACCAGGTTATAGTCCAACAGGTTTATTTGGAAACACTAGGTTTTGAAGCACTGCTTCTTCATCAGGTGGTTGTGGAGCAGAATCATAAAACGCAGAATATAGCAACAGGATTGCAGTGTCTTGGTTCTAATGTTAAACAAATTTAGCTGAAGACTTGAGACTTAATTGATTGTGCTGTATAAATGGAAGTCATTGTTGTGGTATTGCTGCACCTCAAATTTCTATGTAAACACAAACTTACCACATTGCAGTGTGTGGTCAATCCCTTTTGCCTAGAGACTAGAGATTGAAACAGGAGATTGTAGCATTAGCCATCATCTCTTGAACAAGGCTGTTTGAATGTATGCTAATGTGTAAGTTGAAGAGAAAGCTCTAAGCTTGCACCTAGCTACTGCAGCAACAAATTATATGGACCTTTTGTGCTGCTGGCAACCAAGGAGCACAATTAGATGAGACATATGTCCTCATTATGGCAACCCGTGGTTTGCTATTACACTACCAAATGTGATATTTTTCTCAAATAGCTGCAGGGCAAGTTCCTTATAGCTAGAGGTTAATCAAGCATTGTCATTTCTCTGATGTAAGTACTTGGAGTTGATTTCTGTGTTGCAAAGGCTTAGAATAATTGCAGGAGTTCTCAGTGACATAGCATCAAGCTGGGAAGTCTTTGTATCATAATTCTTTTCTATGAGAATATTGAGTTTGCCCTTCTGTGCCATAAAGTGATTCACATTCAAAAATCACCATTATGGCCATGTGAACAGAGGAGCCTGATGGGAAGATTCAATTTTTAATGCTGTATCCCATTGCTACTGTTTTTATTAGTTGAAATAAGATAATGATCTAGTTCTTGCCTATTTTCCATGAAGTATGAAAATTTTACCTACTACTTTCACTAAGTTGCATATAGAGGTGGATTTTTCTGCTCAGGGAGCTGTCAAGCTTAGAAGAAGGAAGAGCCCTGAATTAGGTGGGATAGTGTCGACCTTCTCACCACACTACAAATTGAGACCTTAAGTGGCCAATTAAATACCACTCTCATTGCAAGCAGCTCTTGTTGGAGGGACTTAAAGGGCCTTGATTCCAGGCCACCTCAACAAGATTCTACCCTGGGTTTAACTATAATCTGAAAGGAAGTGTTGAGTCCAGTTTGGTTTATTCCTCAGTAACTTATTCCGATTCATACAGCATGGCAACAGACTCATTCATGCTGATCAGAAATCCTAAATTAATCTAATCCCATTTGCCGGCATTTGGCCCATATCCCTATAAACCTTTCCTATTCCTATTCACAAACCCAATCAGCTGCTTTTTATATATTGTAATTGTACCAGCCTTCACTCTGGCAGTTTATTCCATACACGCACCATCCTCTGAATGAAAAGCTTGCCCCTTAGGTCCCTTCTAAATCTTTCCTCTCTCAACTTAAACCTATGCCCTCTAGTTTTGGATTCCCACACCCCAGTGAAAAGACCTTGTCTGTCTATTCACCCTATCCATGCCCATCATGGTTTTATAAAGCTTTATAAACCTTTCAGCCTCCGATGCTCCAGGGAAAATAGCCTCTCCCTATAGCTGAAACCCTCCAACCCTGGCAACATTGTTTTAAATCTTTTTTGAACTCTTTCAAGTTTCACAACGTCATTCCTATAGCAAGGAAACCAGAGTTGCACACAATATTCCCAACAGAGGCCCAACCAATGTCCTGGACAGCTGCAACATGACCTCCCAACTCCTATACTCAATGCATTGTCCAATAAAGGCAAGCATTCCAAACGTGTGAATCCACTTTGAAGGAACTATGAACCTGCACTCCAAGGTCTCTTTGCTCAGCAACATCCCTAGAATTTCTTTTGAAGAATAGGTGTGAAATGATGGGTACATATAAACGTGTTCATGCTGCAATTCTATCACTCATCAACAATTTGAAAAAAATTAATTAAAATCATCTCTTTTCTCTGGAACAGATAACACTTAATACCTCTAGCAGATGTAAAATCTAGGAAATTTTGTAAATGTAGAACAAATCTTAACTTATGCAGGATAGTAATTTTCTTGGTGAAATTTAGATGCTGATAAACCTTTATTCAAAAATTGACCCTACACCTTCACATGCATGTTGTGTACACTAATATAAAGTGATCACTTTTCTACTACTTCATGGCATTGGCAAAAGTGATTTCTATATTTCCCGAACAAAAACATATTTCTGGAAAATCTCAGCAGGTCTGGCAGCATCTTTGGAGAGAAAGCAGAATTAATGTTTCGGGGCTCAGTGTCTCTTCTTTCAGAACATCATTTTGACAAATGCAAACTACTAAGTTTGAATTTCCATGTTAAAAGTCAGTGTATATGTATACAGTAAGCTATTGGGCGAGCTGCTATAAATTTATGTAAAAGTCATGAGCATAAAGTATTGACCAGTTATGGTCAACATATGCAATTGCTAAGTCAAAATGTATGTTGCTGTAATATTAGTAGACCAATTCTTAATCTCCGTTCTACCTTTTTGTCAATAGAATTGGATATTAAACACAGTCCAGGAGGCTCACTTCAGTATAAGGAATAATAATTGGATGTACTACAACCTTCACTTACCATTTTAAGTTACATTTATAATAGGATCAAATAAATTAATGAACACTTACTTCTGCAACCTTCAATCTTAATCTAAAAATTTGATCATATTTCTTTATTGGTCATAACATTATAAAATATTATAAGTTTCTATTCATCTACCAATAGCTCATACTGCATAACAGTATTGCATAATTGTTACTTAAAAAACTATTGACATTATAAGTAGATATTGCCCATCATTTTCAGGGTTAAATACATTACTTTAGCACCCAGGATTTTGACTGACCTACTGACATATGTCCCTGCTAGTAGCTGAGAGATGTGAATGAAAGCTTTAATTATTTTGGTATGTAACCTAGGGAAAAATCTAATTACAGGTTATCATGCTTACCCTCCTTCCATTTCTCACTGCTACTGCAAAATGTCAGTGAAATGGTCTTTTTTCATATCTCCATAAAATTATTCATTAATCTGCTTTGTGTGAATCTAACACTCTGGTTTGGAATATTACATATTATGGGAGGATCAGATAATTTGATTTGAATGCCATGTGCTGAGTTAATTTTTTGCCCTTGTAGGTATTCAGTCACTGTGCCATAAAATAATATGCTGTTCATCAGTAATTGTGATGTTCATCTAGTCTAGCAACTTATTTAGTTGATTCATAAAATCTTTCATGAAAAGACAACTGAAAAGATTATGGTAATGAAGTGGAGAGGAGAATATTGAAACGCAGAAATAGGTGTGGAGAGTGAGGTGCTGGAAAAGCACCGCTGATCAGGCAGCATCCGATGAGCAGGAGAATCGACGTTTCAGGCATAAGCCCTTCATCAGGAATGACGCTTGTGGGCCAAGGGGGCTGAGGGATAAATGGGAAGAGGGTGGGGCTGGGGTGAGGTAGCTGGGAATGCAATAGGTTGATGAAGGTGGGTGAAGTTGATAGATCAGAGAGGAGGGTGGAGCGAATAGGTGGGAAGGAAGATAGACAGGTAGAATAGATCAAGAGGGCAGTGCCAGGTTAAAAGGTTGGATCTGGGATAAGGTGGAGGGAGGGGAAATGAGGAACCAGGTGAAATCCACATTGATCCTGTGTGGTTGGAGGGTCCAAAGGCGGACCTTCATCGACCTATCGCATTCCCAGCTTCCTTCCCTCCAGCCCCACACCCCTCCCATTTATCTCTCAGCACCCTTGGCCCACAAGCCTCATTACTAATGAAGGGCTTATGCCTGAAATGTCAACTCTGCTCCTTGGATGCTGCCTGACCAGCTGGGCTTTTCCAGCGCCACACTCTAGACTCTGATCTCCAGCGTCTGCAGTTCTCACTTTCTCCCATCAGAAATAAGTATGTTTAGAAAGAGAAAACTGAGTCAGTTGATGGTGCAGCCAGTTGCTGCTATTTAAAGGATATTGAGTATGTAGGCAGGTTTTGAAAGGCGAAAATTCAATGGAATCGCAAGGTTAAAGTATTAATATGCTGTCTGCTCCCCTTACCAGCTCGAATGCTAATTTACTCAGTGCTAATCACACAATACTTGAGCATTAATTGCTCATAAGACATAGAAGTCGAGAGTATGGTGTTGGAAAAGCACAGCAGGTCAGGCAACATCCAAGGAGCAGGAGAATCGATGTTTTGGGCAGAAGACCTTCAATAGGAACCTTATGCCCATAACGTCGATTCTTCTGCTCCTCGGATGATACCTAACCTGCTGTGCTATTCCAGTACCACATTCTTAATTCTGATCTTCAGCAACTGCAGTCCTCACTTTTTTCCAAAAGGCGTAGAAGATGGAATGAGGCCATTTGTCCCATTGAGTCCACTCCACCAGTTGATCATTTCTAATATGGTTCTTGGCTCCTGCCTTCTTTCCATAACCCTTGATCCTCTTACCAATTAAGAACCTATCTATCGCTGTCTTGAACATACTCAATGATTTAGTTTCCATACCCCTCTGTAGTAGTGGGTTCCGCAGATCAACCATTTAGCTGAAGACATTCCTCCTCACCTTAATTCTAAAGGGTTATTCCTTCTCTCTGAAGTTTGTGCCCTCAGGTCCTAGTCTCTCCTGCTAGTGGAAACATTTCTCCACTTCCACACTTTCAAGCCTATCAGTATTCTGTAAATTCAATCAGATTGCCCCCCTCATCCTTCTAAACTCCAAGTACAGACCCAGAGTCATCAGCTCCTCTGGATGGCCTCCAATGCTAACACATCTTTCCTTAGATATAAGCCCTAAATTTGCATTATTGATCAGTGCTCACAATAATCCAAACACAGTCTAACTAGACCCTTATATAGCATCAGAAGCACATCTGTGCTCTTGTATTCTAGTTCTCTTGAAATGAATGCTAATATTGCATTTGCTTTTTGAACTGCCAATTGCAGCTGCATGTTAACCTTAAAAGAATCCTGAACAAGGATACCTAAAGCCCTTTGTGGTTCAGATTTCTGAAGCTTTCCCTGTTTAGAAAAAATCTACATCTGTATTCTTCCTACCAAAGTGCATAACCTCACACTTTCCCACATTGTATGTCATCTGCCAGTTCCTTGCCAACTCTCCTAGCATGTCCAAATCATTCTATAGCTTCCCCACTTCCTCAGCATTACCTGTCCTTCTACTTATCTTTGTGTCATCTGCAAACATAGCAACAGTGCCCTCAGTTCCTTCATCCACATCGCTAATGTATAATGTGAATAGAGTCATAGAGATCTACAGCACAGAAACAGACCCTTTGGTCCAAATCGTCCATGCCAACCAGATATCCTAACCTTATCTATTCCCATTTGCCAGCACTTAGCCCATATCCCTCTAAACCCTTCCTATTCATATACCCATCCAGATGTCTTTTATATGTTGTAACTGTACCAGCCTCCACCACTTCCTGTGGCAGCTCATTCCATACATGCGCCACGCTCTGTGTGAAAAAGTTGCCCTTTATGTCCTTTTTTTAATCTTTCCACTCACACCCTAAACCAGTGCCTTCTAGTTCTGGGCTCCCCCACCCAGGGAAAAGATTTTGTCTATTTATCCTATCCATGTCCCTCATGATTTTATAAATCTCTATAAAGTCACCCCTCATTCTCCAATGCTACAGGGAAAACAGTCCCAGCTTATTCAGTCTCTCTCCATAGCTCAAACCCTCCAAACCTGGCAACATCCTTGTAAATCTTTTCTGAACTCTTTCAAGTTTCACAATATCCTTTCAATAGGAAGGAGACCAGAATTGGATGCAATATACTGAAAGTAGTTGTGGTCCCAGCACAGACTGTGCAGAAATCCATTAGTCATCGGGTGCTATCCTGAAAAAGACCTCTTTATCCTCATTCTTTGACTTCTGCCAATCCTCTATCCATGCCAGTGCCTTGCCCCAACACCACGGGCTCATGTCTTATTTAACAGTTTCCTGTGCGGCCTTGTCCAAGGCCTTCTGGAAATCCAAATAGATCATATTCATGTGCTCTCCTTTGTCTAACGTGTTCAGCAGCATCTCATGGAATTCTAACAGATTTGTCAGACATGACCTCCCTTGTTGAGATCTACCATTTTATTGAAAAAAACCGTGGCGGTATAATTTTATCTTATAATAGCATCCAAATGAACATTATTGCAATATATATATATAATAAGCAGCAATATACGTAGAAAAGAAATATACAGTTATTACAAGCTTTCCAAAACTGCTTTATAGAACATGTACACCCTTTAAAGATGTTGACTTACTTGTGTCAATGCAAACTCATCTTTAAAATGGGCTGACTCTGCCAGCTCTTTTCCTCATATTAAGTAATATAACAAAGCAATGAAAAAAATCACATTATACAGTTTTATGTAGTTAGTCTTGAGGAAATGTTAAATGTAACCATTCCTCCTCCAAAACACACAGTAGTGATAGTAATGCTAATTCTGACAGAAATATTGCAGCAGCACCTGTATATATTGGAGTCTCATCAGGCCACGTCCCATCCAAACAAAAATGAAACATTAACCTTGATCACAAAGGAGCTGAAAAAAAAGGGAAGCAAATTGAGCAGTAGTTATATAGGGTATTGGTTAGATCCTATCTGGAATACTGATTTCAGTTCTGAACGTCACTTCTCAAGAAATATATGTTGTCTTTGGAGGCAGTGCACCCTAGAAATACCAAGCTGGTATTTAGAAACATACCAACATACAAATTAGTTGCAAAAGTAGGCAATCCAATTCTTTGAGTCTGCTCTGGCATTCAATAACTTCATAGCTGATGTGTTTGGAATATCAAATCTGCACATGCACCTACTTTCATTCCATTTTTTAAACAATAATTTATATGCCTTTTCAAGATATTCCCAGACTCTGCTTTCACCTACTTTTCTAGAAAAGAGTTCCAAAGATATGAAAACTTTGGATACAAAAAAATTTGCTTCATCTGTGTTTTAAATGGGTGACACCTGATTTTTTTAAACGGTGACCCCCTAGTTCTCATTTCTCCCATGTGAGGTAGCATCCTCTCCACATCTACTAAATCAAGACTGCTTAGGACCTTAAATATTTCAATCAAATCACCTTCAATACATTTACATTCTTCCTTTTAAAAGGTGAGCAATACTGTGCACAGTATCGATGTCACCAGTGCCCTGTATAACTGAAGCATGACATTCTTTCTTTTGATGTGGAGGTGCCGGTATTGGACTGGGGTGTACAAAGTTAAAATTCACACACACCAGCTTATAGTCCAATGGGTTTATTTGGAAGCACTAGCTTTTGGAGTGCTGCTCCTTCATCGGGTGGTTGTGGAATACTGATGGAAGGAGCAGCACTCTGAAAGCTAGTGCTTCCAAACAAACTTGTTGGATTATAACCTAGTGTTGCGTGAATTTTAATTCTTTCTTTTGTATTTATTCCTCCTTGTGATACATGGTGACATTCCATCAGCTTTCCTAATCACATGTCATACCTGCATACTAACCTTCTTGCCATAAAGGCATGAGGACACTCAGATCCTTCTGACCCACTGAGCTCTGCAATCCTTCAACATTTAGATAAAATGCTTTTTGATTCTTCATCCCAAAATGGACAGTTTCACATTTTATGTATTTATTCTCTATATGCCACATCTTTATCCACGTGTTTAATCTATACATCCTTTTGAAGCCTCCATGTGACCTCTTCCCCAATTTATTTTCCTATCTTTCTTTGTTTCCTAATCAAATTTGGCAACCAAACCTTCCATTCTTTCATCAAAGTTATTTATATAAATTGTAAACAATTGAGGTCCCAGCACTTAAGCTGTTTCACACCACTTGTTACATTTTGTAAACCTGAAAAAGACCTGTTTAAGTCTACTTTCTGTTTTCTCTTGGCAAGCTAATCTATCCATGCTAATATGTTACCCCTGACACCATGAGCTTCTATTTTCCACAAATACCTTTGTGGTTGTGACCCTATGAAATGTCTTCAGGAAATACATTGTACTATATCCAATAGTTCCCCTTTATCCATAGTTTTTAAAAGAACTCTAATAGTTTAGTCAAACATGAATTGCCTTTCAAAAAACCATGTTGAGTCTATCTAACTTACCTTAAACTTACCTAACTGTCCTACTTCAACCTCTTTAACAATAGCTTCCAACATTTTCCCTACAACAGACATTGAGCTAACTGGCCTGTCTTTTCTCTTTTATGTCTTCCCTTTTTGAACCATGGAGCCACACTTGCTATCTTCCAATCTAATGGAATCATTCGTACATCAAGCGAGTTCTTGAACATTTAAGCCACTTCCTTTAAGACCCGAGGATGAAGTCCGTCAGGATCCAGAAATTTGCTCACTACTTCTCCGGAGAATGTGATTTTGCTGAGTTGTTCCCTCCCTTTTCCTGATTTATTTCAGTTTCTGGGAATATTACATATTTCCTATATTGTGAAGTCTGATTGAAAATACTTGTTCAATTATGCTGTCATTCCTTATTTTCCACTACTCATTCTCTGGTCTCACTTTGTGTAGGTCCAATACTCACATTTTTAACTTTCCTTTGTAAATATTTGCCGAAACTCTTACTGTCTCCTTATATATTTCTGACTGGTTTTCTCTTCTATTCTAATTTTTCTCTCATTGTTAATGTTTTCACAATTCCTTGATTTTATTTTTAATATTTCATCCAATCTTCTGACATGCAAGCCATCTTTGTATAATTATGTATTTTATTTTTAAAGTTTTACATTTCTAGTCAATGGTTAATAGTTCGATCCCTTGGAATTTTCCCTAGTTGTTGTGATATATCCATTCTCTGAATTCTGAAATATACCCTTAAATGTCTATCGTTATATCTCTATTGACCTATCTTTTAACCTATTTTGCCAATTCATTTTCACCAGCTTAGCTTTCATGGCCTCATAATTTTCCATAACTAAATTCAAAAAGTAGTCTTGAACCCACTCAGACTGAACGTATAATTTAATAAAATTGTGGTCACCATTATCTGGAGGTACCTTCATTACATATTATTTAATTAATTCTATCACATTGTACACTACTAGGTCTGTTATAGCCTACTCAAAATTCATGTTCAGAACATGTTGTTCGAAGAAACTATTCCAAAAATATTCTGTGAACTCTTTTTACCTAGGCTACCTTTGACTAGCTAAAGATGCCTAGAGTTATAATACCTATGTATAGGTTAAAATTCATGATTACCACTGTCCTTGTGACAAGCTCTTATTATTTCTACCTGTATGTTTCACCTTACCATGTGGTTACTTTTAGGAGGTAGGTACCAAGGACATGGGAAAGACAAGGAAAGAAGTTCTGCTTAGACAACATGAGGAGCTATGCTCCAAATAGAAGAGCAAAACCTGATGTATAATAATCGCTCGATTACATGAGCCGTTCACCAGTTGGCACAGGGTGTTTAAGATTAATGAAAAGAAGATGTAGCTCAAAGGCTGGTGCAGGGGAACTAAGTTCCCATTTGTAGGGCACTGGTATCAGTACTGGGAAAAAGTGGGGCTGTACCATTGGGGAAAGTCTGCATCTGAATCATACAAATAGTATAACTAGAGAAATAGAGCTTTAAACTAAACAATGGAAGTGAGGGATCAAGCAGTAAAGTCAAGACAGGAGAGCAAGGTAGTAATTTGGAAAATGAAAGTCAAAGAATGGCAGGAAGGGAAAGTGAGAATAAAACTAAGAATGGATCAACCATCAAGACTTGATGTTGTAAGGGTAACAAGACAAAATAGAAGATTCAATATCTGAGTAGGAATAGCATTCACAACAAAGTAAAATAAATAATAGCACACCCACAAGTAAATAAATATGATCTGATAGCCATTTTAGAGTTGTGGCTGCATGATTGCTAGAGTTTTTGTGTTGAATATTGAAGAGTATATACTATCAAAGAAAAATAGAAAGCTAGGTAAAGTTGGAAGGGTAGCATTGTTAATCATGGGTAGAATTGGAGCAATATTTAGTGATAGCTTGGTCTCGGAGATCAGGATGTAGATTTTTTTTCTGGAGGTAATAAATATTAGAGGAAAGAAGCCACTAGAAGGGATTATCTATAGGCCCCCTACCAGTAACTATAGACTAGTATACAAAAGATTGTTTCTGAATCATCCTGTGGACAAATTTCACTTTGTAGGGCATTAATGTTTTACCAGAGGTTTGGGTCTGGAATGCATTTCCTGGAAAGTGAAGGCTGATTCAGTTGAGACATTCAAGAGAACTTTGTTTCTGTTTAAAAAGCCACCCAATGTACAAGGGTATGTGGAAAAGATAAGATCATGGTATGAAGGCATGATGCTAATCTAGAGAGCTGGTGCAGACACAATGGGTCAAATAGCCCCCTGTGTTGTAATTACTAATCTTAGAGTATATTGTTGTATTTGTAAAGCAGTATGCTGTTAGTGTTTCAGAATCTCTCCACCCTGCAGGCACTCTGCCTCTATTCCTGATGAAGGGCTTTTGCCCGAAACGTCAATTTTCCTGCTTCTCGGATGCTGCCTGAACTGCTGTGCTTTTCCAGCACCACTCTAATCCAGAATTAGGAGCCATAGCCCAGTTTAGAACACCTTTATATATTTAGCCATCCCTCTTGACATTAAATTGGTCTGAAACCTACAGGCGATTAGGAAATCACACATTTTGGTAGGGGGAGCATTACAAATACAAGTTACAGTTCTACAAGGGATGCAGGAGCAGAGGCACTGGAGTAATATGTTCTCAAATGATTGAAAGTGGCAGCGCAGTTATTAAGTGTTTCAGAAGGTATATGGGATCTTGAACTCTCTGATTCGAGGCTTGGGTACTCAACCTAACAGGTTTTGAGGAACCTTTCTGTAACACAGTGTTCTCAACTGGAGTGGTGTGCCCAAATCTGAGAGATTACTGAAAAGATTATGCAAATGGCTCCAGGGTGAGAAACTTTGGCTATGTAGGTAGAGCGAAGCTGAAGTTATCCTTTTTTGGGAGATGGTTGAAAGGAGATTTTGTAGAGATGTTTAAGATCATGAGAGATGAGGGAAGAGTGCACTGGAAGAAACTGTCCCTATTGGCAGAGTGGGCAAAAACCAAAGAACATCAATTTAAGGTGAAGGGCTAAAGAACATGGGGATTGCATTTTTATACAGGTGAGGATCTGGTTCTGTGCTGCCTTAGAGTGTGGTGGAGGGAGATTCTGTTGGAGGTTGACTTTCAGGAGGGAATTTGCTAACTATCTGGAGATAATCTATCTGCGGGCCAGGGAATAGGGGCATGGGAGTGGGATTAGCTATTCTGCTCTTGCAGAGAGTTGTGTGGGCATGAAAGGCAAATGGCTGCCTTCTCTGCTTTATCCATTGTATGATGCTTTCAAACATATGTGGGCTGACAGTTTCAGCTGTCATTTATGGGAAGCACTGCAGTAGTGCTCTTAATCTAGTATTTCTACTGCCGAGCTGTTCAGCTCCCTTTAGGATTTTATTTGGCATTTTCTTATTCATTATTTTTTAAAATCTGGCTCTAACTGCCTGAAAGCACAAACATCCTTGGAGAACAGTTTGGACAGTTGTCAGTGTTTGTGCTGCCTCATGAATCATGAATCTAAGGCACGCTAGATTGAGACAAAGATGGATAAGGCTGCTAGTTTCAGCATTGTAGGTCAATTTATGAAATGCCAAGATTGTTGAAGAGGTTGACACTTTGGTCACCACTATGATGCTGTTTTATTCTGTAGCAATTTAGACTTTTCAGTATTGTTGCATCTGCCTCTTAAGAATTTGCTGTATTTCTATATTTCAGTGACGACTCAGTTAGTAGCTCCAATCTGAGGAGCTGCAGAGCAAAATATATGCAGAATTTTCTGATATACCTGGATTTTCTTCTGGCAATAGTTGTAGCCATTAAGAAAGTGCTATCATGCAATACATTTAGAATAACTTGTAACTCTTCTTCAGGTATTCAATATTCAACAGTGAATCTAGAAAAAATGTTAATTCCCATTATTATCCTGAAAGCTTAAATTTACTTTTGAAGTGAAGCATCACTGTTCCTTAGGTTTCCTGAGGTGCAAGTGAGGAGAACAAACACATTTGGACAGTTTGTTTAAATCATCTGCAGCAATTGTAAGCAAGTAGCTAAGAAGAAAAATGAGTAAAGCAGTTCAACAGTAGTTTATCCTCCCTCATTGTTGTACACTAACTTGTTTGTTGTGTAGTGGTCCCTGAAGACAATAAATAAACTCAATGGCTTTTATTGATGTTACCTGTTGTCATTGTATCCAGGCTAACAGCTGAGTAATTGGTTATTAGGAATGTTTCAAAGACAGCGCGGCGGCGGGGGGGGGGGGGTGAATTACTTAGATAATGTCACTGCTTGCAGCACTATGTAAACTTACCTCCATTCCCTGGGAAGGTGGCAGTTCTGCATGCCCCTGTTAGAAAGTAGCAATATGCCTGATACATTTTAAAGCAAAATATCCTATTCATTTGAAATAGGAAGAGAATTAATATCCTGCTGAAAGTTTGTTTTGTGGAAATTTCATATGTTTTTCTTCTCCAGAAACCATAAAGACCACAAGAAATAGAAACAGGAGCAGGCTTTTTGGCTCCTCAAGCCTGTTCCACCATTAATAGGATTATGGTTGATTGGCCATTTCTCACATCTGTTTTCCTGCCCTTTCTCCATTACCCTTGATTTCCCAACAGATCAAGAATCTCTCTATCTCAACATTAAATATCTCAACGTTAATGACTCTGCCCTCACAGCTCTCTGGCAAGGACTTCCAAAGACACTCAACCATCCGAAAGAAGAAATCCCTCCTCATCTCAGTCTTAAATTGTGCCCCTTTGTTTGGAGACTATGCTATCTGGTCCAAGACAGTAGCTCCCTCTTAGGATGAAGAGCAAGGCTGGTAGGTATAGGGGATGTTGGTTTACTGGCGAAGTTGAGGTTTTGGTCAAGAAAAGAAGGAAACATATATGTCAGGTATAGACAGCAGGGATCAAGTAAATCCCTAGAAGACTATAAAGGCAGTACAAGTATACTTAAGAGGGAATTCTGGAGGGCAAAAAAGGGACATAGCTTCGGCAAATAGGATTAAGGAGAATCCAAATGCATCCTACAAATACATTAAAGATGATAGGGAACTAGGGGGATAACAGGGCTTCTTAAAGATCAGCAAAGCTGCCTATGTGTGGAACCACAGGAGGTGGGATAGATACTAAATAAGTATTTTGCATCAGTGTTTACTGTGGAGAAGGATATGGAAGCTAGAGAATGTGGGGAAATGCATAGTGATATCTTGAAAAAGGTCCACCTAACAGAGGAGGTGCTGGACATCATAAAATGTATAAAGGTGTATAAATCGTCAGGACCTGATCAGGTGTACCCTGGAACTTTCTGGGAAGTATGGGAAGTGATTACTGTGCCCCTTGCTGAGATACTTGTATCATCAATAGCCACAAATGAGATGCCAAAAGACTGGAGATTGGCTAACTTGGTGCCACTATTTAAGAAAAGAGGTTAGGAAAAGCCAGGGAACTATAAACCAATGAGCCTGACATTTGTAGTGGGCAAGTTGTTGAAGAGATTCCTGAGGGACATGTTTACATGTATTTAAAAAGGCAAAGGACTGATTAGAGATAGTCAGCATAACTTTGTGCATTGGAAATGGTGTCTTACTAAATTAATTGAGTTTTTCTGAAAAAGAAACAAAGAGGGTTGATGAAAGCAGCTTGGTGGATGTGATCTATATGGACTTCAGTATGACATTTGACAAGGTTCCTCATGGTAGAATGGATAGCAAGGTTAGATCACATGGAACACAGGGAAAACCAGCCATTTAGATACATAACTGGCTCAAGGTAGAAGACTCAAGGTGATGGTGGGCGGTTGCTTTTCAGACTGGAGGCCTGTGGCCAGCAGTGTGCCACAAGGATTGGTGCTGGGTCCAATTGGTGTTTTTTGTCATTTATATAAATGATTTGGATGTGAACATAGAAGGCATGGTTGGTAAGTTTGCAATGACACCAAAATTGGAGATGTAACGGACAGCCAAGAAGGTTACCTCAAAGTACAAGGGGACTTTGATCAGATTAGCTGGTGGGCCAAGGAGTGGTAGATGGAATTTAATTTAGATAAATGTGAGGTGCTACATTTTGGAAAGGCAAATCAGAGCAGGATTTACACCTCACCGAAACCTAGTGAGTCTTGCTGAACACAGAAACCTTGGAGTGCAGGTTTATAGTTCCTTTAAGGTGGAGTTGCAGGTAGACAGGATAATGAGGAAGGCATTTGGTATGTTTGCCTTTATTGGTCAGTGCATTGTCTATAGGATTTGGGAGATCATGTTGCAACTGTAAAGGACATTTGTGAAGCCACTTCTGGAATACTGCATGCAATACTGGTCTCCCTGCTAGAGGAAAAATGTTGTGAAAGATTTACAAGGATGTCTCCAGAGTTGGAGGGTTTGGGCTATAGGATGAGGGTGAATAGGCTGGGGCTGTTTTTCTTGGAGTGTTGGAGACTGAAGGGTTGATCTTTTCCAGGTTTGTAAAATCATGACCGGCACAGATAGGGTAAATAGCCAAGGTCTTTTTCCCAGGGTGGGTGAGTTCAAAACTAGAAGGCAAAGGTTTAAGGTGATAGGGAAAAGATTTAAAAGGGACCTAAGGGGCAACTTTTCCATGCAGAGGGTGCACGTATGCAATGGAATGAACTGCCAGAGGAAGTGGTGGAGGCTGGTACAATTACCACACTTAAACCTGGATGGGTATGTAAATAGGAAGGGTTTAGAGGAATATGGGCTAGATTAATTTAAGATATCTGGTCAGCATGGACAAGTTGGACCAAAGGATCTGTTTCCATGCTGAATTGTTCATTGCCTACCAAGCCTTGGCATTTTAAGTGCTCATCCATATGTTTCTTAAAGGCTGCTAGAGTACTTGCATCCTCCACCCTCTCAGACAGCGAGTTTCATATTTCTATCAACCTCTGGGTCATTTTTCTTTCTTGCAAAAAGGAGGAAAAATGATTTTCTCCTTCAAATCACTTACTCTTCACATGGCCTTTGGTCTTAGACAACATCTGTCATGGGGAAAAGATCCTCATGATCTACTCTGTCTGTGCTTCTAATAATTTTGTATACCTGAATTAGATCCCCCCTTAGCCTGTTCTGCTGCAAGATAAACAAACCCAGCCTATTCCGTCTCTCTTTTCATCCCAGGTAACATCCTGGTAAATCTCCTCTGCTCCCTCTCCAATGTAATCAAGTCCTTGTGTTAGCATGACAACCAGAATAGCATGCAGTATTCCACCTTTGACTTAACCAATGTTTTATAAAATTGTAAAGTTGCATGGGTTTCTGCCGGGTGCTCCGATTTCCTCCCACAGACCAAAGATGTGCAGGTGGATTGGCCATGGTAAATTACCTCGTAATGACCAAAGCTGTGCAAGCTAGGCAGATTAGCCATAGGAAATGCAGAAATTGAGGCTGTACAGGACATTGACTAAGTCAGGTTTGGAATATTGCATGCATTTCTGGTCTCCTTCCTGTCGGAAGGATGTTATGAAACCTGAAAGGGTTCAAAAAAGATTTACAAGGATGTTGTCAGGGTTGGAGGATTTGAGCTATAGGGAGAGGCTAAATAGGCTGGGGTTGTCTTCCCTAGAGCATCGGAGGCTGAGGGGTGGCCTTGTGGAGGTTTATAAAATAATGAGTGAAATCAACAGGATAAATAGACAAGGTATTTTCTCTGGGGTGGGAGAATCCAGAACTAGAGGGCATAGGTTTAGGGTGAGTGGGGAAAGATATAAAAGGGATCTAAGGGGCAAAGTTTTCACGTGGAGGGTAGTGCGTGTATGGAATGAGCTACTAGAGCAAGTGGTAGAAGCTGGTACAATTACAGCATTTAAAAGGCTATATGAATAGGGTGGGTTTAGAGGGATATGGGCCAAATGCTGGCAAATGGGACTAGATTAGGTTAGGATATCTGGTTGGCATGGACAAGTTGGACCAAAGGATCTGTTGCCTTGCTGTACATCTTTGACTATTACGGGGATTGGTGGCGGCGACGGTATGTCTAGGTGAGAGTTGGTGCAGACTTGATGGGCTTAATGGCCTTTATCTGCACTGTAGGGATTCTGTATGCCTCCTTCACCATCATGTCTACCTGTGCTGACACCTTCAGGGATCTATGGACCTGTCCACCAAAATCCCTTTATTCCTTAGTACTCCCTAGGGACCTTCCATTCATTGCATATGTCCTTCCCTTATTAGACCTTAAATGCATCACCTTGGGACTTATCTGTCCAGTTTACCAGCTGTTCAATGTCAGACTGTAGTTTTATAGCATTCTTCACACTTTCAAAAACACAACCGATTTTTGTCATCTGCAAACTTATTAGTTATACCTTCTAGACTCACATCCAAGTAATTAACATATGTAACAACAGCAAGTGTCCCAGTACCAATCCCTGCTGTACACTGCTGGTCACAGCGATCCAATCACAAAACCATCCCTCCACTCTCAGTTTTTGCCTCCCTGGTTGTAATCCAGTTTGCCCACTTTCCTTTGATTTCGCAGGTTCTTAGCTTTTAGACTAGTTTTCTATGTGGGACCTTGTCAAAGGCTTTACTGAAGCAGATATAAACCATCAACTGCACTACCCATGTCAGTATATGTAGTCACCTTTTCAAGCATCAATTACATCAGCCAGGAAGAAACTCCCTTTAAAAAATCTGTGCTGACTATCCCTGAAGTTGCTGATCAGTCCCTGCCTTTCCAAGTGTTGATTAATCCTGTCCTTCAGAAATTTCCCAATAATTTCCCTACTACTGATGTCAGACTTGCAGGTCTGTAATTAGGCCTATCCCTGCTGCCCTTCTTAAACAAAAGAACACATTAGCTATCCTCCAGACATCTGGCACATCACCTTTGGCCAATGAAGTATTAAATATCTCTGCCAGAGCCCCAGCAATCCCCTCCCTTTCTCCCATTGCAGCCTGGTGTACACCTCATCAGGTCCTGGGGACTTACTCCTTTGTTGGGAGGCCAACAAAATAATTGTCGTATTTTATTTCTAAGCTCTACCCAAATGACATAATTTGAAGAGCCTTCTAAGATATCCTCCCTCATTACTGCAGTGATGTTTTCCTTCACCAAAACCCCACCAACGGCAGAAAACCTCCCAGGAAGGATATTAAATCCATTCGGGTGCAATGCATCCAGCTTGTACATGTCCCACTTAGCTCAGAAACTGGCCTAATAATCCAAAAATCTAAAACCCTCCCTCCTATACTATCTCTTTAGCCACACATTCATCTGACCTACTTTCCTATTCCAGTACTCAGTAGGAAATGGCATTGATAGTAATCTGAACCTTAATAGTGTCCATCTTTCACCTACTGCCTAATTTTCTGAATTCCTGTTGCAAGATCTAATTTCTTTTTTCAGCCATGTTGTTCAACATGTATCGGAACTGCTGACTGTTCACCCTCCTCCTTCAGAATACTGTGTAGCTGCTCTGAGACATCTCTGACCCTGGCACAATACAGGAAACAAGCTATTCGAGAGTCTTAGTTGCTGCCACAGAACCACTTGCCAGCTCCCTTTATAGTCGAGACCTCTGTCCCTCTCCCAGTTTTTTTCCTCCCCTGCTTTCCAGCAGAACCAAACAGGATGCCACAAACTTGATTGATTTTGCTTGCCCCTGAGAGACCATCCCCCCAACAGTATCCAACACAGTGTACCTGTTTGAGAGGCGGAAATGGCCATTACCTGTCCATGCTTACGAGACTTCTTGGTTGTTCCTCAACCTTTTTCTACCTGTATCACTCTTACTTGTGGTGTGACCAGCTCGCTAAAAAAAGGTCTCTGTGTTTATTTCAGTTTCCAGCATCTGCAGTATTTGATTTTATTATGGTTTCATCACTTAGTCTGGATAACCATTATGTTAGCTTATTAATGGGCTTTATGAACAGCTCCAGTTTTGTTTTAATTTTTCACTTGTGGGAAGTAGGTGTCACTGGCTGGCCAGCATTTATTGCCCATTTCTAATTCCCTTAAGAAGGTCGTGTGAGCCACCTTGAACTGCTACAGTCCATGTACTGTAGAAAGACCTACAATGCCATTTGGGAAGGAAGTCCAGGATTTGAGCCAGTGACAGAAAAGGAATGGCGATGTATTTCCAAATCATTGTGGTGAGTGCTTGGAACGGAAGTTGGTGTTTCCATGTATCTACTGCCATTTGTATTTTACAAGGGTCACCTTTTGTGTTTAATTTACTGGTAGAAGACAATTACAAGAACACACTATATTGGCAAGCTCATATATTTAAGGAGAAAGTGAGGTCTGCAGATGCTGGAGATCAGAGCTGAAAATGTATTGCTGGAAAAGCGCAGCAGGTCAGGCAGCATCCAGGGAACAGGAGAATCGACGTTTCGGGCATATTTACCTTTTTACTTTTTCTTCTAACAGCTTCAGACATGTGTTCTTCTGAGGTGGGGAAAAATATTCTTTGACATTGCTTCAGTCTGTGTTTGACATTGCAGTAAGAAAAGTAAAACTATGAAGATCACTTGAGTGGCTTCTCAAGAGTTTTGATTTATGTTTGATTCTTCCTTTAGAATTTTTTTCAGTGTTTGTCAGAATCTGTGAAAATTCTGACACTATTGTTTAGTCAGGTCAAAGAGGGGCTAAAGCTCCTTTGACTCAAAGGATTCATTAGGTCGAGATTGATAGATGCTGTGATTCCCTTCATAATTAAGTTCAAGGACCTCTTGCCCATTCCCATAAGGCAAAACTAAGCTCAAAGCACAAAGAAAGCCTGCACTCTAATGCAGAATGCTCTGAGCTACCTCTAGGCTCGCATTATTTCTACTCTAATGCACACTTCTTCAAACAAAGGAGATATTTTTTACACTGTTGTTATTCTCTTAATAAGATACATTCCTTTTTAACCTCCTTCCTCCACACCCCACCCCAACCTTCCATTCCTGAAGGCACTGATTCTTGATGATTATTCTTCCACAAGTGGTTACCAACCTTGAGTCCCACACTGTAATGACCAGTTGTGAGCCACAATCACCTGTCTTTCAGATGGGTGTCAAACTAAGGCCCTAGCTGCAATTCCAGGTGAATGTAAAACACCCCAAGTATTCTGTGGTTGAAGAGCAGGGGAGTTCTCCCTAGCTCCCTGGCCAATATTTATCCCTCAGTAAATATTTTTTTAAAAGCTTATCCTTATCACATTGCTGTTTATGGGATCTTGCTGTGAACCAATTAGCTGTCTCATTCTCAACGTTACAACATTGACTACACTTGAAAGGTTGGCTGTAAAACACCTTGGGATATATAAGTGTGTTGCTTTCAGTTTTACTGCCAAAATGTTGTTCATGGCACCAGAAAATACCTTAAGTGATGGTGCTTATTCTGTTTCCTGTTTGAGCCAAACATATCCATTCTCTTAACAATCTGAAGAACTAAGGGAAGCTGTTTGACTCAATACAGTGTACATTTAGGCAAAAGAACTATTGCAATTCATGTGTTCATTTATTTTAATAATACTGGGTGGTTTGACAAGATGCTCTTGATGCTGTTCTTTCACTGGCAGATTAAGATGATTTCGCACACATGAAAGGGAAATGTAGGTTTGTGTAATTTTGCAGAAATTCAACTGAAAAAAAAATAAAATTAACAGAACAGAAAGACTTGCAACTACACCCGCCTGATCTTTTTTCTTGTTCGGCTTTATGCATTTCCAAAAA
The DNA here is from genome assembly GCF_037043375.1 of Chiloscyllium plagiosum. Classification (NCBI taxonomy): domain Eukaryota; kingdom Metazoa; phylum Chordata; class Chondrichthyes; order Orectolobiformes; family Hemiscylliidae; genus Chiloscyllium; species Chiloscyllium plagiosum. The sequence goes on from NW_028270159.1 coordinate 20,063,099, forward strand.
TTTTTTTAACAGCAGCTTTTTTCCCCAAAAGATTAATTAATTTGCTATTTCAAAAGCAAAAAAACTGAGTTGCTTGACATCTAAAGGTCATTGACCTGAAATGTTAACTTGGCTGTTTAACTTGCTGAGTACTTTCAGCATTTTGTGTTATTCACAATGTACTATAATTGTCACAATGATTTAATATTATGACTGTACAGGACATTGGTTAGGCCACTGTTGGAATATTGTGTGCAGTTCTGGCCTCCTTCCTATCAGAAAGATATTGTGAAACATGAAAGGGTTCAGAAAAGATTTACAAGGATGTTGCCAGGGTTGGAGGATTTGAGCTATAAGGAGAGGTTAAATAGGCTAGGATTGTTTTCCCTGGAGCGTCTGAGGCTGAGGGGTGACCTCATAGAGGTTTATAAAATCATGAGAGGCATGGATAAGATAACTAGACAAAGTCTTTTCCCTGGGGTGGGAGAGTTCAGAACGAGAGGGCACATGTTTAGGGTGAGAGGGGAAAGATCTAAGGAGCAGCTTTTTCATGTTTAAGGTGGTACGTGTATGGAATGAGCTGCCAGAGGAAGTGGTGGAGGCTGGTACAATTGCAAAATTGAAAAGGCATCTGGATGAGTATATGAATAGGAAGGGTTTGAAGGGATATGGGCCAGGTGCTGGCAGGTGGGACTAGATTGGGTTGGGATATTTGGTTGGCATGGATGGGTTGGACCGAAGGGTCTGTTTCCATGCTGTACATCTCTATGACTCTATGATTCTATAATAGAAATGTGCTTCCCTGTTGTTTTATATAATTACTTACACCATGAACTGAACAAATAAATGAAAATTCAAAAGCAAAATACTGTAGCTGCTAGAATTCTGAAATAAATATCACTGCAAAGCATTTTTCTTGTATTCACCTTCAACTCTTTCTCAGGCTTTGTTTTCTGCTGAACTTGCAACTTTAAAAGACAGGATAAGACTTTTTCTCCTCCTGTGACTATTTAATTAATCAAGGTCTTTCACCTCTTATTGAACTTTTTTTGAACTGAACAGTGATTAACTCTGGTTCACATCATTAACATTCACATGATGTGGTTATTGTAAGCAAAAAACTGCCAGCAGTGTGGTTTGAAAATAAATTTAGTAATATGTTATATACATTGAAGCCCAATGCTGTGTAATGATGGAACCCAATCAGAATGCAAATTTAGCACAGTGTTTAATAACTAGATCTTCCGAAGACCTGTGAAACTCTGAAATTTAGTGCCAATTCAGGGTGATTGTAAACATTTGACCTGGCACTAATTTGAATGAGGAGAAATTTGAAAGCGTCATTTCTATCATTGCCCTAATTCAAATGTGGTCTGTTTAAAAGCTGCACATCCATAGCAAAGGGAAAATGTTACCTGAACTAACATTTAATTAAAATGATTTTGAAAAGGCGATTGATATGCTTCGCTATTCTATGGTCTCCACACTACTATAAGTTATTTTCAATATTACAATGCATTTTGTTTTTTGAATATATAAAGGCATGTCTTTTAAATATACATCATTATAGTTAAAATTAATATGACAATCTGACTCCCAAGTACAAGTGTGAATGAATTTGCCTTTTGTTCAGAGAGTTTCACTAGTTGGTTTACTGACTGGTATAAAATGTTAATTATCTTGGACATTGTCTCCACTTGCCTTAACATGCAAGTACATTGAATGCCCTAACCACCTCTTTCCTGACTGAAGCATCTAAATGATGGTGAACCATGCCATTACTAAAATAAATGGGAAGGCTTATCACAGAATGATTTCACTCTTCTGATCATATTGTCTATGACCAAATGGTTTACATTTTGTAGCTGAATTTCTGTGTTGAATACAAGTTATTGTAGTCCATCATTATGTTTGAGTAATATGAAAGTTACAGAGAGCTAATGCAATGACTATCATCTCAAAGCAGGCTGTTGTAGTAAAAATATTTCATGTTTCTACTCCAGGAAAGAAGGTACATATTTTTTCAATTTTGTGTAGTATTAGAATTAAATGAAATAAATTAAAGAACTGTAGTTGCTGGAGTTTTGAAACAAACAAAAACAGAAATTGCTGGAGAAACAGCAATTCAAAACTGAAAAGGGGGCACTGGACTGAAAACATTAACTCTGTTTTCTCTGCACAGATGCTACAAGACATGCTGAATTTCTCCAGCACTTTGTTGGTTGGTATTAGAATTGAGTCCTCTGGTTTGTTAATGATTACAAAGTAATTTGTTCTGTAATATCTGTAAAAATGGCATTTCATGTAGATTGATGGAAATACAAAACCTTTCTTTAAATAATGTTTGCCATGTCAAGCTTCACTTTTATGCAGTTGATAGGATTCTTCTGAACAGCCAGCTACTCAAAAGCACTAAGTACTAACTTGAGTATAGTTTCATCATCTAAACATATGAACAAATATTTCTGTGGTGTTTCAAAGTAAGTAGATATTTTGGTGATTATTTTGGAGATATACAATGAATACATCTTCATCTATTAGTCAACAATGTTGTGTTTTGCTGTACCTGTTTTCCTAATTAACCTGTTCAGGGATGTTATTACCAGACCTCTGCGACAGGTAGGACTTAAACCAGATTTCTTGGTTCAGGGGTAGGGATGCTACCTCTGTATCACAAGAGGGCCCGCTAATTGATAGGACGGACTAATGCAGATATTGTGGATCAATGGTGCTGGAAGAGCACAGCAATTCACAAATGCAGATATTGGACAAACCTAAACCCACCGAGCATTTAATGAAGCAGCGACAAGAGTTTTGTTGAATTCTTGTCAGAATGGAAAGATTTTATTTTCAAATAACTAGCATCACAAATAATAGTTTTAAGTTGTGGATGCCTCTGTCTGGTCAGCCAGTAAGAGTCAATGGTACACAAAATGGGAAACAACACTTAGAATCAAATATTGAGTATTAATTAGAGGAATGAATCAAAAATCTCTGCTAATGGGAGATGTGTTTAGGGGATAGTCCATGGAATTTATACCAGCACTGTAACCATGACATCGGAGAACATACAAGCAAAAACTGACTGGCAGTAAAAACAAGGTTGGTCGGCAGTCTTGTGCTAACCCGTTTTCACCTACCAATGGTCCTAATTATCAGCTTTCCTCTCTCCCTGGCTTACAATACTCCATTCCTTCATCTGCCTATCTTTCTGTCCCTCTGGGCTCTGTTTCCACTATTGCATACTTGTTCTCCCCTCCCCACTCCCTTCAGCATAGCTTTTCCTAGCAACAATCAGTTCTGAAGAAGGGTCACCTAACCCGAAATGCTAACTTTTTTTGTCTTTCTCTTCTCAAAATGCTGCCAGACCTCCTGGGTTTCTCCAACTATTTCTGGTATTGTTTCAGTTATTAAGTAACTTGGTTTTAATATTCTCTTCCACAGGATTTCTTGACAGATTTAATGATGTCTGAAGTCGATCGTTGCGGTGACAATGAACATCTAATTTTTCGAGAAAACACCTTAGCAACCAAAGCAATAGAAGAGTATCTAAAGTTGGTTGGCCAGAAGTATCTTCAAGATGCACTTGGTATGCCAGGAGGAAGTTTGTAAAACAAACACTAAGCAATCAGAGTTGAGATTTACAATATGCTAAATTTTCTTTAATTGTGCCTTTTTAAGTATGTTAAAGCATTGCTATGTCAAAATAAATAAATTAATGAAATTTCAATTTCCAGTGATTCTTTATCTGTTAGTCCATAAGAAAATAGTCTGTTTTTTGGAGGGCTCACTATAAGCCCTTCTACTCACCATTTTTAAATATACAAAATATTATTAAATATTTTAACTTAAATATTACATTTTAAGGAAGGAAAGATGACCTCTTCACCTCTATTGTTTAATCTTGAAGGACAAGAATATGCAGCTATGGGGAGTAATTTGTAACCGTTGCAGATTGCAACTGAAATACCATTGTTGAATTTACTCATTTAACAAATGGGCGGCACGGTGGCTCAGTGGTTAGCACTGCTGCCTCACAGCGCCAGAGACCTGGGTTCAATTCCCGCCTCAGACTGTGTGGAGTTTGCACGTTCTCCCCGTGGCTACGTGGGTTTCCTCCGGGTGCTCCGGTTTCCTCCCACAGTCCAAAGATGACAGGTTAGGTGAATTGACCATGCTAAATTGCCCCTAGTGTTAGGTAAGGGGTAAATGTAGGGGTATGGGTGGGTTGCGCTTCGGCGGGGCGGTGTGGACTTGTTGGGCTGAAGGGCCTGTTTCCACACAGTAAGTAATCTAATCTAAAAAAAAATTACAGAATTATTCAATACTAACATGAAATAAAAAGAAAACCATTGCAGGATGTGTCTGTTTGCAGCCAAACCAATAAAAAAGTAATTGGTCTTATTCATACTTTTTTGGTGATGTGAAAATTATTGGACATTTTTATTTTCTTGTATCTGTAAGAATGAACAATGGAAGCAGAGAATTTTCAGCTAAATAGTTTAACTTTGATTCTAGCCTCAGGTAGAATTTAGGTATGCTTACTTTCTTCTCTGTATTATTCTTCAGTTCTGTTTCTTCCCAACTTCAGTTTGGCTAATACCATCTACTTTTTGCAACTGGGAGAACAAGATCATGTAGTGCCCTCATTCTCTCATGATGAGACCAACCACTAGAAAATGTACGAGGACCTCCATTTGTTCTCTCTAGTTAAAGCCTTCCTTTCTACAGAAGTGTGTTCTGCTGCTACAAGATTCCTTCTCACAAAGGTTGACCAAGTTTATAAGTTTGCAATGTGTAGGATCACAAAAGTGAGCCTATATCCAGCACTTTTATAACACTTTGATCATCTGTTTATCATTGGTTTTCCTGGATCTTCGCCCTGCTCCAAGAAAGAGTGTGATGCAATAGATAATATGTGATCACTGGAAAAAATAATGAAAAGCCATCTAAACCAGATGTGCTGCATAGAGATGCATTTCCTGTTGTTTGATCAGAATCATATATCTTACCTTTACATCCAATTGTTATCTGTTGGCAGATGTTCCTTACACTGAGGGCACCCAACATCTGTGGGTCAACATTATAATAGAATGCATTGGTTTCAGAAGAAACAAAATAAATAATGTGAAATTACAAGTTAATTTCTAGTCGACAGACATTTACTTCAAAGTTATATTTTCCAGAACCTCTGGTACAGTAACAGCTTGATGAGAGACATCAACACATCAAAAGAAAATTATTTGGGGAATATGTTTGCGTCAATAGTTGAACATAAAGTTTGTTTTAACATTTTTGTCTAGACAGGAAAGACTGACTATTCCTCTAAATTGTATTTTGCCTTGGAATGTTTTCAGTTGCATTTTTAGGAATGTAGGAAATTGTTTTTGTCATGAATTCCTAGTAATGCTTTGCAACAATCTTTTGTTGAGAAAATGACAGATTTCTGATGCTGCTTATTTTTCTCAGTATTCCTATTGATATTAGTTCAGCTACCAGTAGTAATGCATTATACTCAAGTGTTTTAAATCCCTAATTATAGATTGCATTTGAATACATTATTCAACTAATGATTATAGAAAATGTGAGAAGACACATTTTTTGCTTTTTACTGCCTTTAAATAAGTGCTGCCATGATCAAAGTTAAAGATTTCTTTTAAAAGAGAGAGATATTTAGCTGGCAATAATTTATTTCTGTTTTCAACAGGAGAATTCATCAAGGCTCTCTATGAATCAGATGAAAATTGTGAGGTGGATCCAAACAAATGCTCATCAGGAGACCTTGCTGAGCATCAGAGCAACTTGAAAATGTGCTGTGAGCTGGCATTCTGCAAGATCATTAACTCATACTGGTCAGTTATATTTCAGTGAAGCTTTTCATTGATGTTTTTCTTTTATTAATCACTTGGTAAGTTCATGAACATAGTTAGGCCTTTGAAAGGAAAAAAACAGCACATTGTTCAGTCTCTAAAAAAGATAACATTCCCTGTCCTGATGAAGGGCTGCATCAGAAACCTTGCTCAATATTTCTGCTTTTCAGATGTAGATAGAACCATTAACAGTTTGAAATATCTTTTGTTTTAATTTTGAATTGTCACTTTGATTTCATTTATTTTCAGACTTAAAGAGCAGATGTACATTTAGTCTGAAACACGTTGTATATTCATTACCAAGTATGTTTATTTATAAACAACAATTAATGTGTTTAAGCTTTATTTTGCTTCTATGACTCTAAATAGTTTTCATAGCAGTCATAGGGATTAAATACAAAACTTGTAATTAGTTTCCATCTGTGCAATGTTCCTTAATTTCTAAGAAGTATAGATTTTAGATTTGAGCACGGAAAATCCAGTAGGTTATAAAAAATTATTAACTATATTTAATTACTGTCAGCCCCAGAACAAATAATGAACACATGCATTATATCTATCCTTTATCTTATTTTTGTTGTACAATTAAATAACAAACAGCAAATGTGAATTGCTACGTACAGCAGAAGCCTAAAGAACAAATTTAAAATTCCACCGCCTGACTCCTAAACTGCCTCACTGAATACCTATAATAATTTTTATAGTCTTCCTTGTAACTTTGACTGATCATTAATGCTCGGTAGCATTTCTTTTTAATTATTTCATGGGATGTGAACATTGAGGGCAAGGTCTGCATTTATTGTCCATGTCTAATTGTCCTTGACTAGATGGTGGAGAGCAATTTTCTTGAACTGCTGCAATCCATGGGGATAGTTACACCTACAAAGGTACACCCACAAGAGCCTTTAGGGAGGGAGGTTGGTGCTTATTGGAGAAATACATTGTAAATTAGCAGGGGTCCAGTTTTAATTTATAGCACTAGCAATATATTTTTATTTTATTAGGGGCCAGGGAAATCTAATGGTAATTTGAAACTTGAATGCATCTTGTCCACCTGTAGAAGAGTGTGTATAATACTGTGAGGAAAGGTTTTCTAGGTAATTGTTTGGAATCATCACTTTTCCCTTAAATCTTCTGCAGGAGTTGTTCTAACACCTTGACAATTTTTTAACTAACAAATAAAACATTGGCAATGTCTCTATTCACTCTGATAGTAACCAGATGCTTAAAAATGTATACAAGGTTGGATTATTTTGCAATAGATAACTGTGATCATTATCACTCCAGTATTCAATAAGAAATATTTCTTTGGAAAGAGAAGCATTTTCCCTTAATGTATGTTTACGGACATTTTTGTCCAGCTCTTATCCCAAATAATTTTCCTCTTCACCTTTCAATCAGTCATGATAACAGTGGATTATCATGTGAAAATGAACTCAGATGGCATTGTTAATATAACTTATACACCTTTAAAGTTGTTAGCAGTGATTTAATAATGAAAAAGGCTTTTATTTACACAGAGCCTTTACCACCTCCCAGTTCATTAGGTAGCTGCCGAGACATTTTCACCTGCAGCATCTTTTGAGCCTTTACTGGTTGGTATGCAGATGGACAGATCTTTCACAGCCATGTTAATTTTATCATGTAAAAAATATTGGGTGTCTGTGATATTTTACATTGGCTAGTTTTTAATACGCACAAATTTAGATTTAAAAAGGTAGATGCATAATCAAAGACAACTGGTTTTGGTTAAGGTCTTTAATCTGTGCTGTGCTGTAAAACTTACACAAAAGAATATTTTTCAAGCTCTTGTTAATCAGAATCAACTGATTACTGTTGCGTGCATGATATCTTACTGGCAAAAATTGATTTATCACAAAAATCAGGGTAATAACTGAGTTTGTTAATTACTGTGTCAAAATGTTATTCATTCATATTCTTACACTGCACATTTGAGAGGATAGTTTAATTTTGGTTGTGTAGTGCATTAAATTTAATTAGTAACTCTATCATTATTAACTATTTATAAATCACATGGTTGAAAATCATATCACTATTAATGGAAACTTACTTACAATGCAGGCTAATATTTGAAGGTGCTTTTATCTTTGATATGTAGCCCTTAGGGAATAGGACTTAAATGGAGATGTATGACCTTTGTATGCTGTTGTCCTTGAAAATGTTATCTGCTACATCCCTCTACCAGTGAGAGACCTGTCAATGCTGGGAGCTCATAATTCCCTTTGATAAAACAGTAGCATTTAGCTCTGCACTTTAACTTTAAAATAGAGGAGACACAATACTAACTCCAATACAAAATGGTAGGACCTTATTATATGAGTAAGATTTTATACTTATTTAACAGACAACTATCTGTGGCTGCTTTTACAGCACATATACTAAAGTTGGAATGATACAGAGAAGATTAGCATGGCCCCTGCGCAAGGATGACACGCAAATTTGTGAAGCATTCCATATTTTTTGAAAAAAGACAACTATCATTGGATGCACACTTCTCCATAAAATAGTTTTTAAACAACCAATTGTAAAACTGTTCACAAAAAATGTCACTTTGTTTACAAGTAAACTGGAGCATTACATATAAATTATTAACAATTTCAATATTAATCTGTTTTAATGTATAAATTGTTAAATATTTATTACAGACATGTATTATGAGTCTTGTCAATAATTATCATCAAAAAATCAATTGTGCAACTAATGCAACATAATTTCTTCAACAAAATGAAACTGAAAAGTACTGTCATGATTTATTGTGTGTTTTTAATGACTAGAGCCCTTATTTCTCCATTGGGTAAGTACATCACCATTACTATTAATCATGGAGGGCACAACAAAAGTTCAAACAACACTTATTCAGTAAAGAAAGAGCCTGTTCCTGTGCTACGCTTTTCTGTGTTCTAAATTCAGCTTTTTAATTGTGTAGAATCTCTGGAGTTTAGAAGAATGAGAATTCATTGCATAGAAACTTGCAAATGTCTTAAAGAAATAGCCAGAGCAGACAGAGAAAGGATGTTTCTCTTAGATGTTGGGTCTAGAACCAGAGGATACAGTCTCAGAATGAAAGTCAAGCCATTTAGAACCACGATAAGGAGGAAATTCTTCATTCAGAGGGTCGTGAATCTTTGGAATTTTCATACCAGAGGATTGTGGAAGCTCAGTCATTAACTAGACAGAGATTGATAGATTTCTAGTTGCTAATGATATTAAATGATATGGGGATGGTGTAGAAGTATGATAATGAGGATGATGATCACCCGTGATCTAGAATGATAGAGCAGACTTAAGGAATATTCCTGCACCTGAGTTAATATGATCCTAAAGGAGCTTTTTAACAATAAGAACGTCTGGTATTTTTAGTAAACTTTTCTTGCATAAAACTGAGTTACCATAAATTTTATGCAACATGTTTTCATTTCTTTTGTTGTGTTGTGATTGATTTATAATATTTTTGTTATGTAATCATAAAGTATTTCAACTGAAGAAGAAATTTAGTTATTAAAATCTTAACATTTCTGATGATGAGCATGACTTTCACTAGCTTTAAAAGATATTTCTTTTCTGTTTAAGTACCGACAATATAAATGAAGGAAAATAATTTCACTTGACTATAACAAATTGTTCCACAGCGTATTTCCACGAGAACTGAAGGAAGTGTTTGCATCATGGAGACAGGAGTGTAGCAACCGTGGACGTCCTGACATCAGCGAGAGATTAATTAGTGCTTCCCTCTTTCTGCGGTTCCTCTGTCCGGCCATTATGTCCCCTTCTCTCTTCAACCTTCTGCAGGAATACCCAGATGACCGCACAGCCCGCACTTTGACTTTAATTGCCAAGGTTACTCAAAACTTAGCTAATTTTGCAAAGTAAGTATTTTTGTTGGCTTCAATTTAAATATTTCATCAAATTAACTGAATCAAATGCCTTCATACTTTGCCTGAAATTATATTTGCTGTTTTCTTCATAGATTAATGTGTGAGTGCACACACTAGAAACCTCACATAACTATATAGGCATGCAGATGTCTACAAATGTGTAACATGCTTTTTTCCATAGCTCTAGGTATCTCATCAGACAAGTTAAATTTATATATGCAGCTCATTCACTCTACCACTTGAAAGTTAAAAGATTGCTGCAATAAATATTCAGTTATCCATGTTTTTGAACCAATGTAGTCAGTCAATCATACGGAGAAAACAAATGTACAATGTCAGACCTCCCTGCTTCATGATGACTAGGACAGACCAAATCTCAGCAATTGAGTCTTATCTGAACCCACATAGGCAATGACACTATACAGCTATAAATACAAGCTCAAATAGGTGACATTCTCATGTAATAAGTCATGGTTTAAATTTCATTTAATTTTTGAACTTTAGATTTGCTCCATTATAGAAACATTTGGTGTACATAGTAGGGTTGCTTTACAAGTTCCTCAATGTTACACAATCACATTTAAAGTTTTACTCACCTGAAATAATTAAATTTTTGACTTTGCTTCACTGTATCCCTGAGGGTAGTTTCTATGGTGTGGGGCAGAATGCAGATAGTTCTTCTGTATGTTTTTATTGTTCATGTCATTTTGCTATCTCTGTGTCTCATTGTCTTGGGTTAAATGGTGTGCCAAGGGTTAAGATTGTCTACTTCTGGAAATTGTTTCCTTCAACTGTTGCCCAAAGCTGCTGATACACTATCTGTGCCTGTCATTAACTAACCTTTGAACAGCACCAGAAAGTATTGCCCAAAATTGGTGAACTAGCCCTTTACTTTAAAACAAACAAAAAAAAAATGTTTTTCCGTGAATCAAAGCAAAGTAAGAAAATCCATCAGTCAAAAAAAAATCAGGAGAGCAACCAATCTGCTCAAACTATTAAAACCCTAGACCAGCAATGTTAGGCTTCATTAGCAGATTCATCATTTGATAACTGTTAGAATTGAGGAAGGCAGGGGAAGAAAAAAAAGACTCCATTTTGTTTCATGGCAATGCCGTATGAATATCTGAATTAATAAACCATTATCAAAGTCCAGTTTCTTCTCCTTTTTATACTCTCCCTTCCTACCCCCATTTTCAAGTGCCCCCCTCTGTCACAACCCACCTGATGATCTCTTAGTTCCCCTTTCTCTTCACATCTTTGTCACACCATTTCTCTCCATTTCCTCAAACTTGAGAACTGAATGCCCGATTCAGCTGTTTTTACCAATTGGTATTTAAGTTTAAAAGGCTCTTTCCTGATTGTGTCAGTCACCACTGTCTTTTCATGTCTACCAAATAAGTAGGAGCAAATCATTGAACCTGTGTTCCTTCCTATGTGTAAAAGGTCCATTACAACAATGGAAGGATCAGTTCTGAATAATAGCCTGTAATCGAAATTGACTTTATTTACTTAAGGTGCTCCGTGAATTTGGTCAAATGTCTGTATTTTGAACATGTTTAAGATCTAAAGCTGAATTCTGAAGCTGGAATGCACAAATTTTGTCTTGCGTTCCCGTTATGAATAATCTAATTCAGTACTGAGTCACTTTCGGTTTACATTAGTGCATACAACAATAATATCCAAGAATGTCTTTGTTGATAGACTTATACAATGAGTTTTGTTGACATACTGATGTTATGAACAACAAATAAAACTTTGATTTTCATATCTCAACCAATAGGTTTGGTAGCAAAGAAGAGTATATGTCTTTCATGAATCAGTTCCTTGAACATGAGTGGACCAACATGCAGCGATTCTTACTGGAAATTTCCAATCCAGAAACCATTTCAAATACGGCGGGATTTGAGGGTTACATTGATCTGGGCCGAGAACTCTCCACCCTACATTCACTGCTCTGGGAAGTGGTTTCGCAAATGGAGCAGGTGTACTTTCAAGTCTTTAATTCAAATAACGGTATCTGCTGATTTAAGGTACAGATAACAACACATCAGAAGCATCCTAGGGAGTCTAAGATGGAGGACTGGAAAAATTTCTGGCTGTAAAAGGCTGCTGCTTTTTTTTTTGAGGTATTTTAGGTGTTGGAGGTGGTTTCCTTGAATTCGAGGAGTAGCAATTACTGTTTTATATATTGTTGCATTATTTTGGAACTTTGGGGGAAAAAAAGTCAAAACACCAAAACTTCTAAAAGGGAGAGAAACAGAGAAAGTCGGCACATGGTGAGGTCAGTGCACTGTGTGTGTGTGTGTGTGTGTGTGTGTGTGGAGGAGGGGAGAGAGAGAGAAACCCACACTGCTAACTGACACAGCAGTGAACCTGCGCAGTTACTGTCATTGCAGTTTGAATTCATGTATCGCTGGACATCGGAGTGTGTCTGGGAAAATTAACCAACATTAAAATTCACACCTAATCTTGGAGGAACCTGTTTGAGAGAGGTCACAGCACAAAAACAGACAAGTGAATAGTTTTAAGTGTGGCCTTACTGTAAGTCTCCGGTAGTGAGTAGAGTGTGGGTTCTTTCTTGATTATATGTTTTATTGAGATATGTCTCTTGATTAGACTTAAAAATATAAGCCTAAGTATTAATTTAGCCTGGAGCAGTGTTTTGTAGAGGAATAAGACCGTGCTATTTTCTGGGTCTGTAGTTGGAAGAAGCAGAAATGGCCTTTTAGTAGAGTGATATGGTCTTCTTGTCAGATGTAGGAGTTTAGGGAGAGTTTATGGGTTACTGAAGATTATATCTGCAATAAATGCCATTGGTTGTGAATCCTATCAGATCAAATGGATCGGTTGGAGACACAGAGAAAATGAGGCATTTACAAGAACAAGGGGATGTGATGGATGGCAGTTATAAGAAGGGAAAAAAGTTGCAGACACCGTCACATTGATGGGTTAACTCCAGGAAAAGTAAGAGAGGTAGGCAGGTAGTTTAGATCAGGTAATAACAATGACTGCAGATGCTGGAAACCAGATTCTAGATTAGAGTGGTGCTGGAAAAGCACAGCAGTTCAGGCAGAATCTGAGGAGCAGGAGGAGGATTGGAAACAGGCCCTTCGGCCCAACGAGTCCACACTGACCCTCCAAAGACTAACCCACCCAGACCCATTTCCCTCTGACTAACACACCTAACTCTATGAACAATTTAGCATGGCCAATTCACCTGACCTGCACATCTTTGGAATGTGGGAGGAAACTGGAGCACCCAGAGGAAACCCACGCAGGACATTTCTGTGGCCAGCAGCAAAAAAATCAAAATAGAGGGTTGCTTCCCTGGTGCCATGATCAAGGATGTCTGAGTGTGCAGAATGTTCTCAAGGGGAAGAGGGCACTTTGGAACCAACAACATAGGAAGGGAAAAGGTTGAGATTTTGAAGGGGGAATAAAGAGAGTTAAGCAGGAATTTAAAAAGGAGATCCTCAAGAGTAGTAATATCTGGATTACTCTCGGTGCTGCGAGCTAGTGAGGGTAGGAATAGGAAGATAGAGCAGATGAATGCATGGCTGAGGAGCTGGTGTATGGGAGAAGGATTCACAGTTCTAGATCATTTGCAATCTCTTCTGGGGTAGAAATGATGTGTACAAGAACAGCTGATTGCACCTGAATTGGAAGGGGACGAATATACTGGCAGGGAGATTTGCTAGAGCTGCTCAGGAGGATTTAAACTAGTAAGGTGGAGGGGGTGGGACTCAGGGAGATAGTGAGGAAAGAGATCAATCTGAAACTGGTAGTTGAGAAAAGGAGCGAACCAAACAATCAGGGCAAGCAGGTACAAAGCAGAGAACAAGGTAGGACTGATAAATTAAACTGCATTTATTTCAATGCAAGAGGCCTAACAGGGAGGGCAGATGAACGCAGGGCATGGTTAGGAACATGGGACTGGGATATCACAGCAATGACAGAAATGTGGCTCAGGGATGGACAGGACTGGCAACTTAATGTTCCAGGATACAAGTGCAACAGGAAGAACAGAAAGGGAGGCAAGAGAGGAGGGGGTGTCGCATTTTTGATAAGGGATAGCATTACAGCTGTGCTGTGGTAGGATATTCCCAGAAATTCATCCAGGGAAGTTATTTGGGTTGAACTGAGAACTAAGAAAAGGATGATCACCTTATATTATAGTCAGAGGGAAATTGCGAAGCAGACTTATAAGGAGATCTCTGTTGTCTGTAAGAATAATAGGGTAGTTATGGTCGGGGATTTTAACTTTCCAAACATAGACTGGGACTGCCATAGTGTTAAGGGTTTAGATGGAGAGGAATTTGTTAAGTGTGTACAAGAAAATGTTCTGATTCAGTATATGGATGTACCTACAAGAGAAGGTGCAAAATGTGACGTACTCTTGGGAGAGAAAAGACAGGGCAAGTGACTGAGGTGTCAGTGGGGGAGCAGCTTGGGGCCAGCAACCATAATTTTGTTAGTTTCAAAATAGTGATGGAAAAGGATAGACTGGATCTAAAAATTGAAGTTCTAAATGGATGAAGGCTAATTTTGATGGTATTAGGCAAGAACTTTCAAAAGTTGATCGAGGGGGTGGATATTCATAGTTAAAGGGATGGCTCGAAAATGGGAAGCCTTCAGAAGTGAGATAACAAGAGTCCAGAGATGGTTTATTCCTGTTAGGGTGAAAGGAAAGGCTGGTAGGTATAGGGAATGCTGGATGATGAAAGAAATTGAGGGTTTGGTTAAGAAAAAGAAAGAAGCATATGCCAGGTATAAACAAGATAGATCGAATGAATCCTTAGAAGAGTATAAAGGCAGTAGGAGTATGCTTAAGAGGGAAATCAGGAGGGGAAAAAGGGGACATGAGATAGCTTTGGCAAATAGAATTAAGGAGAATCCAAAGGGTTTTTACAAATACATTGAGGACAAACTGCTAACTAGGGAGAGAATAGGGCCCTTCAAAGATCAGCAAGGTGGCTTTTGTCTGGAGCTGCAGGAGATAGGGGAGATACTGAACGAGTAGTTTGCATCAGTATTTACATGGAATATATAGAATGTAGGGAAATAGATGGTGACTTCTTGAAAAATGTCCTTATTACAGAGGAGGAAGTGCTGGATGTCTTGAAACACACAAAAATGGATAAATCCCCAAGACCTGATCAGGTGTACACTGGAACTCTGTGAGAAGCTAAGGAAGTGATTGTTGGGACTCTTACTGAGATATTTGTATCCTCGATAGTCACACATGAGGTGCTAGAAGACTGGAAGTTGGCTAACGTGGTGTCACTGTTTAAGAACGGTGGTAAGGACAAGGCAGGGAACTATAGACCAGTGAGCCTGATGTCGGTAGTTGGAGGGAATCCCGATGGACAGGATGTACCATGTATTTGGAAAGGCAAGGACTGATTCGGGATAGTCAACATGGCTTTGTGCATGGGAAATCATGTCTCGCAAACTTGATTGAGTTTTTTGAGGAAGTAACAAAGAGGATTGATGAGGGCAGAGCAATGGACGTGATCTATATGGACTTTAGTAAGGTGTTCGACAAGGTTCTCCATGGGAGACTGGTGAGCAATGTCAGATCCCATGGAATACAGGGAGAATTAGCCATTTGGATACAGAACTGGCTCAAAGGTAGAAGACAGAGGGTGGTGGTGGAGGGTTGTTTTTCAGACTGGAGGCATGTGACCAGTGGAGTGCCGCAAGGATCGGAGCTGGGTCCACTATGTTTTGTCATTTATATAAATGATTTGGATGCGAGCATAAAAGGTATCCTTAATAAGTTTACAGATGACACCAAAATTGGAGGTGTAGTGGATAGCGAAGATTGTTACAACGGGATCTTGATCAGATGGGCCAAAGAGCTAAGGAGTGGCAGGTGGAGTTTAATTTAGATAAATGCGAGGTGGTGCATTTTGGGAAAGCAAATCTTAGCAGGACTTTTACACTTAATGATAAGGTCTGAGGGAGTGATGCTGGACAAGGAGACCTTGGAGTGCAGGTTCATAAGTCCTTGAAAGTGGAGTCCCAAGTAGATAGGGTAGTGAAGAAGGTGTTTGGTATGCTTTCCTTTATTGGTCAGAGTATTGAGCACAGGAGTTGGGAGGTCATGTTGTGGCTGTACAGGACATTGGTTAGGCCACTTTTGGAATATTGCGTTCAATTCTGGTCTCTCTCCTATTGGAAGGATGTTGTAAAACCTGGAAGGGTTCAGAAAAGATTTCCAAGGATGATGATAGGGTTGGAGGATTTGAGCTTTGGGGAGGGATTGAACAGGCTGGGGCTGTTTTCCCTGGAGCATTGGAGGCTGAGCGGTGACCTTATAGAGGTTTATAAAATCATGAGGGGCATGGATAGAATAAATAGACAAAGTCTCTTCCCTGGTGGAGGGAGTCCAGAACTAGAGGGCATAGGTTTAGGGTGAGAGGGGAAAGATATAAAAGAGACCTAAGGGGCAACTCTTTCACACAGAGGGTGGTACGTGTATTGAATGAGCTGCCAGAGGAAGTGATGGAGACTTGTTTGATTGCAGTATTCAAAAGGCATCTGGATGGGTATATGAATAGGAATGGTTTGGAGGGATATGGGCCGGATGCTGGCAGGTGGGACTAGATTGGGTTGGGATATCTGGTTGGCATCGACGAGTTGGACTGAAGGTTCTGTTTCCGTGCTGTACATCTCTATGACTCCATAATTGACATTGGATTTGATGATTAGTTCTATGCTTTGTATTGTGAGGTTTTGTTTACATGGCATCAGACACTCATTATGCTCTGTATTTGTCTTGAATAAATCAATATATTGTACAGTTTGTATTTAGATACTAATCCATCTCCAATTCCACTGGCAAGGACAGAAACTTGGATCAAATGTAAGGCGGACTGAGGAAGTGGTGGCTAATTGAAGAAGGATGTGCAGCTGTTTTGAAGTTTCCTATTTTAAAATCTTACAGTTGTGTTACAATATTGGATCTGGAACAGCCAGAGCTGAGATGCTGCAAAGCTTCTACTTGGCAGGAGTGTGTCATTATTGTGTCATGTGTTTAACAGCTAATTTTTATTATAAATTTGGAAGTGGAAACTTAGTTGGCAAGAAGGGCCCACAGACTTGATTTATTAACGTGGTTTGAAAGGCATCACAAAGGTTTAGCTTAATAGTAGTGATCAGAAATCAGGCAAAATTTAACTTTGAATTGTTGGGGCAATTTCCGTCAAAAACATGGGGCACGTATGGTTTACTTGTTTTTGAGATGTATCAAAACTATGGAAATTTCCATAAGAGATACAAAAAGTAACTCCACTAGGAATTTTGGTAAAGTTGAATGTAGAATTCAGTGAATGTATTTTAAAGTGGTTACTTTGTTTATAAGTTCTTCACTTTTAATTTCAATATTAACCTACTGCATTTTCTAAATTATTGTCAAACCATTAAAAACAAAACCTGTCACTCACTTGAATTAAAGATATAGGTAGTTCCCCAAGACTCTGTTCTCTGCATATTTAATTTTCAAGCTTAATTTCCAAAAGAATTGCACGAGAGATGAGATTATAAAGGTAGGATAGAGAATTTCATATGCTAATGTTTCAAAGATTCAAGAAGAAATGAATAAGCAAAAATTTGTTGGAAAGGGAGTGTAGAAAGATATTGAAAAAGTATCTCCATTTACAGCAGAAAGAGATGCATATCATGTTTAGCCTTCACCAGATCTACATATTCAAATAATCTGAAATGCACAATAAAAGGCAGCTAAAGATAATATTGCTAAGGAAAGCCTTAATGAAGATAAAAAAGAAATAGACATTTTACAGCAAGTTAGATATTAATAGAAGACTGCTGAGATAAATGAGGTGAGGTGATAAAGGCTAAAACTATCAACTAAATGCCGCTTTTCCCCTGTTGAAAAAAATATAGAAACTGGATCCTCTTCAACAGGATATCAACTTCTACCAAACCCAGACAGCATAACATTCTGCTATAGCTTCATGCTTCCCAAGATGTAATTGTTTGCCCTTACTCATATTAAAAAGGAAATCTGTCTTGTTTATCTAATCCTCAAGTCAGTCAGAACTTTGAATACATGAGTTTAGATGAGGATTTCTGTTTCTCTGATTTGTGTGTCCTTTCCTTAGAACACATATTTCCTTTTTATATCACCATACTTACTTTATTCATACAATTGAGGTTGCGTATGCAGTTATATATCATTCATTACTCAAATTATTGGTTTGGCAACCTCATGAACTTAATTCTTTAATACGCATTTAAATAAATCACTTGCACACATGTTTGTGTTCTATAAAGATGAATGTTTATTTCTACAGGCAACTTCAACAAAGCTTGGCCCCTTGCCTCGCATTTTAAGAGATGTCAACACTGTGCTGACCAACCCAGGAGCTGTACCTGTGCCAACGACCTCTGACCCATGCACCTCAACACCAAATCCCTCCAATAGCAGCATATCGTCAGGCCTGCAGAAGATGGTGATAGATAATGAATTTAGTGGGTAAGTGTAAACATAATTGCAGTTTATTGTAGCTGCCATTTTGTAGTTAATCTCAACCGTTCACTCTCAAATTATTAAAATAATGTAACAAAGATTGCTAGGAGAAATTTAGCTGAAACAATTTAAATTGACAATATGGCATTTGTACTTGTTATTCTTTAGTTGCTTTTCTGTAGGAAAAACAGTAATAATGAGTTAGAAATTTATTTCAAGTATTACCTTAATGATTTAGCCTCTTGATTGTAAACTTAGAACCTTCAAACTGTTTGTTCGATTCTCCACTTTGTAGTTTTTGCTGATAATGATCCACCCTGTGTTTAAGAAAAAACTTCTTTTCAAAATGTCCTTTAAAATTGAGGCTGATATAGTGTGCAGTTCTGAGGTAGAAGTCCTTATTTTAGGTACAGAAAACCCAAATCAAGACTATAAATATATTTAAAACACAACCAACATTTATTTTAAATCAATTCTTATAGTCTAATAATAAATGCTTCAAAAATTCTAGGACTACTCAGCAGGTCCATCAACATTCCAAACAAGAATAGATTTGTTAACATTTCAGGTGCAGACCCATATTTTAATGTATTTTCTTTCTTTTTGCATTTGCTGTTTTTATTTCAGATTTTCTGCACTTGCTGTAACTTATGTTGATTTAAATATGGAAGCTACAGGATAAGAACTGTTTATGGCCTTGCACACTCCTGACAAGCCAAAGTTATCACTTAAATAAGTGGGAATTATAAGAGACTTCCCATCATCAGGAATCTTTCAAACAAATGGCTTTGCTGAGAAATAATTGCACATCAGGTTCATGCAACTGTAAACTGAATTCTCAGAAGGCAAGAGACATTTAAATTTAAATAAAATACTTGAAAACTGCATGAAATACACCTTAGAGAAGAAGGCATATGGAAAGAGAGGTGAAAAGCATTTCTGGAAGGAATTCCAAAGAAATGAGAAGAGTTTTACAAATTCTCTTATTTAGCAATTAGCCTTTCTCTGTTGTTCCAATACAGTGTGCAAGGTATGTTTTTTTCCTTCACTGTTGTCAGTGGGGAATGGAGAGAGAGGGTAAAATTGACAAATGTGCACTCAACCTTTAAGCTAACATTAGGCTTTCGCTCCATTTCTCTGCTTGTTTTTTTTAAACGAGAAAGGTTCTTGACTGACCTATTCAAGTTTTTCTTCTCACTTCACAGACACATTTGCTGAGTGTGGATTCTAACGGTTACAAATAGAAGCCTTTGACAACACAATAAAGCAAGTGATTTTCCAGTCACAGTGACATTTTCAAATCAGGGTGCACTTTTTGAGTGCTTCTTAAAAACAATTTCTAAGACCTCTTGTTTTGTGGTGAGTGGTATTTGCGGGATTGCGGGCAGCTGGAATATGAATTTTAACCAATGGAATATTTTTCATAGGCTTACAGATCCTGCACTTTCCATTTTTTTTCCTCATGTAAAACAACTACTTTTTGATAATTAGTTGCTCCCTTCTTTTCATTAAAGGTAAGGCCATAAGTTAAAATGTAAACATCCTAACATCACATAAGGTGGTGGGGAAGGTTTCCATTAGTGTCAGCATTTAATGCCTTAATCATGAAGACAACATTCAAATTTTTAGTAGTTTGGCTTCTTTTGTATTGATTACCAAATGATCACATTTAGTAATAATGGTTTACTTTCGTTGGAATTTTTTTTTACTTTTTACAAATTGAAGATAAAAATCAAACCAAATTTCTTCCCTTCCCATTGGTTGGGTTCAAGTTTGAGATTGTAGCTGTCCTTGAGTAATCATGAAATGACACTGCAATTGGCCTGTGTGCATGTTGGTTAAGGAAGCTTCTTAATCCTGATCACCAGCCAATGAAAAGTATACGATAGAGCATCAGATAAGGAGGGTTCAAGATTGAGCACAATACCACTCCTGGTTGAAAATCCTACCCTCAACCATTTTCTGGGCTTATGGATGAAATGCAGTTACACAAATGAGATGGCAGAGGATGATTGCTTCCCATGGCACCTTATATCAATGAAGAACTTTGTACAAACATAGAAATTAAGAGCAGGGGTAGGCCATTCAGGCCTGCTCTGACATTCAGTAAGATCATGGCTGATCTAATTGAAACCTGAAATCTACATTCTTGCATAACCATGACAAACTTTCACCATTCTGCTTGACATCTATCTACTTCTGCTTCAACTATATTTGCAGGAAGAGAGTTCCAAAACACCTATGACCCTTGAAAGCATTTCATCTAATCTCCAATTTTAATGGGTGACTCCCTCTGCATCGCAGAGCTGTACAATTTACATCTCACCATTTATAATGTTTCTTTATGCTTCTTACCAAATGAATAATTCCATTCTTTCCCACATTTTTCCACATCTCTGCCCATTTATTTCACCTATCTATATCTTTTTGTAACCTGTGTCCTCTTCATGACCTACTGTCCTACCTTTCATTGGTTATCAGCAAATTTCACAACCACTACTTTCCATCCCTTCATCTAAATCATTTATATAAATTGTAAATAGTTAAAGTACCAGCACCAATCTCATTGGTGCACTATCTTTACATTTTCCTGCTCCTCGGATGCTGCCTGACCTGCTGTGCTTTTCCAGCACCACTCTAATCTAGACTCTAATCTCCAGCATCTGCAGTCCTTACTTTTGTCTACTCTTTACATTTTGCCAATTTGAAAAAGACTCATAGATACCTAGTCTCTGCTTCTGGTTAGCTAAGCTTCTGTCAATGCCAAATTCTACCCTCACCCCATGATATTTGATTTTCCAGAATAACCTTTGATGGGATACTTCATCAAATGATTTCTAGTTCACTGTTTTAGTTATCTCCTCAAAAAACTCTAATATA
Organism: Chiloscyllium plagiosum; assembly: GCF_037043375.1. Classification (NCBI taxonomy): domain Eukaryota; kingdom Metazoa; phylum Chordata; class Chondrichthyes; order Orectolobiformes; family Hemiscylliidae; genus Chiloscyllium; species Chiloscyllium plagiosum. The sequence goes on from NW_028270159.1 coordinate 20,084,218, forward strand.
TTGGTCAAATGTCATTTCCTTTAATAAAACCATGCTAACTCTACTTGATTACTTTGAACTTATCAAAGTGACCTGCTACCTTTTTAGTAATAGCTTCTAACATTTTCCCTCTAACAGATGTTAAGCTAATTGGCCTACAGTTTTCTATTTTGTCTCCCTCATTTTTTTTTGAAAAGTTGTTATATTTGCGATCTTCCTCAAATTCAGGGGGTTCTGGAAAATTAAACCCAATGTATCAAATATCTCACTAGCCACTTATTTTAAGACTTATTTTAAGCCCTCTGCTCCAATAACTTACTCAATGCCACTTCTTTGGTGATTGTGATTTTCCTGAGTTCCTGCCTCCCTTCCAGTTTTTGATTTATCACTGTTTCTGGGATATTACCTATATACACTCTAGTAAAGACTGGTACAAAGTATCTGTGAATTATTCTCATTTCCTTATCTTCCATTATTAATTTTCTGAATTCACTTTTTGTAGGTTCAATGCTCACTTTGTTAACTCTTCAATACTTGTATTATTTCTTACAATCTGATTTTGTAATCTGTCTAGTTTTCTTGTGTTCTCCCCTTTTTTCTTCTTTATTAATCTTTGGTCATTCTTTGTAGTTTATACTCTGTCCAATATTCTGACCGCCATTTTTCTTAGCACCAAGCTAAAATTTTTAAAAATGAGTAATCATTAAAGTTTCTAGTTAGCCATGGATGGTGGGTTCTGATTTGTTGTAATATATTTCTTCTGTGTATTCAGAAATGTCCCCTTAGAGTTACTGCCTCTCTACTGTCCTATCCTTTTACCGAATTTGTCAATTCATTTTTTTCCAGCTTTACTTTCATGCCTTCATATTTCCCATACTTACATTTTTAAAAAGTCTCAAAACCCACTGCTGTCTCTCTTGACTTAAATATAAAGTTCATTCATATTATGCTTGCCACTATGTAGAGGTGCCTTCACTATGACATCATTAATCAATCCTATTTCATTGCAAAGTACCAGATATAGCATATCTGTTCGGTGATTGGCTTCAGGACATGCTGTTCTAAGAAGGTACTCTGAAAACACTCTATGAACTCACCAACTTTCTTGTCGATGTGCAGATTAAAGTCACCAATGATTATCACCATACCTCTCTTCCTTTATGCTCCACCTTACCATGTGGTTACTGACCTGGGGCCTGTATACCACGTCCACAGTGATTTCTTGCCTTCTTCACCTCTACCAAAATGGTTTCAACAATCTGAATTTGGCTTATCCCTCGACTATACTAATACCATCATTAACTAACAGAGCCATGCTCCAACTTTTTCCTATTTTTCTTTCATTCTTAAATATTTTATACTGTCAAAACTCACATCCTAATCCATATCATTCTGCAATCATGTTTCTGTAATCCTATGATCTTACTACTTCATTTCTATTTGCACTCTGTTTATCTGTTTTGTTTGAATGTTGTGTGCAGTCTTTAGCTTGATCCGTTTCTGTCACAATCTGTTTATAATTTCCCATATTAATAAGACTTTGTATCTTTGAATCACCATATCTTCTCAAATTTGATTTCTTGCTTCAACTATGTAGTTTAAAAATCTGCTCAATTTCCTTTGTTTTGCATTCAGCAACAACACTGGCCACGTTATGGTTCAGGCAGACATCCAGCACTGACACTCAGTAGCAGCGGTACCACTTACAAGATGCACTGCAGAAATTCACTAAGAATCCTTGAACAGCAATTTCTAATATAATAAGCATTAGTTACTGACCAAATAACCTTTCTTCTCCTGTAACAGAGTAAGAATCAATCCCTGAGGCTGAAAACTGTTTAGGAAATGTTAAAAACAACAGAGTACTTGTCACATACTGCCTTTTCCTCTTAATCAGTTTACTTGGACACCCTACTACAAGTTACATTCAACTCCAACATTGCACTAAGTCAGCCAATTTGTATTCTCCTAAGACAAAAGTCCATCTGAGTCACTTAATGAGGATCCAGTTTCAGCTGCTACTTAATTCTGTGGTTCTTCCACTGGAAGCCTTGTAAAACCCAGCTTAAGGTTGGCAACTAAGAATGTAAACTGTAGATTTCAGTTCAACATCAATAACAAGCTAAATTAGATTTTCTCAAAATAAAAACTTATTGTTTTTATCCAACAACTATATACACTTGGCAAAAGAACTGAGAAAATTTCCAAAAGAAAAATGAGTTCTTGCATATTTAGGCCTAATTGATTCTTAAAAATAGTTTAAAATCAATTACAGGAAACAACTGTTTTTTTAAAAATTGCTAAAAATCTAGCCTGCCATTTAACCATAAACCTTTGAAAGTAGCAACAAGAAAGTGAAATGTATGAAATTATTGAAAAAAATAGTTTTCACTGTTCCCAGATAAATAAATTGATGTTGAAAACTTAGCTTTCTGGTGGATACACAAGAATGTAAGTAAGATAGAAGTCATTTTTTCCAAAATGTTGTTCCTTTTTTCTGTATGTTTTAAGCTAACTTTTTTAAAAAATAAGTTAAGCAAAGTAATGTATATGGTTAATTAACTAATTCAACAAAAAAAATCAATTAAAGAAACTCCATATGTTTTCTGATTTCTTCCCCTTTCAGTTTATTAGATTGTACAAGGTTACCATCTCCTACCCCAGAAAACAAGGACTTGTTTTTTGTCACAAAGTCCTCTGCAGTACAGCCATCCCCTGCTCGCAGCTCAAGCTATTCCGAAGCCAATGAAGCAGAGCAACAAATGCCAAATGGTAACAAGAGCATATCAATGGTTGATTTGCAAGAGAACCGCAGTTTGGACAGTACAACAAGTGCTCCCAATACAGGTGATTCCCTAAATGACAGTCAAGGATCCAGTGGGCATTTACAGACAATGTGGCCTCCAAGACCTCCTCAAAATGCAGCGTCAACTGGGGTTGGGAATGTAGGACGTAAGCCTGGACAAACAGCAAGCACACCTAATGCAGATGGCACACCAGGAAGACCACAACTTCTGGCACCATTATCTTTCCAAAACCCAGTGTACCAGATGGCAGCAGGTATTCTAGTTTCACCACGTGGAGTGGCAGACTCAGGATCAGAATGCCTCAGCTCTATTAGCTCCCACAGCAATAATGAAGAACTGACAGCCAACAAATCCACTTTTCTTAGCCATACAAGCACAGAAGACTTTACCAGGCGTTCTGGAGAATTCACAAGAAGACAGCTTTCCTTAACAGAGAAGGTTCCTCAGAATGTAGTACCACGTCAGAACAGTGCAGGCCCACAACGCCGAATAGACCAACCTCCACCAACAGCTAGAGGCAGGACACCACCAGCCTTATTATTCAACCCCCCTCAGTATCCAAGGCCTTCCAGTGGAGGTATTACACCATCCTCATCAGAATGGCCAAGCACTGGCACAAAGCTGCGGCAGCAATCATCATCTTCTAAAGGGGACAGTCCTGAAATGAAACAACGCACAATACAAAAACAGGTCAGTGGCTTTATCATCAATAAGTAACTATATTTTGAGGAATGTAAATATAGGTTTAGAATTAAGTTGTTGTTGTTGTTGTGCTATATTAACATCTTAAAAACAATCAGTTTAAAGATGCAATGAAAGGAGTAGCTCCATAACACTTGTAATAAAGCACTGGCTTTCCAGTAAAAGCATGTTAGACCAAGGTTTGACCTTCACTGTCATTCTTACATTGCTCAAAGATTCTGTTACCTTTTGCCGAGCAATATTATCAACATTGATCTATATATGGATAAACACAAATTTGCATTATGTCACTTGCACATGCATTACTGAAAAGAGAAACTGGAGGAGATATAATTCACCTTGCAAAGTCTACATTTTATAATATAGACATATTTATAGCCGTATGTGTTTTGGCATTTATTTTGCAAGTTAAGTTTGTGAGATATATATTGATCAAACAAGCACTGCCATACAAACTGATAAGTCACAGGAAATGTATCAATGTTACAATCAACAGATTTATATTCCCTCTAGTTTTAAGACCATGGAGAATGTGTCCTTCATTCTGTTTGCTACACAGATCTAATAAAATGATCTGAAACACTGCACATGATACTTTTACTCTATTAACTACTTACAACTTAGAGGATATTGTAAAATCCAGTTTCAACTAAACTTTTGGTCATTTCTCTTAAAATGTCCTTTGGCTCAGTACTCATATTTTTGCATTATACCTCTGCAAAGAGTTTAGGAACAGTTTCCCAGGATAAACGTGCTGTGTAAATGCAGGCTGTCAACTTCAAGCTTTGGGCCTGAATGAGACCACGGAAATGTGTGACACAAGATCTTCTGGCTGTTGATTTAACAATTGAGGTTTGGCAATGAATTTGACTTTCATTGTAATTACATGAGTGAGGGTACCGATCAAGCTATTCACCAATGACGTAGAAATCGAATTTGTAGCAAATCAATAGGTCGCAGTCCAGTCAGATAAAGTGAGCATAACGCACCCGAATGTATCAAATAACCACAGCACCCTACATCTGAGATTGAAGAAACTCAAATAATATTTATAACGTGCAGGGGTTAAAGATTACAAATTGATAATTCACTAATGTTTCAGAAACAATGATGACTAAACAAAAGCCAAGTATTCTGGTTATGTTGCTGGGATTATTGAAAGTAAAATCAAAGAACTGTATTTGGGGCATATCCTGCTTTGGTTCATTTAGCTTTTAAGTATTGCAACACTGTTTGTCATCTATCTGTAGTGAAAAGTGTGGCACTTGAAAAGCGCAGCAGGTCAAGCAGCATCCGAAGAGCAGGAGAATCAACGTTTCAGGCATAAGCCCTGAAGTCATTCCTGATGCAGGGCTTATGCGCGAAATGTTGGCTGTCCTGCTCTTCAGATGCTGCCTGACCTGCTGTGCTTTTCCAGCACCAGACTTTTCAACTCTGACCTCCAGCATCTGCAGTCCTCACTTTCTCCCACCCATCTGTGATGGCAAATATCTAGGTTCTAGAAAAGATACAGTATTCTTTGCAGCTTTAGAGAACAGAGTTGATTTTTTTTTGGGAAACACCGGGTTGAAAGGGATATGATTGAGACATCGACCAGAATTTTGTGGGGCTAAGATGACCCTGTTCATTAGACAAATCCAGAGAATTGGCAACTGTTCAGCCCTAGCAGTGACCCAGGACTGCTGATAAGTGAGTGAGTTCAGAGGTCACTGAAGTGAATCAAACAGGCCCTGGCAAGGTAGGGTAGGAGGGAACTTGGGGGAATAGGGCGTCTATTGTGTTATCTGCACTAAGTATTAACAGGCCTTATTACCATTTTATTTTTAACTATAGTGGAGTGAAATGAAATAGTCATTGCTTGGAATGTGAACACATTCAACCAATATAGAATCCCTGATGTACTGAAGCATTAATAATGCAGAATGCAAGATTTATTTCCAAAAGCTCTCAACCTGTTCTAAGTAATCATAGTTTGAGTTGTGATTTTTCAAATACTATAAATTTACTTCATAATTCTTCAATGAAGGAAGATTAAAGCAATTTCATCATTACTTACATGAAACCTCATAATTTCAATGGAGCTTACAACTGACAAATTAATTTTTAAAACTTTCAAACGAATTAGTTTTCACTCAGAATGTACTATCCAAGTGAAAGAAATGCGACTGTTACAAATACATCTAAGACTAGAGGTTGGATTAGCAATTACTAGACTTATTTTCAGATTCAAATGTTACAACTCTCAACATTAATATGCTGCCTAATTCTAACTGCTTCTGCTCAGCATATCAAAAATTAATTCAAATGGAAAAATGACCCCATGAATTCTAAATATTACCATTTGCTCCTTCGGCGATGTTAAATAAAATCCTGAATTTCTGGTTAACTAAGGGCCTCTGTCAGATTCATTTTTACACTATAGTTGGTTCTATTATTCAGTGTGTTTCTTCAACACAAATTGTCTATAACGCAATTGAAGAATTTAGACCATTATTTGTAGAATGCAAATTTTCCTTACCTATTTTGGCTATAATATGATTCAGCCCATTGGTTTAAATAGTGCTGCTATTATGCAATTTTCTTGCAAAGCAGGATCACATGAAAATGGAACTATCGCATGAAATCAGACCAGACTGTATATCCTTTTCCAGCATTCATTCATAATTGGAAGTTCTTAAATCTTCTGACAGTATTTTATACAGTTCATCAAATTTGAACATTTAACCTAAAGTATTGTTAAAAACCGATCAATATTATTTAAAGTTCAATTAAATAAAATGCATGTTTCTAAAATAATGTGGTTTGTGCTTTGTTTTAATCCATTTAAAAATTAAAGTTTTAAAACCTAATTTGTTTAAGTAGGAATTATGATGTACGTATTTGAGAAGCACAGAGTCTTACTTCAGGCAATCCATGCAAACTCAATCTTAATACTGTGCTGATCATGCATGCAGTTCAAGAATAGGTGACCTAACTGAACATTTGGGTTTCTGCAAGCTTGCTTGTTAAATCACTGGTAATGCCTTGCCCACTGGCTATTTAGGGTATTAATATAATTTTTAGTATATCCCAGAATAAGTCAACTTGTTTCCATAAAGACAGTGTCCTTCTGTCATTTTCAGCTTTCTTTTCCCTTTCAGGCTGATCACGGATGTGGTTGTAGGATAATAATTATGCCTCATGTTCAAATGCATTTATTGCAAATGAAAAATTCAAATGAGATGGAACTTATTTCAAGTAAATAACTAGTATTTCAACCATAATACTGTCTGAATGAAACCAGAAGCTTTTAAATGCTAAGATTAAGCTAATTTAACTTCATGTACAATATATTAAAGGTAGGAAATAAAAATTGTAATTTTTATTTGACTTCTAATTGTGATGGGAAGGAATTAAGTATAATCCCTAAAGTAGTCTAAAGTGTTCACCACAGACTTCACAGCCTCCTAATCAGAAGAAACACTTTATTACTACATATTATTGTTTGTCCATAATTGTTAACCATCAGAAGCTTTCATAGAGTGATAGAGATGTACAGCACGGAAACAGACCCTTCGGTCCAACTCATCCATGCCGACCAGATATCCTAACCTAATCTAGTCCCACCTGCCAGCACCTGACCCATATCCGTGTAAACACTTCCTACTCACATATCTATCCAGATACCTTTTATATGTTGCAATTACATCAGCCTCCACCACTTCCTCTGGCACCTCATTCCATACACGTACCACCTCTGCATGAAAAAGTTACCCTTTAAGCCCCTTTTATATCTTTCCCCTCTCATTCTAAATCTATGCCCTCTAGTTCTGGTCTCCACCACCCCAGGGAACAGACTGTCTATTTGTCCTATCCATTCCCCTCATGATTTTATAAACCTCTATGAGGTCACCCCTCAGACTTCAACGCTTCAGGGAAAACAGCGCCAGCCTATTTAGCCTCTCCCTATAGCTCAAATCCTCCAACCCTGGCAACATCCTTGTAAATCTTTTCTGAACCCTTTCAAGTTTCACAACATCCAGCTGCAACATGACCTCCCAACTCCTATACTCTGACCAATAAAGGAAAGCATACCAAACACCACCTTCACTATCCTATCTACCTGCGACTCCACTTTCAAGGAACTATGAACCTGCACTCCAAGGGCTGTTTGTTCAGCAACACTCCCTAGGTCCTTACCATTCAAGTGTATAAGTCCTGCTAAGATTTGCTTTCCCAAAATGCATCACCTCACATTTATCTAAATTAAATGTCATCTGTCACTCCTTAGCCCAGTGACCGATCTGATCAAGATCCCATTGGAATCTGAGGTAACCTTCTTCGCTGTCCACTACACCTCCAATTTTGGTGTCATCTGCAAGCTTACTAACTATACCTGCTATGTTCACATCCAAGTCATTTCTATAAATGATGAAAAGCAGTGGACCCAGCACCGATCCTAGTGGCACTCTACTGGTCACAGGCCTCCTATCTGAAAAACAACCCTCCACCACCACCCTCTGTCTTCTATCTTCGAGCCAGTTCTGTATTCAAATGGCTAGTTCTCCCTGTATTCCATGAGATCTAACCTTGCTAACCAGTTTCCCATGGGGAACCTTGTCGAACGCCTTACTGAAGTCCATATAGATCACATCCACCATTCTGCCTCATCAAAATTGTTACCACTTTAAAGAAAACTCAATCAAGTTTGAGACATGATTTCCCACGCACAAAGCAATGTTGACTATCCCTATACCTAGTCCTTGCCTTTCCAAATATATGTACATTCTGTCTCTCAGGATTCCTTCCAACAACTTGCCACCCACTGACGTCAGGCTCACTGGTCTATAGTTCCCTGGCTTGTCCTTACCACCTTTCTTAAATAGACGTACCACATTAGCCAATCTCCAGTCTTCCGGCACCTGACCTGTGACTATCCATGATACAAATATCTCAGCAAGAGGCCCAGCAATTACTTTCCTAGCTTCCCACAGAGTTCTAGGGTACACCTGATCAGGTCCTGGGGATTTATCCACCTTTGTGTTTCAAGACATCCTCTGTAATATTTCAAGATGTCACCATCTATTTCCCTACATTCTATATCTTCCATGTCCTTTTCCACAGTAAACACTGATGCAAAATACTTGTTTAGTATCTCTCCCATCTCCTGCGGCTCCACACAAAGGCTGCCTTGGTGATCTTTGAAGGGCCCCACTCCCCCACCTTACTAGGTTAAATCCTTCCGAGCAGCTCTAGCAAATCTCCCTGCCAGTATATTAGTCCTTTCCAATTCAGGTGCAATCCAGCCTTCTTGTACAGGTCACTTCTACCCCAGAACAGATTCCAATGATCCAAAACTATGAATCCTTCTCCCATCCACCAGCTCCTCAGCCACACATTGATCTGCTCTACCCTCGTATTCCCACCCTCCCTAGCTCATAGCACCAGGAGTAATCCAGATATTAAACCCTCGAGGACCTCCTTTTTAAATTCCCGTCTAACTCTCATCCTACCTTCTTCCTATGTGATTAGTTCCAATGTGTACAAAAACCCCTGCTGGTCCCTCTCCCCTTTGAGAACATTCTGCACCCTCTCTGAGACATCCTTCATCCTGGCACCAGGGAAGCAACACACCATTCTGATATTTCACTGCTGGCTGCAGAAACATCTGTCTGTTCCTCTTACTGACTAGAGAGTCCCCTAACACAATCGATCGCTTGGAACTCAACATGCCCCTCATTACATTAGAGCCAGTCTTGATACCAGAAACTTGGCTGTTCATGCTACATTCCCCTGAGAATACATCACCCCCTACAATTTCCAAAATAGCATACTTGTTTGAAATGGGGATAGCCACAGAAGACTCCTGTACTACCTGCCTATCCCTCCTTCCTTTCCTGGAGTTAACCCCTCTATGTGACTGTATCTGTTGCTTTTCTCCCATCTTATAACTGCCATCCATCACATCCCCTGCTTTTGTAAATTCCTCATTGCCTCTAACTGTCGCTCCAGCTGATCCATTTGACCTGATGGGATTTGCAACCAATGACATTTATTGCAGATATAATCCTCGGTAACACGTAATCTCTCTCGAAACTCCCACATCTGACAAGAAGAGCGTATCAGTCTATTAAAGGCCATTTTTGCTCTTTCCCATCCACAGATTGAGAAAATAGTACCATCTTATTGCTGTACAAACACTGCTGCAGAGTAACTTAATACTTATGGGTTACTTTTAAAATTTAATAAAACATATAATTAAGAAAGAACTGACTCTATTCACTATTGTAGAGCAAGGCTACACTTGGAATATTGCACTTATGTGTTTCTGTGCTGTGACCTCTCCCAAATAATTTCCTCCAAAATTAGTTGTGAATTTCGCTGTTTGTTAAGTTTCCCTAGACACACTTCGATGTCCAGCAATACATGAATTGAAACAACAAAGGCAGTAACTGCGCAGATTCACTGCTGTGTCAGTTAACAGTGTAGATTTCTCTCGCTCTCCCTTCCACCCCACCCCTCGCCTTCACTGACTATGTGCTGCCTATTGTATGTCCTTCTCCCTTTTAAATGGAACAATCATGTGAAATTTTAATTTTCACAAGGATAGCCGTGATGAGTTCATATAAATTGATTTGGGACAGTTTCTCAAAAGAATATTGATACATATGAAGTATAAAGTAAGCTCTTATGCAATGGTGGTGTCCTTACCTCTGATCCAGGAGGCCCAGATTCAAGTCCCACATGTTCCAGAGGGGTGTCATAACATCTCTGAACAGATTTAATAAAATTACCTACAAAGTATAAAGCTCACAAAGACCAAAAATAATAATTTGCCATTGAATCCAATAAAATGGAAGCTATCCAATTATTAATGGAATTATTTTAATTCTAATGGTATAGTTCTTGATTTAATGGCTCTTGCAGAAGGTGATACAATCTCATTGAAGATTTTATGGGCTGAATAGAATATTGATCTGAACAGACAAACAAAAAGCAGTACATTTATGCACAAAGTATCCAAACAAATGCCCCTCAAATGTCTGCTATTGTAATAGTGATGACACAAATGATGATAACCATTAAACTTGTTAAGATATTAATCATCAAATTAGAGGCAGCCTGGCATCATCAAAGAATTTCTATCCAATAAGCTGCAAATGACAAGAGCATGCTGAGCCTAAGGTTGCCTCCTGTGATGCCAAACATCATCCAGAATCTAAGATTTGGTCAGAGACTCAATTATCAACTTTCCATAGTTCTGGTACAGAGGATGTGAGTTGTGGCAGCCAAAGGTCAAGCTCAGGGACTCATCAAATCATTGTTCTTGCTGCCCAAGGACATTTGGAGTCTGGTAATGGATTGCCTGCCAAGAACCTTTCTCAGGAAGCAGCAAGAGGAGACTTAAAAACTCTAGAAATATTTATGCAGACAATTGTTTAATTTAAGGGAAAAATATTTAATCTACATCCAGCTCATGCTTTTCAAGCAATCCTTCAGGGATTAGTACAAAAATATCATTTGATACTGCTAACAATATGTAAGTCTGATATTATTTACTTGTGTCACTGAAGTTAGTTTTCTAGGTTCATTAAAATATGTTTAAATGTTGAATACTAATTTAGCGAGTACAGCACAAAAGTAAGAATGAATTTGGCTTTAAATGTTAGTGTGAACTCAATTTGAATAGGGATCAGAAGTAGCAAGGGAATTAAGTCACCAGTCAAGTATTATACATTACCTAACAATAGCTACACTGTAGGTCAGACTATAAATCAAGAAATAATGGAGGCTTGGAAGAACAACATTGCAACAGTGTGAAATTTTAATTTTCACAAGGATAGCCATGATGAGTTCATATAAATTGGTTTGGGACAGTTTCTTAAAAGAATATTGATACATATGAAGTATAAAGTGAGCTGTTATGTAGTGGTGGTGTCCTTACCTCTGGGGCAGCACAGTGGCTCAGTGGTTAGCACTGCTGCCTCACAGCACCAGGGCCTGGGTTCGATTCCCACCTGTCTGTGTGGAGTTTGCACATTCTCTCCGTGTCTGCATGGGTTCCCTCCGGTTTCCTCCCACAATCCAAAGATGTGCAGGTCAGGTGAATTGGCTATGCTAAATTGCCCATAATGTTAGGTGCGTTAGTCAGGGGTAAATATAGGGTAGGGGAATGAGTCTGGGTGGGTTTCTCTTCGGAGGGGCGGTGTGGACTTGTTGGGCTGAAGGGCCTGTTTCCACACTGTAGAGAATCTAATCTAATCTAATCCAGGAGGCCCAGATACAAGTCCCACAAGTTCCAGAGGGGTATCATAACATCTCTGAACAGATTTACTAAAATTACCTACAAAGTATAAAGCTCACAAAGACCAAAAATAATAATTTGCCATTGAATCCTATAAAATGGAAGCTATCTAATTATTAATGGAATTATTTTAATGTAAATGAGATGCTGATAGACATTTAAAGGTGAGACCATAGTTATGTTTTAAAACTAATCTAATGAATGATAAAACTTGGGTAATTATTGGCTGTACAGGGTATAATGTTTAATTAGATGCAAAATAATAGGCTGGTGCTCAAATTTGATTAAGTGCGGTATCATTCATTCCACATAGGTGATATTAGCATAAAGTTATTAGATCTGAATTTTTCAAAAAGGTTTGAAAAAAATTCAAAAATAGGAAGACTCAGGTTTTTTTCTTATTAAAAAATCAATCTTGTCATTTCTAATTAAAGGAAACATGGTTGTGCTTTCTTATTAATTGTTGGGGCTCTCTTGTGGTGCAATGGTAATGTCACTAATCCTGGACCAGGAGACCCAAGTTCAAGACCCACCTGTTCCAGAGGTGTGCAATAACATCTCTAAGTAAGTTAATAAATAATTTATTTCCATCCAAGTCATAAGTAAGGGTATACCCAACTACCCCAGAATTGTTCATATGCAGAATGAATAATCCCCTTACAGTCAAGTGAGATTGTTTAGACTGAGTCAGTATGAAGAAGCTGGCTGACTGGATTCAGTATTTTATTGTTTCGCTACATATTTAGCATACTGTTAATTTTTTTCATTTTTGAACATTATAATCCGTACAATAAATGTTCTTAATTTTGTCACAGAAAATTTAATTCTCTTCAAAGCTTCACGTGAATACTGGAGGAGATGAGTGGTGCCTCAATAAGAATTAACTAGGTTGTTTGGGTTTCAAATCATAAATCAGTTGCTTTAGCTAGTATTGATATATTTGGCTCCACTTGTCTGCCAAAATTTATTTCTAAATATTCTAACCAGCTGAACATGGAGAGAAGCCACAATTATCAATTCTACAATTTGTATTCTACTTACAAATTGTAATTGAAGGGATGGCAAATGAAAAGGAATTAAGAGGTAATTTCTCTTGTCGAAAAACCAGCTGATAGCAACTTTTTCACTACTTTGTGAATGTATGATAATAAAATAGGAATGTAAACCCCAGTCAGCCTTCACTGCTGTCAATTACAGTAGGAATCTATTCCTTCTTAAATGTTGCAGTTAATATAAAGGGCTAAAATACAGTGGAGCACTTTTATTATAAATCCTTTACTCTGGATTAAATTATAATAAATAGTTTCCTTAATTTCATTAGCTTTTCATTACAATCAATAGAGGAGGGTAAATTTTGGTGTGATTAATCTAAGGAACTAATACTGTAATGGAACCTTTTACATTGTATTTAGGAATTATTCATGATCAAGCAAATGCCCTTACTTTGTAAAGGCTGCCTTATAAAAATAATTTGTTACCGTTGATGTGATCCAAGGCCTGAAAGTCAATGCTGCTTTATGCATATAACTTAGAAAACAATGAGATGGATATATAATGGAAGACTCTTCTCCATGGGCTGAATTTTCCCTTTGTGGTCACTGGGAGTTGGTATTGTTTCTAAACTTTCTCCATAAAGGGAACGTGCTCTTTGGAACATACATACATCTGACCCCCTAATAGGTATAGAGACATGTTCCCTATCAATTTAAGGACAGCAAGATGGAGGCTTGATCAGAGGTCTTCCAGAATGAAAAGAGCAACAGGCTGCAGTAGAAGGGATGTGAAAGAACTCTCTCATTAATTTTTCAACTCTCTAAATAAAAAAGGTTAGGGGTGGCAGGCAGAGGAGGGATCTCTCTAAAGGGTGGCTTTGGCTGTACTCACACCCAGGCAGGTAGAATGTGTACTCCCTAGAGGCTGATAGGGTAACCTCAAGTCAGCCTACAGTAACTACCGTTATCAATGAGCTTAATCCATCATCGCCTCAAGGATGAGCAGACCTGCCAGCCTTAAAACTGTCTTGGCAAAATGTGCTTGTGCAGGAGCAGCATCAAGAATCAGCAATAAGTAAATTGCTGGTGCTCAGTTTGGGTTCTATCAGCTCCAGTCAGTTCCTGACTTCATTACAGCCATGATCCAAAAACAGACCAAAACATTCAACTCCAGAGGTGATAGTATTAAGGAGCCCTAACAAAACTGGGTTATGAGAATTTGCACGGATTGATATCACATCTAGAATAGAGGAAAATATTGTGGTCGTTGGAAGTCAATCATTTCAGTCTCTGGACATCTCTGCAAGGAGTTCCTCAGCATATTGTCCTAGGCTGCTTCATCAATGACCTTCTCACCATAATAGGGCAGAGGTTGAGTAGACATCCAGGCTTAGGCTAACAGATGACAAATAACAATTGTGCATACAAGTGCCAGGCAATGACCATCACCCACAAGAGTAAACCTTTACATTCAAAAGGGTGAAAGTGCTGGTGTTGGACTGGGTAGGACAAAGTCAGAAGTCACACCACACTAGGTTATAGTCCAACAGGTTTATTGGAAATCACAAGCTTTCGGAGAGCTACTCCTTCACCAGGTGAAGTGGACTTGACCTGACAAAGGAGCAGCACTCTGAAAAGCTTGTGATTTCAAATAAACCTGTTGGACTATGACCTCGTGTCACGTGACTTCTGAGTTTTTACATACAATGGTATTACCATAATTGAATACCCCTCAATCAACATCTGGGGGGGTTACCATGTAACCATTGACCAAAAACCTGGATCAGTTGTACAAATACTGTGACTATAAAAGCAGTTCAGAGGCTAGGAAACCTGCAGCAATAAACTTTACTCCTGACTCCCTAAAGTCCCTTGAGAGTTTATAAGCCACAGATCAGGAATGTGGTGGAATACTGTCCGCTTGCCTTGATGAGTCTAGCTCTGATAACATTAAAGAAGTTCAAAACCATTGAAACCAAAGCAGCCACATGACTGGCATCCAATTCACCACCTGAAACATTCACTCTCTCAACCACTGATGTGCAGTGGCTGCAAGTGTGTACCATATACCAGAATTACTGCAACAACTCTGGAAAACTTCAACAGGAGCTTCCAAATCTGTCACCTTTAGAGAAGACAAAAGCAGTCAATGTGTGGGATACTGCCACAGACTATCCTGACTTGAATAACAATGTATTTCCTTACACTATCGCTTGCTCAAAATCCTGAAACTCCCTTCTTAATAACATTGTGCACGTACCTGCCCCACATTGGTGGCAGTGATTCACAAGGCAGGCTGCCATCAACTTCAAGGGAATTAGACATTGGAAATAAATACAGCATAGCTAATATGCAGATCCTGTGAACAAATAATAAAATCTGGCACACTGACCAGTGCTGTTAACTTCAGGTCTCATCTGCCTCCATTCTCAACATTGCTGAGACATGAAACTTTATCCCCACAGCAAAGACTAAAATAGCATTTGACTTAAGTAACACAGAAGGGATCAACTTTATTTTCTAAAAATTTTCCTAACTATTGAAGCAGTATCTAAACACATTTTAAATTTATTTTAAATGACAAGTCTCAGCAAATTATCAAACATGCTACAAGTACTCAGTAGGCCAGTTCAGATTTTGAAGGGAAAAAAGGCAGACTATGATATACCAGATGTTAGGTAGGCATTCTGAAATATCATATTCTATCATTTCTGCTCACTAATGCTGACTGACATGCTGTGTATGTCAGGGATTTTATTTTGGAAGATGAATTCCTTGAGTGTTTTAGTTATTTTTTTTAAAAGATCAGTGTGCTGAGGTACCAATCAGGGAGCAGACTATCCTAAAATTAGAATTTTACAATGAAAAGTGGTTAATTAATAACATTATATGAGGTATATTTGGGAATTGTGACCATAACATGACAACATTTTTAATTGGACTGTTACACTTTGCATCCTAATCCAAAACTAGGGTCTTAAATCTAAACTAAGCAAACTGTGAAGGTTAACTATAATATTGAGTAATCTCATTAAAAAGGCATGACCATGAATCGACAATGATTAATATTAAAAGGAATTAATAAAAGCATTGCAACAGTTGCATTTCTGCAGCAGAAAGTTGTATTCAAACATGCAACAGGAAATGTGATCCAAACATGGCTAACAAAAATAAATTAAGGATAATGCTAGATCCAAAGAGGAGTCACGTAAATTTGCTTGAAAATGTGGCAAGCTTGAGGACAGGGACCGATTTAGAGATCGGCAAATTTGCGAAAAACATTATGTAAAAAGAAAAAGATTAGTGAAGACCAAGTAGGTAGCTCAGTAGGTATAATTGTTAATGAAGATTCAGGAAATGGCAGAGCAATTGAGCAACTACTTTAGTTCTGTCTTTAAGGAAGAAGACACAGGTAACTTCACAGAAATGCTAGGGAAATGAAGAGTCTAGTGAGAAGAAGAATTGAAAAAAATTAATATTAGCAAAACAAAAACAAAAGACTAAAGAAATTAATGGGACTGAAAGCTGGTAAATCCCTGGAACATGATAATTCACATCCCTCTGTATTAAAGGAGGTGGCCATAGAAATATTTGATGTATTGATTGTCATCTTACAAAATTCTGTAAATTCGGGAACAGCCCTAGCAGATAGAAGGGTGGCAAATGTAACCCCACTATTTTAAGAAATAAGTGAGAGAGAACAGGGATTTACAGACTAGTCAGTCTAATATCAGAAGTGGGGAAAATGTTAGAATCAAATGTAAAGGATGTGATAACTGGGCACTCGAACATACCAATGAAATTAGACAACGTCAGGTGAACTAATGAAAGGAAAATCATGATTGATAAACCTACTAGAGCTTGTTAAGGACTTGTGTATTCGAATAAGTAAGAGAGTACCAGCAGAGGTTAAGTATCTAGATTTTCAGAAAACTTTCATTAAGTCTCACATAAGAGGGTATTCTGCTAAGTTAAAGAATATGATTGAGAATAATATACTGGTATGAATTAAGAATTGGTTAGCACACAGAAACCGTAGTAAAAAGTGAGCCTTTTCAAGAAGGTAGTGACTAGTAAGATGTTGCAAGGATCTGTGCTTTGTTGCTATTTATTGTGAATATCTGAAACAAGTTAGATGAGTAAATCAATTGCAATATTTCCAAGTTTGCTGACGACACAAAACCAGGTTGGATTGTTAGTGGTGAAGAGGAGGTGAAAGGGCTTGTGGCAATTTACACAAGTTGAGTGAGAAGGCAAATGCATGGCAGAGATGTTATCCACTTTAGTTCTCGAAACAGAGTGGCAACATATTATTAAAATGGTGATAGGTTGCAAAATACAAAGAGACTTGGATATACCTGGGTCCTTGTACACGAGTAACTGAAAACAAGCTTGAAGGTGGAGCTAGCAGTTCAGAAAGCACAAAATGTGTTGGTCTTCAGTACATAAAAAAAATATGAACATAGGAGCAAAGATGTTTTATTGCAGTTGTACAGGAGGTTGGTAAAACTTCACTGGACCATCGTGTACAATTACCACCTCTTTGCCCAGAAAAAAGGATAACCCTGCTGTGGAGGGAGAACAGAATAATTTTACCGGACTAGTTCCTGGAATGGCAGTATTGGGATGTTAGGAAAATTTAGGTCTGTATTCACTGGAGTTAAAAAAAAAAACTGTGACAGCATCTCTTTGAAATGTTTTACATTTTGACATGCTGGCTGACTGAATACAGGCACGATGTTTCCCTGGTTGGGCTGTTGAAGAACATGTGGTCATGATCTCAGGATATGAGATAAGCCATTTTGAACTGAGATGATGGGAAATTTCTTCAGAGAATCATTTACGTTTGGAATTCTCTGTAACATAAAGCTAAGAAGGCCAAATTGCTGAAAATGTTTAGGGAAGGAATAATCAAATTTCTAGACACTAAAGACTTCAGGGATTTTGGAAGAAAGTGGCATTGAGCTATGAGGTCAGCAATAACTATAATGAATACAGGAGCAGTTTCAATGGAATGAATGGCCTATTCCTGCTCTTGTTTTCTATGTTCTGTTCAGATTTCATGCATTTGCCCTTTACGTTTTACTTTCTAGACAATCTTCCCTTCTGAACAAGCTGTTTCCATATTTCAGACCCTTGTATAATAAATGTTTATACTAAAATGAACTATTTATACACAAAGGCGGACCAGTTCATATTTATATACAAACTGCTAATGTGATTTAAAAAAAACTGATCAAACTGTTCATCAATAGGTCATTGGAACTTGATGGATTAGATGTTTTCACTCATTTTCCAGCTTTTGATTGTAGCCCAGTAGTTGTTGATAATGGTACTATTTTACTGCCAAAAATTGCTTACTCAGATGTTTCAACTATAAGACGATCAAACCGGTTGATCTGCAAACAGTTCATAAATGTGAAATTTGGAGATTTTTGACCAAAAAAACATAAATCAGATATATCAATGTTTTAAATATTTTAATGAATTAAAATGTGTAACTGATGTGTTTAGCAATTATTTTGTATTTAAACATATTTCAGCTAAAAACCGTAGTGTACAGGAATAATTGTTTCATGTTTTTTTTAAATTGTACCATGCAATAGAGTTGTGAATTACCAGCTATTGACGAAAATTCTGTTACAATCTTCTCCCGGAACAAAAACAACAGTAGCCGGAATCTTAATTTTAATTTATCCTTTACGATACATTGAAAATCTTACTTTTTAATCAACAAACCTGTCAACATGTTTATTAATCAAAATTTTCTAACAGTTGTTGAAATGAAAAGAAGGTCTCTAAGAAATTGTGTTTTTCAGAAGGAGCTACAATTAAGTCAATTTTGTCTTTCTTAATGCATACCAGCAGTATTCAATAAACCGAACTCCATACTTTTCACCTTAAATTATCAAAGTAAATTCAATCTAGGTTTGTTGCTCATCTATGTATCTGTTGGAACAGTACTGCATTATGTCCAATCCTCCTCATTTGGCCATTTGAACAGACTTGTATTACATTACTCATTCCTTAAGGAGCTGATTAATTCATGATATGAAGGGACAGTTATTTAAACAATGAAAATCTTCCATATTTTCTAGTTTTACATCAAAATTGTCATAATAAAAATGAGCAACTTCTTTAGAAGAATATAATTAATTTTGTTCTGTAAGCATGTTGCATGATATTATTTGTAATATTAGTACTGTTTGAATGGAATACAACTTTCTTCCCATGGAATGGCATCAAGGAGCAGTACACACTAAACTCTGAAGTCAGGAGAAACATGCATTACTGATTGGAGAAAATGGCTAAAATATTTCATGGTTTACACAAATTCAAACTAATGCAAATGAGAGAAATCTGAAATAAACACAAAAAATGTTGCAAAACCTCAGCAGATCTGTCCTCATGAAAGGTTGGCAATCTGTAATATGAACTTTTCCTGTATTAATTTTCTTAAAAAAAGTTTCACTCTTTACAGGCACTGTCCAACTTGCTGAGAATTTTCAGCATTTTAATTCTTACTGTAATTCTTAGTGTAATTTATTATTTATTTGCTTCTGTTTGGAATTTGTGGATTCATTCATCGTAAACACTCTGGGAAAACAAGGATGAATGAATACAATGATGTCATAAATGACCTCCCACTAATGTCATGAAGTGTAATGGATGTGATTGAAAATGGTGCTTGCATTACATTTTTTTGGGGGGTGTCATTTATACATCACATCCAGTTCTATCGAAATTGTTGATTAATGTGGCTTTCAAATTACTTTGCTGCCATTGACAATGTAATACTTTCTGCATGAATAAGTGCATTAGTATATTTTAGTACTACATACTGAAGCCCACTTAAAGATCAACTCTTGTTCACAATCCTTTATTTATCAATTCAAGTGTGCAACTGCTCCTATCCTTTGCAATACAAAGTAGAATGTAGAAACACTTTCCATACTATCAAACTTCATTTAAACGTAGTTAAAGTTTACTGGTCTTCCTTTATAAATTGCAGTGTAGTTATGACAGCCAAGTCAATGTCTAATTCATGGCATTGTATCCCTGCAAGCAGGTTTTTAGTTCTTCACATTTCTTAGCTGTTTTAGTTTGGTTAAGTTGCCAAAACTTCATTTTCTCCTGTTTTCCTCCTGTGAACTTAATATTGTGTTTGGACTTGGTGGGATTTTTTGCTCACCTTCTTTCCTATTTACCTGAGACAAGAAGCTCGAACCTCTGTTTAGTCCACTCGAAGTCCCTCAAAAGACGGACGCCATCTGAAGCAGGTCACAACAGTGAAAATTTGACAATGGGCAGAAGTGTTGAAGTTTCAAATCTAACATAACTCAAAAGAATCAATGGATGGAATTTTCCTGGTACTTTAATGATATGGGCAGTGGCAAGTCAGTTGGGAAAACTTGGAGAGATCAAGAAAATGAGACTGAGCTTTTATTTCTCAACAATGTCAATTTTGCACCCAAGGTTTGATCTGCATAACCACAATCTTGCTCATGATGAGAGACCCAATTGCATGTATTAACATCTCAATAATACCTATTCTCACCTCAGATGCAACATGTGAGTGAAGATACAATTCCCAACTTCTATACTGATGGCTCTGGTTTGCTGTGTGCTGTTCTGGGCCTTTATCACCACCTCCAGGCTCTGTGGATAGTGACCGCCTGATATTCCCTAAGGGAGATTGGCATCAGACACCCACCAGCCTTACCACATCATCACAACATATATATGACTCACTTGGAAGACCGCTATCCACTTCAAAGCTGAATTTTGGAGCTCACCAATATGTTTCATTGTAATGTTACTGTCAGACTGCTTGGCAAACAAGGTCACGCTCCCATCTTATGGATCAGAGCATGATACACCTCAGGTCTCTTTGCCTGTGCTCTTAGAGCTCTCTCAATTCGTGCCTATTTGTGGATACTCTTGCCTTTTCACCTTGCCAGACTTCACCATCTTGTTCAGAACTTACATGCTTATAGTACTTCAGTCTTGTATGTCCTTTAGTGCAACCATAAAGCCAGACTATCGTGGCTACTGACAGTAATCAGTTAAAGGAGTGAACATATTGCTGTATGGCACCATGCAACATCAATGTCACATCTGGAGTAGTTGCCAGTAGTTTTTATGGCAAACACACACCACATGCTTCAAACAAATAGCCATGTCTCAAAATATAAAGGGATGCAGTCCTCCGTGAAGCAGGGTGTATCCTAACACCAGCAGTAATACATAGAGTCTGATCTCGGTCCAGGAGCTTGGATACAGGCAATCATCCTCTGGGGCAGTCAGGGTCAGAGATTCCATATCACTATGGTCTGGTAAGTAGGCCATCAGTCCAACCCTCCTCTCTGTCACTCTTCTAGCTGGTGGGGACTGCTCTTTATGACCCAAAATGAGGAAAATTGCTCAACCTTTGCATCCAGGCTGGAACAACCTTCTGTAATTGAGCTGCAGTAAGCAGACAACACCTGCATGTGTGCTCAGAGGCCAAGCTAGAAACCATCATCACACATTAACTGAAGAAAATGGGCTTCAGACTAAACATCCAGAAAACAAAGGTTCTCTAGCAGCCCACTCCTGCAACACAATGACTCAATCATCAAAATCCACAACAAGTCCTTGAACAAAGTAGATAATTTCCCATACATCAGGAGCCTCCTCCCAGTGTGAGCCGAGAATGTGGTACTGGAAAAGCACAGCAGCCAGGCAGCATCCAAGGAGGAGAATCGATGTTATGAGCATAAGCACTTCATCAGGAATGCATTTTTGATGAAGGGTTTATGCCCGAAACGTCGATTCTCCTGCTCCTTGGATGCTGCCTGACCTGCTGTGCTTTTCCACCACCACAATCTCTACTCTGATCTCCAGCATCTGCAGTCCTCACTTTCTCCTCCCAGTGTGAGCAAACATGAGAGTTGATGGTGGATTTCATAGTCAACATACCAGTATAAATTTCAGATGCTCAATGGACAGTGTTTAACGTCAAACCCAACACCAAGCTCATGATCTACAAAGCATTTATGGATTCCCCCCCCCCTCAATGTATCAAGAATATAACCATGTACAATAGACACCTTAAATCCCTGGCAAGTTATAACCAGCACTGCAAAGTCACTGACAATATAGGCATATCAACATAAGCATCCTCTCCCAGGCCAATATGCCCAAAATTGACACATGCATCCCACACAGCTAGCTGCAGTAGGCGGGCCACACTGTCTGTATGCTCAACACAACACTCCCTAAAAATGTTCTCAACTCTAAGCTCTATAATGATCAGTGATCGCTAGGAGGGCAGAGGAAATGCTACAAGAACACCCTGAAAGCCTCCCTAAATAAACCCAATATCCCCACTGATTTGTGGGAATCAGTTACCCTAGAATGCACAAACTGGAGAAGCATCTGTGATGGCATCAAACACTTTGAGTGTCACCAAGTGGAGCACGTGGAGGTCACAGGCAAGGAGCAGAAAGAGCTTGCAGAATCCAGACTGTCTGACCCATTCGACCCCTCAAACACCACCTGCCCCATTTGCGGCAGAGTCTACAGTTCCAGGATTGGACTATTCAGCTATTGTCCACATACAAAATGTTACTTTTTAAACTGGTTACACGATCCATACTTTTGAATTCCAAGAAAGAGGAATTCGGGATCTTAATGTCTTATTGCTAGAGTATACCAAGTAGTGCAGAAGGACAGTGTCGTGATGATTATAGATAGTTGATTGTTCTTCAACCAAAACGTTTAGTGGCCAAGAGTTTATCAGCAAGAGAAGGGGCAAAAGCACATTTTTATCGCAATTGTAATTAAAACATTATTGAATAGATACACGAAATTGATTTCACACTCACAGTCAAAGGAAAATGAATAGAATGTTCAATAAGTTAAAATAGATTCTTTGTCTTGTTCATTCATGGATGTGGACATCACTGACTGGGCAAGCATTTATTGCCAGTTGCCATTAAGCCGGTGGTGAGCTGTCTTCTCGAACCACTGCAGTCCAGATATTGTAGGTAGACCCACAATGCCTTGAGGGAGGGAGTTCCAGGATTTTGAGTGAGCAACACTGAAGGAATAGTAATATTTTTCCCATGTATCTGCTGCCCCTGTCCTAGATGGTGGTGGTCATGGATGTATAAGGTGCTGCATATGGAGCCTTAGTGAATTTCTGCAGTGCATCTTGTAGATGGTGCACACTGCTGTTATTGGGTGTCAGTGGTGGTAGGAGTGGATTTTTGTGGATATGGTGACAATCAAGCAAGCCTGATTTGTCTTTGATAGTTTCAAATGTCTTGGGGGTTGTTCATGCAGGATTCCTACCCCTGACCTCCTGTAGTCACAGCACACTTATAGCTGTGACTCCTCCTCGAGACATTGGTTCATTCTGTTCCAGTAAATCCTTTTACCTTATAGAAATATTGCATGTGTACTAGCTGAACCAGTAACACAGCTGCAGAGTATTTCATTATTATAAATCTAATCTTTTTAAGAAGCTAGATAAAAACTTCTTTTCCTGTAAATCAAGAATTGGTCTTAAAGTGGCTCCATTTGAACGTACTAAACATTGAAAGGTCTGCATTGCTTCACTTCCTCTGCTTGATCTTTTTGTGTCATATTCAGATTCAAAGCTGAGCTTTATCATGCTTTTTTAGGCCCCCTCACCTGCAAATGCCTTGTCCTCAGTGGACCGTACTGCAGCATGGCTGATGAATATGAATATGCAATTCATAGATGACGAAACAGTGGACCCAGGCTCTAAGCGCAGGGATGATGTCAGACCTAAAGAGGAATTTAGCCAGATAGAGAAGGTAATGTCAGTTACCAGACAGCATTAAAAAGGTGCTGTTTTTCTGTTGCACAACCTGTCTGCTTTTTCTCTTGCACATTAACTCGCATGTATATGATAATTTCAGATATTTTAATTTGACTTTCAAAACTTCCAGTTCACAGAAGGATAGTTTGATCATTTTAAGTGATGAAATAATAGTGTCATATTATAAAAATAAAAAAAAAAGAATGAGATGCTAAAAGCAGTTTATTTCAAATTGGCTGTTTAAAATTCTAATCTGTTTAGTGACATTATACATGGTTTTGCTCATCTATTTTGCAAGTTATGGTGACTGGGGAATTAGATTATAACATGAAATTATATATTTTTGCTACCATGTAATAAAGAAAGACTGTCATTTCTGCCAGCTTAAAGGGCATGTTAAGCTTTCATTAGAACCATGAGATTGCACTCAGGAATTTTGATCTTCAGTACCAGTTGGAAAATAGAAACAAATCATGCGTCCCCCTCTATTTTAGCCAATCTGCAGACTGAAATCAGGCAGCTGAATTGCCATTAGTACATCTGTTCCATTGAGCAGGAGTCTCCTTTTGTGGTTTTAGGCTGATCCCTACAGTGACTTTACCGAAGCTATGGAAAAACAAAAGGAGACATCTTTACATTGGGCGGCACGATGGCTCAGTGGTTAGCACTGCTGCCTCACAGCACCAAGGTCCTAGGTTCGATTCCAGCCTCAGACGACTGTCTGTGTGGAGTTTGCACATTCTCCTCGTGACTGCGTGGGTTTCTTCCGGGTGCTCTGGTTTCCTCCCACAGTCCAAAGATGTGCAGGTTAGGTTAATTGGCCATGCTAAATTGCCCGTAGTGTTAGGTACATTAGTCAGGGGTAAATGTAGGGGAAGGAGTCTGGTGTCGATTTCTTGGGCCAAAGGGCCTGTTTCCACACTGTAGGGAATCTAATAAATCTCAGAACAATTTTGGAGACCCTGGAACAAATGAACATTTTAACTATTTCCACTACTTCCACAGGAAAAAGAGTAGTTCTGTTAAATCCCTCCAGTCTCCTCCATGATTTGATTACATCATGCTGATGGCTGATTTATACTTTAAAACCATAGAAAGCCAAGTAAATAGAGCTGAAGTAGCTGCGTACCCACAATAAATTTAATTGGTCATAGTTTCACATATTCACTTGGTCCCTCTTTATTCCCCTTCTTGAAGCAAAAACTTTCTGCTTCCATCTGTGTAATTATATGTTCCTTCCTAACTTACTGGGCATCTTGATGGATTAGTCACTATTCCTTCGCCCAAGTCATCAACATACTTTTAAAAGGCGAGACCCCTAAACAAATCCTTTAGTAAACACCATTTATTACATTCTACCAGAGGAAACACTGTTTATTCTATTCTCTCTCTTCCTCCCAACTAATTACTAACTCTGATCAAAAGGTTGCTGCCAATTTCATGACCTTTCGGAACTGAAACTAAGAAACACTTCTTCACCTGAAGAGCATTAGAAGTTCAAAAGATTTGTTTGCAAATAACAGTTGATGTTTGATCTTTGATCATTTTAGATTTGAGATAGATTTTTATTAACCATTGGTATTAAGGAATATGGGCAAAAGCAGATACATAAAATTAGATCAGATTTTCCATGATTTCAGTAAATGACAGAACATGCTTCAAACAGCTAAATAGTACATCCTTGCTTTTTTTTCCCTCTGATTGTTTTTGAAAATAATTTATTTTATCAAACCTTATCGATAGCCTTGTGGAATAGAATAGAGGTACTTCCATAGGCTCTTCCCTAGCCAACACATTACTGACCACCTCAAAATTAAATGCAGCTAGCTCAAATTGGACATAAGCTGTCTCCAATGATTAAGACATTCCAATGGCTTTCTGTATAAATGAATCTAAACTGACAGGTCTGCAGTTATCAAGTTCCCCACACCCCCTCCCCCCTCCCCAATTTTTAAATAATGGAATGAGATTTGTAATTTGGCAATCTAAACAACACTTTCCTAGAAACTAGAGAGCATTATAAAATTATAAAGATCTCAAGAAATAGGAACAGGAATAGGCCAATCAGCTCAACAAGCCTCTGCAGCCATTCAATAAGATTACAGCAGTCCTGATTTCCATTCTTCTGCCCGTCCTCCATAAAACTGCTGGCTCCCTCAATGATCAAAATCCTGGACTATATTCAAATGAACAACCTTCAATGCTCACTGAGGGAAAGATTCCATAGACTACCTTAGAGAAGAAATTCCTTTTACTCTCCACTGTGAATGCGGGAGTATTCATAGTTAAACTGTGTCCACTCGTCGTAGATTCCACGACAAAGGGAAACATTCTCTTAGTATCAACCTCATCAAGCTCCCCACTCCCTAGTATCCATGTTTCAATAAGATTCTCATTCTTCTAAACTCAAATGAGTACAGATCCAAGCTTTTTGTGTAAGGGAACCATTTCATCTCAGAAATCAACCTGTTGAACGTCTCTGAATTGTTTTCAATGCAAGTAAAGCCATTATTAAATATCCCTCATTCATGCCTTTTGCACTTGCAATAGAACTTCACAGCCTTTACATACTATCTTTCTTGCAATAGATGTCACCGTTCAATTTGCATTCCTTAATCCTCAATGCATCTGCGTGCTAACATTGTAACATATGTAGAAGTATATACCTATCATTTTGTGCTGCAGCATTTTGTAGGCTCCCTCCATTTACATAATATTCTGTTTCTCATTTCTTCCTGCCAAACAGCCTGACACTTTTCCATATTATGTTTGATCTGCCAAATTTTTGCAAGCTCACTTAACCTATCTTTGGATCATTAACAAATTTGTCTACAAAGCAGTTAGTCCCTTCATCCAAGTCATAAATATAGACCATAATTAGTTGAGGTGCCAGCAATGATCCCTGTGGCTCTCTGCTAGTTACAATTTGCCAATCTGAAATGACCCATTTATTCCAACTGTTTCCTGTTGATTGGGCAACACTTACTCCGCTCTAATACATCACCCTAATATCACAAATCTTGTGTAGTAGCCTTTTATATGACACCTTATTGAATGTCTTTTGGATCTCCAAATCCATTACATCATATTTCCCGCTTATCCACATTTATTACATATTCAAAAGAACAGATCTGTCAAACTTGATTTTCCTTTCAGAAAACTGTATTCACTCTGCCTGATTGTATTTTTATGTTCTATCTCCTTAATAATAGTTTCCCAGTGTTTTTCAATGATATCAGACTAACTGACCTAAAGATTCTGTGTTCTATATCCCTCCTTTCTTGGCTAAAGTTACTATATATACAGTTTTGTAATCCACTGGCATCTACCCAGAATCTGGGGAACTTCAAAAGGTTGTAACCAATATATTCGTTATCTCTGACTTATATATATTTTTTGTTTAACCTATTTTTCTAATCAACCTGTTCAGACATGTCATTACACATCTCTAGAATAGATTGGACCTGTACCTCAGCCTCCTGGTCCAAGGGGAGGGACATTGCTACTGCATGACAAGTGGGTCCCTGGGTCTGCTTTATAAACTGCTCAGGTGAAAGAGTTTGGGCTAGGCAGGCCATCAGAATAAGCTCCATGAGGAGATGAATTAGTGATTTCCCATTGGCCTTGTGTAAGTTATTACCTTTAACTATATTAAGTTTCACTTTTCCTTATGTTTGTGTAAGCCTCTCTTTTAGTTTAATACTGTATATTTATTGGTTAAAATTTCCTAACTACACAATTAAAGGCTTTACAGTTTAGGGCTGCTTACTAGTTTTGCTTTCTATAGAATACTTGAATATTTCCCACTGTTTGTCCAGATGTTAAACAAAACACACAGTTGTAACTTTTCAATCCAGTTGAACTGGTGACTGGTACTGTAAAACATCAATTCCTGATCCCCTTGATTTTTTTAAAACCTTGATGACACTCACCTTCTCAAACCTATTTGCAAACGTTCCCTTACTGTCAGATTGATAATTAATTGTGGTTCATTGCTCATCACTAAAATGTGATTCACTGTGAGGAGTCTGAATTAACAACTGAAAACTTAAGTAACATGCTTGTAAGTAAGCAACTTTGCTAAACAATTTTATTTTGGTAGAGACTGTGGTTATGGCACCACTTATAATGGTAGCTACTTCCTACAGAGTTGAATACTGCTGCTTAGTTTAAAAAATCCATTTAAACCTATCATTTCAAACGCTTGCATCACTACATATTCTTAAAATGGCAGACTGCTGAACTAAAAGCTTTATCTTTTACCTGCTTCTTATCTGAACATCGCCCATTACTGATGTACAGTCTGTTTTGCCTAGAAGGGCGAATGATGCATTTTGTATTCATTACAAACATTGAGAAGCCAACAGTACAGTCATTAATCATGTTTCATACTGTGAGCTGAGGGAATGAAGTAATCCCCAAAAGCAAGAGGAAATGAAATAATTTACTTTGGATGGACTTGAAGTTGGCTCTACAGTGAAGTAACAGGTATAAAGCGATTCTAGATTAGCAGCTTTTAAGTTTACCTACCAAAATTCACTGATCTATGCACCATGGTTTGCACTATACGGTAGTCTTCCAAAATCACAACCCTTCAAGAAGCAGAATTTCTTATTTAGAAATAAAGAACAAAGAACAGGACAACACAGGAACAGGCCCTTCAGCCCAAGACTGCACTAACATATGATGCCTTTCTACACTAAAAACCTTTCGCCTCCACGCAGTTTGTATCCTTCTTTTTCCTGCCTATTCGTGTATTGGTTAAGATCCCTCTTAGACAGTGCTTTTGTATCTGCTTCCACCATCTTCTCTGGCAGCACATTCCAGGCACTCACCATCCTTGGTGTAAAAAAGCTGTCTCTCACATGTCCTTTAAATTTACCCTCATTTACCTTAAACCTATGTCCCCTAGTAATTGATATTACTACCCTGGGAAAAAGACTCTGATTTTCCATTCAATCCACGCCACTCAATTTGGTAAACTTTTCAACCTTCAACGTTCACATGAAACCAAATTTGCCCAATCTCTCCTTATAGATAATACCCTCCAAATGCAGCAACATTCTGGTAAATCATTTCTGTACCCTCCATCTCCCTCTGGTAGTGTGGCAACCAGAACTGTACGCAATATCCCACAAGTGACCTAAATAAAGTACTACACAGCTGCAACATGACTTAGCAGTTTTTAAATTATACCCTCTGATTGATCAAGGCAAGCATGCCATATGCCACCTTGACCACCTTATCCATTTGTGTGGTGACTTTTAGGGAACTGGATCTGTATGCTTAGATCCCTCTGTATGTTGGTTTTACTACAGGTTCTGCCAGTTACTATATATTTCCCTCCTGCATTAGATCTTTCAAGATGTCTCACCTCTCATTTATCCAGATTAAGATGTGCAGGTTAGGTGAATTGGTCATGCTAAATTGCCCATAGTGTTAGATACATTAGTTAGGGGGAATGGGTGTGGGTGGGTTGCTCTTCGGAGGGTAGGTGTGGACTAGTTGAGCCGAAGGGCCTGTTTCCACACTGTAGGGAATCTAATGTAATCTAAACTCCATCTGCTATTTCTCCAGTCAAGAATACTAAAAAGTCTAGTTTTTAAAAATAGAAAGTTTTGGATTTCTTGGCCATACTTTAATGACACTAAATGCAATCTCCCCTAAGCATGCCTCCTTTGCATCAGTATCAGCAGGAGATTGCCATACTTCAGGATAAACTGAGGGCCTCCAATCGGAAGTTGGAAGAATATGAGGTGCATTTAAAGAACCAAGAGGAACATGCACAAAAGATGATGCTGGAATACCAAGCCAGACTGGAGGAGGGCGAGGAACGACTTCGCAGACAACAAGATGACAAGGAGGTGCAGATGAAAGGCATTATCAGCAGGTATGCAGCCAACCATCTGTTTTGCCTGGGGTGATGCAGAATTATGGAGAGTACACATTGTGAACTAAATGTTGATGTTGACAGAGTCCAATTACCAATGCATCATTTTGATATTCGAGGATTCTATTGAACAATTAGTCAAGTATTTCCAAGGGAATTGCATACCAAGCCAGTTTCATATTGTCATATTTGAAAGTATGTACCTGAAAGTCACAACAAACACAATTCTTGAGTTAGGATGGTGCTAGCAGAATCCATCAAGTTACAGAAGTTAGTTGGCACGATAGATGCCTGTTTGGGGGGTTTCAAGCTTTTCGATTAATTGTGCATTCTGGGATATTTACTTAATTGCTTACATGCACGTTTGGAATGAGCTAGGGAAGGTTGGCTATAAACTATTTCATACACTAAATGGTCTGAAATAAATCCAGCTATACTGGTTTGTGTGCATGCACACGGGCATAAGTGGGTGGAAGATTTACTTATTACTAGTTGGGGTAGAATCCAAGCACCAGTGCAGGCAAGCCAGAGGTGACTGCTGAAGCTCCAAGCCCAGTTGAATAGGGAGAGTTAGTGGCAGGAAGGACAGTTGTAAGAGCATCCACAACTCTAAAAGGTTTAATGGATGATATATAGGGTGATCAACCTGCATTTTAGCACAGGTAACACGAAGAAAGCTGAAAGACAAACAGGAATAAGTGCAGATGTTCCTCTCAGGTACTTGAGTGTTACACTCTCCTAATCACCACTGAATTGATCTGGATAGAAATTAAATATTGTGCACAAGTTTCCAGCCTATATTTCATAAGGAGGGGACAGAAAAAAAATCCAGTCTTTAAAGGCTGCCTATGAATAATTATGTAGTCACTTAAAGAGAAGTGCTGCTAATTTTATTTAATGTAAAGACTTAAGGTTTTGTGATGCACAGTAGCAAATACGGAGGCTGTTATGAATATACTTCATACTTAAAAATTTCTGTGGACTTGGGTTAGATAAATTGTGGAGATGCCTGGATGGGTTTACTTTTTCTAAAAAAAATTCAATGAACAATGACATCACAAGACATAGAAGAGACATTGAAATTTTTTTTAAAGTTCCAGTGCCCTCAAGAATGTCATTTTACTGAGTGTAGTGTCAAGGAGCCCTAGCAAAACTGGAATCAGTGGAAATCGGGGTCAAATTCCCCACTGGTTGAAATGCACAAAAGGAAAATGGTTGTTGTTGTAGGTCAGTCATCTCTTCTCCCGCATATCTTTGCAGGAGTTCCTCAGGGTAGTGTCCAAGGCCCAGCTATCTTCAGGTGCTTCATCTATGGCCTTCCCTCTATCATGAGGTCAGAAGTGGGGATGTTCACTAATGATTGGTGCTGAACTTTGCACACTTACGACTCCTCAGCTACTGAAGCAATCCATGTTCCAATGCAACAAAACCTGGACAATATCTAAGCGTGGGCTGAGAAATGGCAAATGACATTCACACCGCACAACTGCCTGGCAACAACCATCTCCAATAACAGAAACAATCTAACCAACACCCTTTCATATCAATGATGTTACCATCACTGAGTCCTCCACTGTCAACATCCTGGGCTTTACCATTGACCAGAAATTGAACTTGACTCACCATATACTGTGGTGACAAGAACAAGTCAGAAGCTAGGAATACTGCACTGAATAACTCACCTCCTGAATCCCCATACCTGTCCACCACCTACAAGACACAAGTCAGGATTATGAAGGAATATTCCCCACTTGTCTGTCTCCAACAACACTCAACAAGCTTGACACCAGCCAAGACAAAGCAGCCCCTTCACTGGCACCACATTCACAAGCATCCACTCCTTCCACCACCAATGCTCAGTAGCAGTAGTGTGAACCGTCTACAAACTACACTGGAAAAATTCACGAAAGGTCTTAGGCAGCACCTTTCAAACCATGACCACTTCTATCTAGAAGGACAAGGACAACAGATACATGGGAATACCAGCACCTGCTAATTCCCCTCTAAGCTACACACTGACCTGACTTCGAAATATGTTGCCGTTCCTTCACTGTCTCTGGGTCACAAACTTGGAATTCCCTCCCCAACAGCATTGTGGGTCAATGTTCAGCACATGGACTGCAGTTGAAAGTGGCAGCTCATCACCACCTTCAAGGGCAACTACAGGCGGGCACTAAATGCTGGCCCAGTCAGCGATGCTCACGTCCCAAAAATGAATGAAAGGAAATTCATGTGAAACTGCATAATTCCCAATAAATTTCCCTACAGTTTGGAAACAGGCCCTTCGACCCAACTAGTCCACACTGATCCAACGAAGAGTAACCCACCCAGACCCATTTCCCTGACTAATGCACCCAACTCTATGGGCAATTTAACATGGTTGGACTGTGGGAGGAGACCGGAGCTCCCAGAGAAAACCCACGCAGACATAGGGAGAATGTGCAAACTCCACATAGACAGTCGCCCAAGGCTGGAATCGAACCCAGGTCCCTGGTACTGTGAGGAAGCAGTGCTAACCACTGAGCCACTGTGCACTCACTTCAGGGAATGCACCTCCACTGTTTTGCATCTGGGGTTTCATGGCTATTTTGTTAGAACAATGTTTGCAGGCTGAGTTTGTTTTCCAATTTTCAGTCAGCTAAAGCCTGGTACAAAACAAGCTGTTCAGCTCACGTCTCCTGTTTCTGAAACTCCTTAATTAGAACATCAGGGAGAAATCTGATGTTTTTTCAGTCACTCCTCCAGAAGAACAAACTGTCAATATTGCTTCTCCTGACCAACCTGTAACTGTCAAGACCAAGAGATAACCAAGTGTGATTAGTGACTTGACCACAGATGCAAGAACACCAGGTCAATAAACTTTGGAACTGCAAAGTTTCTGCATCTTACCTTTTTTGGGGGGCTGTTAAGAATAACTATGCTTAAAAAGGAAAACACTTTGTGGCCAAAGTCAACCTCTGCATAGAGATATCCTTATTCCCCTTCTCCCTGTCTGAGGCAGGTAAATATTTATTTGCATGTCGTAAATTGTGTTAAACAAATCTGAATAATCTTGAATGGATTGTTTATAATGAATGATAATTTTGTGTTTATTTAAGAAATCTGGTTGACGAATTCATTCTAAGCTGAATATGATTGTCTATAATCAGCACTTGAGTGAAATATTTTCATTTTATGTTGCAAACCACGTACTAGTGCTTTTTCCCCTATCAGTCACAGTATGGCACAACATTTATTTTGTGATAAAGTGAAGAAGGGGTTATAGCAAAATTGGTGCCAAGTTGAGTCAGTCAAAGACATACCCATGAGACAAGGCTGTAATTTTACTGGAAGTATGTGAAGAAAAGAGTGGTGCCACCACAGAAGATGTTAGTTTCCTTGCAACAAATGACAGTTCTAAATCTGACTGGCAGTTTGTCCTGGAAGCAGTGTAACCATTTCTGAATAGTTATTAACTTCCAGGTAGTTTCACCTCTCTGCATTGTTATTAATTATTAGATGGCTAGAACATTGCAGGTAAATTTAAGATATCACCTCCAGTTTTCCATTCATTAGATTAGATTCCCCTACAGTGTGGAAAAAGGCTATTCATCCCATCAAGTGCACACCAACCCTCTGAAGACTACCCCACCTAGACCCATTTCCCTCTGACTAATGCACCTAACACTATGGGCAATTTAGCCTGGCCAATCTATCTGACCTGCACAATGTGGAAGGAAACTGAAGCACCTGAACAAAACCCACACAAGACAGTCGCCCGAGGCTGGAATCAAACCCTAGGTCCCTGGTACTGTGAGGCTGCAGTGCTAGCCACTGAGACACCGTGCCGCCCATCCTAGTGAATGTTTTGCATATGACTTGCATCAAAATTCAAAAATTATCAGTGTTTTATTCTGTATCCAAGGACTTCTTGAGAGCTAGTCAGTGTTATTCTTAGTTACTTTTTTAAAGTACTTGCTGCTGTCCTCATGATTCACTCAATCAAATGAGCAGTAGGTTAACAAGGTCCCAGATTTAGCTGATCTCCACCAAAATGGCAGAATAAAGGTGATGTGGCCCAGGTTACAGTGCCATCTGTTGCAGAGGTATGTAATAACATCTCTGAACAAGTTAAGTAGAAAAAAAACAATTAAGTGATTCTCAGGGGGTCATATGGTGTGATGGTCATACCTTTTGAGCCAGAAGGTGCCAGTTCAAGTCTCATCCGATCCAGCGATGGTATAATAACATCTTTGAACAGGTTATTAAAAAAATCTCGAAAAATGATCATTGAAGAAGGAAACTTCAGCTGGATTCTTGCTGTTCACTGTTAGTCAAGTGTGAATTTTGGGTCGTAAGGCTTTGGATGTAATACTGCTTTGCTGACACCAACTGAAAATGTTCAGAAAAATAAAATTCATGTGACTGAAGTACTGAAGGAGTACTTAAACAATACAAAACTGTAGGAGGGAGGGGAAAATTCTGACTTTTATGGGCTCAAGTTCAGTAAAACCTTCTCCCGTGCAATTAAACAGGATTGCTTTAATACATTACAGATTGTTGAATGTTAAAAGCGGTGTTGGTATCTCATTACACAATGTAATGGACATTGCTTATCAGAGATTTGTCTGATTGACTGAGCTTTAAAGTCTGTTTGATCAGTTAAACCAAACTAATTGAACGTGCTGTGTTGCTTATGTTTTCTCCTTATAGATTAATGGCTGTTGAAGATGAGCTGAAGAAAGATCATGCAGAGATGCAGGCAGCAGTAGACTCTAAGCAGAAGATCATTGAGGCACAGGTTAGATGCTGTTTCTCACCTTTTATACAACAAAGTTGGACATAAACTGGGGATGCTACCCAACAATTAATGGAAGGTAAAAAGCAAGATACAAAAGTTACCTTGGAAGCCATTCAGCCTCTAAATAAGAAATGGGTGTCTGCTTCAGCAGGATGGTGTGCAAGCACAGTCTGAACCATAAGGAAAGCTTGGATCTTTGCTTAATCGGAATTTAATAGCCTGGGCTGTAGCACCTCAAATTCTACCTCTGAAGAAACTAGTTTAATAGATATCTGTGCTGCCTCTAGAAGTATTCACAATCAAAACTTCCAGATAGTATTTCTCCCGAGTCTGAAACAGATTATAGTAAAATCAATTTATAAAGACACTGAATGTTGGAATAGTCACATCATAGAAGTCCTTTCAATCCATTATGTCCATGTCAGTTCTCTGCAAGAATGACTTTGAATTTTCCCCTTAGCCCTGAAAATTCTATCTTCGAATTGTGGGATTATTGGTTAATAATCCCAGAATTGCTACAGCATAGGTGGTGGTCACTTAGCCCACCTTGTGTGCTTCATCTGTATTAGAGTGCCAACCTTCTAATTATATCCCCGTACATCATTTCTATCCAAATAATCATCCATTACCCTATGAAGGCCTCAATTGAACCTGCCACCACCACATTTTCAGGCAGCATAGCTTAACAACTCATTGTGTTAAAAAAAAGTGTTTTTTCCTCACATCACCCTTACTTCATTTGCATAGCACTTCAAGTCTGTGGCCTCTTGTTTTTTTTCTTATCATGAGTGAGAACAGCTTCTCCCTGTTTAATCTATCCAAACTGCTCATGATTTTGAAAATCTCTACCAAATCTCCTCTCAGTCGTCTTCTCTCCAAGGAGACGGTCTCAACGTCTTCAAACTATCCTCAAAACTGGTTCCAAGAACAAGAAATTTAATGCTTGTAAACTTTTTTAAAGACATGATTGAATCTGCCTCCTCCACATTCTCAGGCAGTACATTCCCACTCATTATGTAAAAGCGTTTAACACCCATGTTATCTTTATCTTTAAATCTGTGTCTGCTGATTCTCGACCCTGCTGCAAATGGAAATATGATGCCTTTTTAAACAACAAATCTTTTGCTTCTAAATGGTTTGAATCTCTCTATTCTCTGCTTAATTATGTATCTGTCAAGTGCCTCTTAAACGTTGCTATTGTACCCACCTCCACCACCTCCTCTGACAGTGCATTTCAGGCATTTACCGCCCTCTGTGTAAAAACGAATCTCTCACATCTCCTTTTACCTTAAACCTACATCCCTTAGTAATTGACATTTCTACACTGAGAAAAAAAGACTCAGATTATCCATACCCCTCATTATTTTGTAAACTTCTATCATCTTTCTCAGTTGGATCTGTATGGTTTGAATCTTGCATTTTTATTTGGCCAGTGCCAGTTTTGATGTTGCAGTCACAATCAGTATCATCTGCTCATAAGGGGTGAGGAGGCAAATGACAAGTATGTTTTTCTTTCTGCTGCTATCGTGGTCTGTTTTGCTCCTGGAATGAATAGGGCATAGCTATTATGGAAGGTGAAAACTATGACTGTATAGTAGATGGTAGATTTCCTCAACAATTGAGCAGGTTGCAAAGAGGTCATGTAGGTGAGTCGTGTTGTAGTTGTGATCGGTGGGTGTAGTGAAGAGATAGCAAAGAAAAATTGTGCATTCACACTGGCAGATTGGAGGAGGTCATTGGGTTTGGTAAGTTTTCTTGACCTGAGAATCATTCCAAACGCAACATGACTCCTGCTTCACCAGAAAAATGAGAAGATTCTGCCAACTGGATCACATTTGTGACCTGTAAACTCAGTATAAATCTAGTTACAAGAGATGTTTAATTACATAATATCATCCTCCCTGCATTAGGTTCCACAGTTTATTATTTGCACTTTTTCTGCACAATC
This sequence comes from Chiloscyllium plagiosum, assembly GCF_037043375.1. Lineage (NCBI taxonomy): Eukaryota > Metazoa > Chordata > Chondrichthyes > Orectolobiformes > Hemiscylliidae > Chiloscyllium > Chiloscyllium plagiosum. The sequence goes on from NW_028270159.1 coordinate 20,120,431, forward strand.
TGATTTATGTGAGTCAGATTTATTGCATGGCTCTCATGTTTTATAATAGGTCTTGTACTAAAATTGGTGCCTGTAATTCTGCTGCATTTGTTGAACTGATACAGGCTGACAGTGTAATTGAGTTGAATTTTGTCTCCAAACCATTTGTCATAAAAATTCTGACAATTGTTCAATTATATGACATGTGCTCCCAATGTTAATTAAAATAAATTACCCCAAATTTGAATTATTAATGGATTATTCTTGCTGTACTTGCCTTTGTTTCAACTGTTAAGCAATAAATTTTAGAAGCAGAATGACAACGCAGTCTTTGTTAATGTAAACTTAGAATAAAGGTGTTGCAAAACATGTGAGCAGAGCTGCTCTTACACATAACTTGCAGGTGGTTACGCATAGATATTGACAGAGATCAAGGAGAAACATCCTTGAGTGGGAAATAGAATTCAGCGTTTAGAAAGAAAAATAGCCAAACTAGGGAGGGACAGGATGTGATCCTGTAAAGAAAAAAACTCTATGAAAAGATTAAAGTTAATAGTTAGCTTTCAGAGTGTCTTCATGTCTTTTGTGTAATTAATTGCAGACCTTAAATTTCAGACCTTACAATTCAGTCCAACCTCAGATATGTACATTAGCACAAACAAATATCAAAACAGAATAAATAAGAAATTTGCAAGAAGCCAAAGGCTTACAGAAACCTAAAGCACCCCTAAATCCCCTGCACGCATGGTAACTCTTAGCTTCAGTTGATTGAATATTTGCCTCCATAAAGTTTTGGGAATTTTGGGAAACTCCAGAGAGACAGCACAGGTCCCAACCTTCCCAGGGTTTTAAGCTTGAGCTTGATCCTGAAGCATTCCCTCCTGCTCGGTTTGTGGGATTGGGTAGTGGGGTCTGTTCTCAGCAATGTAACAGTCTAGTGGCTTCGGAGATGCCACAGAGATTAACTTAATCTGTTTTCTTGTTAGAATGCTTCAAGGCTAGCTTTTGTTCAGGAGAATACTTCAGTTCAGGGTATACTTCAGGAGAAGTTAATTGAGAGCTCTTATGCTGAAATCTTCAAAAAATGATAGTCATTTTTATAAGTCTGTGTAACTTATGTTCTTTGTAAAACAATAACTGTATCTGACCCATTTAAACTGAAGGACACATTGTTTTCAACAGGAGAAACGCATTGTCTCACTAGATGCAGCTAATGCCCGACTGATGAGTGCCCTGTCACAGCTGAAGGAGCGATACAGCATGCAAAGCCGCAATGGCATCTCCCCGACCAATCCCACTAAACTACAAATCACTGAAAACGGGGAATTCAGAAATAGCAGCAATTGCTAGATTGATGATCCATAACTGCAAATGACATTAGTATGATGAGTGCTTACAACACAAGATGTGTTAAAGCACAGGCAACAGTTAGGCTAACAGAGAAACGTGTGTCCAAATATCTTTTGATTAAGTTTGTTTGTTTATAAGAAGTTCCTTTACATGGTTACTTGGACAAAGAAGCATGTTAATCAGAAAAAAAATGTAGTAAACCTTGGAAAGTTTCAGACCAACATGTTGCACTGGAGTACCCCTGTAATGTTTAAGATGTGGGGCGTCGAATCTCAACTTAGCGTGCAGTCGGATTTCAAAGATGAAATTACCATAACCGTAAAACAGTGCTGAAAAATTCTGTTTTACACCAGTGCAGATTCTGTTTGATTACTCCTGGGCCTCACCATTTTTAATGCTCAACTATAATATCCTCAACGTCAAGTGGATCCACTGAACAGTTCACCTTGTGAAATGCCTCAGAGCAGAAACTGGGAAGTTTGGCTATTACTTTATTGCCACTATAATTAGGTATACAGACCCTAATGAAACACCAGTTTTATAGAAGCTACAGTGCTTTATTCCCTCGTTATGTATCACTTAATTTACTGATAATTAGTATTTTCCAATTTTGAACTCCCATGTGCTTCAGCAGATGCTTGTTGCTGTTGACAACTCTCTCGCTCAGTGTTTATAATCGCACTTTTACCATGCACATGAAGTTTTTTTGGGAATATGATTTTCTTATTTTTGAAGCCTTTTATAAGGAAATGCTACATGTTAAAGTTCATGGAAACATGCGGATTCACATATATTCACCTGGATTCTACTACTCAACATGTTCACCGAGGTAAAGCTATCCTCTAATTACAGAAGAATGCTTTGAGGGCTTGAAACTACAACAAGAAAGTTACTAAATTGATATCAGAGTGAGGATTGCTCTGGGAGGTGCTGCAAAAAAGTTACTTACTGAGAAAGCTTGATACAACATGACTTTTTGACTGAATAATCGAAAGTGATACAAAATACAGCTCCTGAATCAAAGTGATATGTGAAAGAAGCAGATGGTAGGCTTGTACTCACCAAGTATGTGAATCACTACTTTTGGATGCATTTAATATTTATTTAATCTTGTCAGTTATCTTCAGAAAACTTCTTAAGTTGGTTTTATTTTCATTTATGCACCATATTCTTTTAAAAAGTCCTTTAACTATAAAAGGCTTTTCTGTACAAATTGATGGTCTTGGTGCATTTTCCATATTCTGCTGTTCCCAGAGAAACAGATGGACACTGTTGTTTCAAAAACAATTCTGATTTTAAAACTAAACCTTTAAAATGATACAGTAAGATTAGTTCTATTAAAATTTATACTTTGTGTGTGTTTTGTGAGGGTATTTAAAAACCCAAGAGAAAGATTAACTTTCCTCCTGAAAATTTTTACTTTTAACTGTGTCAGTCAATTTTTGCATCAGTACTGTGTTAAAATCCTATGTATCTGAAAAACTGTATATAGTTAACATCTGTTTCTGGTACTGCTTGTCTCAAAGTCGCGGCAGAGTGACTGCATCTTTAACTGCTGTTTATGTTGTTAAAAATGTCTGAAATGCCAGTGGTGGCAAATTAAAACCACTTTATATAGGCAAACAAAATCACTGTGTGATTGCAATCTGTGGTTCTGTAGTTCAAGACCATTTGTTATACTTATTGACTTTTCAGATTTGCAGCATCTTAAGTTGCGTTTGTGTTTAGCTACACTGACACATGACAAGTATCATGACTGCACCAGTGATTCGGTATAATAAGCCCACTAGCCAGTTCAGTGGTTTCACAGAGGGGGAGAAAGAGGGAATAATTCTGTGTACTGATTTAAGCACTGCTATGGAATGCAAGAAGCCGAAAGGGAAAAACAACATAACGTCCTGAAATTCTACACACTAGCAAAAATAAGACGTGCCATACATCCTATAAACAGCATAAAACAAGTAAAATTTTTTAAATGCACTGCTAAAACCAGAACATTCCTAGCCATACCCATGTAGCAATTAAACAAAGATGGCCTTTCTTAGGATTTAAAAAATATTTGTTTGTAGTTGCATTTAAAAAAGGTTTTATAATTTTCAGTTTTTAAATGCATGTAACATACTCTGCATCTGTAAAAGACCATGTTGGTAATTTGAATTAAACTACACATTGTTAATTTTATTTATTTTATAAACTGTGGAGGCCCTTTAAAAAGGTAAATGTCTAAAAGTCATAGGTATCATTTCTCGGTGTTTCGACTCCTGCGCAGTAAACGGAAAGCCACAGACTTTGAAGTGGTGCTTTCCCATGTAAATCACATTTTAATGCCTCAAATCAAAGTGAAAATTGATGGAGACAGAGAGAAACGTCTGGGAGAGTTAGAGGCCTGAGTATGTGGGAGTGTGTGGAGAAGAAATAGAGTCATAGAGATGTACTGCACGGAAACAGACCCTTTGGTCCAACTCATCCATGCCGACCAGATATCCCAATCCGATCTAGTCCCAGTTGTCAGCACTTGGCATATATCCCTCTAAACCCATCCTATTCATATACCCATCCAGATGCCTTTTAAATGTTGCAATTATACGAGCTTCCATCACTTCCTCTGGCAGCTCTTTCCATACACGCACCACCCTGTGTGAAAACGTTGCCCCTTAGGTCTCTTTTATATCTTTCCCCTCTCACCCTAAACCTATGCCCTCTAGTTCTGGCCTCCCCCCATGCCAGGGATGAGACCTTGTTCTGTTTATCCTATCCATGCCCCTCCTGATTTTATAAAACACTATAAGGTCACACCTCAGCCTCCAATCTCCAGGGAAAACAGCCCAACCTAATCAGTCTCTCCCTATACCTTAAATCCTCCACCAATGGCAACATCCTTGTAAATCTTTTCTGATCCCTTTCAAGTTTCACAACATTCTTCTGATAGGAAGGAGACCAGAATTGCACGCAGTATTCCAAAAGTGGCTGAACCAATGTCCTGTTCGGCCACAACATGACCTCCCAATCCCTATATTCAATGCTTTGACCAATAAAGGAAAGCATACCAAATGCCACTACCCTATCTACCTACGGCTCTACTTTCAAGGAACTATCAGCCTGCATTCCAAGCTCTCTTTGTTCAGCAATGCTCTCCAGGACCTTACCATTAAGTGTATAAGTCCTGTTCTGATTTGCTTTTCCATAATGCAGCACGTCACCTTTATCTAAATTAAACTCCATCTGCCACTTCTCAGCCCATTGGCCTATCTGATGAAGAGCCTGTTATACTCCGAGGTAAACTACACCTCCAATTTTGGTGTCATCTGCAAATTTACTAACTGTACCTCTTATGTTCACATCCAAATAATTTTTTATAAATGATGAAAAGCAGTGGACCCAGCACCGATCCTCGTGACACACCACTGGTCACAGGCCTTCAGTCCGAAAAACAACCCTCCACTACCACCACCCTGTGTCTTCTACCTTAAGCCAGTTCTGTATCCAAATGACTTGTTCTCCCTGTATTCCGTGAGATCTAATCTTGCTAATCAATCTCCCATGAGGAACCTTGTCGAACGCCTTACTGAAGTCCATATAGATCACGTCTACTGCTCTGCCCTCATCAATCCTCTTTGTTACTTCTTCAAAAAACTCAATCAAGTTTGTGAAACATGATTTCCCATGCAATAAGCTATGCTGACTGTCCCTAATCAGTCCTTGCCTTTCTAAATACATGTAGATCCTGTCCCTCAGGACTCCCTCCAACAACTTGCCCATCACCAATGCTCGCTGATCTATAGTTCCCTTGCTTGTCCTTACCACCTTTCTTAAATAATGGTACCACGTTAGCCAACCTCCAGTCTTCCAGCACCTCACCTTTGACAATTGATGATACAAATATCTCAGCAAGGGGTCCAGTAATCACTTCCCTAGCTTCCCACAGAGTTCTAGAGTACACCTGATCAGGTCCAATGTTGGGTGGGAGGGGAGGTAATATTTGACTGAGGTGGGAGACTAACAGATTAAGCCACATCTACCAACAAAAAAAATTGTGAACATTTAAAAAGTAAGCATACCACAGTACACACTGCAGTGCCACCACCATAGCTACAGAGTTAGTGACCCCAAAATCAAAGTGCAGATTTTTCACTGAAAAAAAAATGTACATATTTAGAAGATTCTGTAAAAGTCCTAAAGTGTTTTGAACAAGCTGCAGTAGGAGCTTTAACAGCACTACGTTTCAAGATGCCAGTGGCCTGAAGGTCTGCAGATAGAAGCTTTCCGAAAAGGTGACTCTGCTCAGTCTCCTCAAACATAGCATCATGCCAAAGATTTTGCATCTTTTGGCATCTTGGGATACTGCGAGTTTGTTATTTCCATGAGCAGTTCTTAGATTAAAATACAGACTTATTCCCAGTCCATGAAAAATCCACAGACATCTACAATTTTTGTCTGTAATGTTGGAATGAAAAAAGATACAGGAACAGGTTAGTTCAAATAGTAATTGTGTTGTTTTGGAATTTCTAGCTTTTAAATGCTATGTTGAAAACAATAGCCATCATACTTTTTCTAGAACTGAATTTAAAATGCGATTGTACTATCACAGAATTTAAGGCACGTGTCTAGTACTTTAACTTGCTGCAAACAAAGAATTTAAAATAGTTCAAATTATTTCTGTCCTTCGACGCAGTGTTAAAGGACATACCTCCATTAACTGGTGTTTACTGATACTTGTCCCTTGGAAAGCTGTTGTATGTTTTATATCCTTACACTTTTGTAAGTATGTTTAAAGTATTTGCTGGACTCACTTCAGCTTACTTAACCTGTAATAATGTACAAAGAAGTTGGTTGTGTTAAATATGTGGCTGTGCAATTTATGTACATTTGCAACTAGACTTATTAAAGTTTTATTTAGCTATTTTAACTGAATTTGTGTCATGTCATTGTTATAATGCATTTGATTCTTGGAACATTATTGCTACAGACATTTCCACACAAATAAAATGAAGGCAAGACAAATTAGTTTGGTTGATATTTGTGTAGTATGCATTGAGAAAGAAAACAATTCAAGAGGATACAAACAAGCTGAAGGAAGATGTGGACACATGATATGAAATTCAATGCAGAAATAATACACTGTGGAAGTAAGAATGAAAGGAAACTTTATAAACACCAAATGTTCAGTTTTAATGCAGCGAGAGACAGGCAGACGTGGCAGGGGACAGGACAGGATGGCTGCAAAATACAGTACATGATCCGAGTCAGTTGGGTGCACATGGACAGGAGCTTGACTTGGTTCAAGTCAGGTGGTTGGAGCAATGTGTGGCCATTATACCCAGCACAGAATGAGTACTGTCTCCCCCAGAGTGAGGGAAGAATGATTGTGGATTGTTGTTTGTCATACACAGTGCTCCTCAAAGTAATCCAACTTAAATCTGTATGTAAAAACTAGTTTCCTTAGAAATATCATTGTGAACATTTTAAATGGAGCACTTTCAAGCATATTATGTAGTGGTCCATAACACAGCCATTTGTAAAGGGATGCTTCAAGCTTAAACGATCGTATAGTGCCTGCACAGAGTGCAAAATCAAAGGTGTCTACCATCTTTCTTTCTAAGACACTAGTTTGTCTCAGGCTGTTGTAATGTGTTTAATTCTGGGTCCTATACTTTAGGAACAAATCAGAGAGGTTTAGAACTTTAGACACATTAGATTAGATTCTCTACAGTATGGAAACAGGCCATTTGGCCCAACAAGTCCACACCGACCCTCCAAAGAGTAACCCACACAGCCATTTCCATCTGATTAATACACCTAACACTATGGGCAATTTCACCTGACCTGCACATCTTTGGATTATGGGAGGAAATCAGTACCTGGAGGAAACCCATGCAGACATGGGGAGAATGTGCAAACTCCACACAGTCTCCCTAAACTAGAATCCAACCCAGGTCCCTGGTGCTGTGAGGCAGCAGTGCTAACCACTGAGCCACTATGCCAGTCCTGTAGACTGTTTACTTTTCTGCAGTAAGATTGAACAGAGAGAAGATTTGATGAAGGCATTTAAAATCTTGTCTCACTCTTCAGTTCTAAAGAAGCCCATTAGACTCTAAACATTAACTTGATTTCTTTCTCCAAAGATGCTGCCAGACCTGCTGAAATACCTGAAATAAAAAAAATTGAAGGGATATGAGGAAGAGCAGGGACTTGGATGAACAAAGTGCTGAATGGTCTCCGATTTGAATTTATGACCAATTATGATGTCATGATGTTTATCTATAAATTATGAATATAAAAGATTCAAGTTATGATATAAAATTCACAAATTTACATTTGAGATTAGAAAGGGAAAAAAATCTCCACAAAATCACATGCCCATTTGGAATTTTTTAAAAAACTGCATTGCAAACTAAATAATTAAAATAGAGATGCAGGGTCAGGTGGTGTACTGGACCTGTGTGATATGGGAGCTGGTGGACACTGGGAGCCAGTGTTAGTTGCTTGAGTTATCTCAGGAATGTGTCTTGAAAAATGTTCTGGGATTTACATATTAATTAATCACTTAGAGTGGGGTTGTAGGTTTTGATTAAAGAGTTAACAGTAATCTAGGTTTGTTCAATACGTCACATCACATGAATAACATTTTGATCTTGTACTATAAATTCTGTGTCCTATGCCCCAATAGCTACCTGATGAAAGAGCAGTACTTCCAAATAAACCTGCTGGACTATAACCTGGTGTTGTGTGATTTTTAACTTTGTCCATCCCAGTCCAACATCGGCACCTCCACATCAATTAAGAAAGTAATATTAGCACTTTTGGAAAATTATAATTTAAGTAACAAAGTTTGCATGGCTTCATGAAAAGGAAATAGTGTCTGACCAATTTATTAAAATTTTGAGATGGCCTCAATCAGAATGGAGAGAGGAGTGCCAGTAGATGTGTTTTATTTGGACTTCCCAGGCATTCAACAAAGTACCACACAAAAGATTAAATCATCAGATAAGAATCGGCAATGTTGGAGGTCATATATTGACATAGATTGAGAACTGGCTCATCGACAAGAAACAGTGAGTGGGGTTCTGCAGGGATCAGTGCTAGGACCACAAGTATTTACAATATATTAAATGACTTGGAGCAAGGAAATGAATATACTGAAGACAGATTTACAGATGACAAAGTGGCAGAAAGGCATGTTGGGATACGAATAGTACAAACAGACATTGATAGGTTCAGTGAGTGGGAAAATGTGAAGTTGGAGAATAAAAGAACATAATATTACTTAAAATTGAGAAAAACTGCCGGAACGCTGAAACACAAACAGACTTGCAGGTACTTGTGCCCACAACACAGAAAACTAACACACACATACATCAGGTAATAGAGTCATAGAAATGTATGCCCATGGTATACAGATATCCTAAATTAATCCAGTCCCAGTAGCCAGCACTTGGCCCTTCTAAACCCATCCTATTCATATACCCATCCAGATGCCTTTTAAATGTTGTAATTGTACTAGAACTCCCCTACGCTGGGGCAAATTCTTTGGTTATTCACCCGATCCATGCCCTTCGTGATTTTAAAAACTTCTATAAAGTTCACTCCTTAGCCTCAGACGCTCCAGGAAAAATAACTGCAGGTTAGTCAGCCTCTCCCTATAGCTCAAATCTGACAACCCTGGCAATATCCTTGTAATCTTTCACAAACCCTTTCAAGTTTCACAAAATCTTTCCTATAGAGGGAGACCAGAATTGCACACAATATTCCAATTGTGGCCGAACCAATGTCCTGTACAACCGCAACTCCTATACTCAATGCACTCACCAATAAAGGCAAGCATACCAATCACCTTCACTACCTTCTCTACCTGCGACTCCACTTTCAAGGAACTATGACCCTGCACCCCAAGGTCTCTGACTGGCAATAATCAGGAAGGCTAATGGAATCTTAATCATTTTATCCCCAGGGGGGTTGGAGTAAGAGAGTAGTGATGTCTTACTGTAACTGTACAAGGTGCTAGTGAGACCACATCTGGAGTATTGTGACCAGTTTTGGTCCCCTCATTTTAGAACATATTTTATTTTATTGGAGACAGTTCAGAGAAGGTTCACTAGAATGATCTCTGGTATGGAGGGATGGTCTTATGAATAAAGTCTTAACAGACTGAACTCATTGGAGTAAACAATGAGAGGTAATCTCATTACAGGATTAAGGGTTCTGACAGAGTAAATGCTGGGACAATGTTTCCTCTCATTGAAGCATCCAGGACCAGAGGGTGACTTGAGGCGAGAAGAATTTCTTCTCTCAGTGTGTTGAGTGTCTTTGGAACACCTTGCGACAGAGAGCTGTGGGGACACAGTCTTATATTTTTAAGAGGTAAAAACAATGACTGCAGATGCTGGAAACCAGATTCTGGATTAGTGGTGCTAGAAGAGCACAGCAGTTCAGGCAGCATTAACCCTACTGCGAATCCTCTTACAAGGATGCCTGCCTTGAAGAAGTTTTCCTCCTCTCTCTACAAGAATCTCAGGGAGTCCCTCTCCCACTGCAACTCTCTACTCTACTTTCTCCCCACCCCCACCCTCCTCTAGCTTACCTCTCCACGCTTCAGGCTCTCTGCCTTTATTCCTGATGAAGGGCTTTTGCCCGAAACGTCGATTTCGCTGCTCCTTGGATGCTGCCTGAACTGCTGTGCTCTTCCAGCACCACTAATCCAGAATCTGGTTTCCAGCATCTGCAGTCATTGTTTTTACCTCGTTGATTTTAACCCTACTGCGAATCCTCTTACAAGGATGCCTGCCTTGAAGAAGTTTTCCTCCTCTCTCTGCAAGAATCTCAGGGAGTCCCTCTCCCACTGCAACTCTCTACGCTACTTTCTCCCCACCCCCACCCTCCTCTAGCTTATCTCTCCACGCTTCAGGCTCTCTGCATTTATTCCTTATATGTTTAAGGTTGAGATAAATTCTTGATCAGTAGCAGAATCAAGGGTTATGGGAAAAAACAGGAAAGCAGATGGGGAATGCCAGATCCTATCGAATGACAGAGCAGGCTTAAAGGGGTGACTGGCCTACACCTGTTCCCATTTCTTATGTCTTATCACCTTATAGTAGGTAGTTGGCACAAAGTTTTAGAGTAGACACCATGGCAGCTAATTGCCTGACTTATACCTTTACTTGCATTGCTTTCTCTTGCTTTTAAGTCTCTCTCTCTCTCGGTCTTTTATCAGTCTCCCTCTTTCCTGTTTAGGAAGATATATGATAATGTTGCAATCCAGTTCATTGTCGACAGGTACCCAAGGGAGCTTCACTCTGATCAACAACATTCTTTATCTGACCAGTCAGCCCTTGATGCTGACAGCTGATATACTCTGCCTCACTCAACTCAAAGTGAAAAGCATAAGAACACATCCCTAAAGATGACAATATAAAAGTGTTTGTTTGAATAAAAGAGAGAACATTTTAGATATTTTAACAATCCCTTGGATCTCAAAGTAAAATTCAAGGGGTGAAACCTGGTTGATACCAAATTGTGGACACAGGTTTGGGACAGCAGCTGTGTTCAGCTCCTCAGGCAGGCAAACTGTGCTCAAAACATGCGGCGTTGGAGAAGTACAGCCGATCAGGCAGCATCCGAGGAGCAGGAGAGTTGACATTTTGAGCATAAGTCCTTCATCAAGCTGATGCTCAAAACATCAACTCCCTTGCCCCTTGGATGCTGCCTGACCTGCTGTGCTTTTCCAGCACCACTCGCTTTGACTCTGATCTCCAGCATCTGCAGTCCTCACTTTCTCCCAGGCAAACTGTAAAACCAACTGCATTTTTGTTAGGAGACTTGCAACTGAATTTTTGCAATTGTCTCTCATAAAAGACAGAACAGAAAAGATACTAATGTAAACTTGCTCCTTATATGCCCTCTAATCACTTTGAAATTTCTATCATATAGAATGCTTGTAATGTAGGACTGGTCATTAACTGTGTTTTTAAATTAAAAGGCCAACTTCAACATTACACATCTTTTAAATTTCCTATTCACCACTTTCCTGTTATCTACTAACTTGTTTGTCTACTTTTGTTACTACATGATTATTACATGTTTGCACATTTTTAACCGATTACTTAGGCAATATGAATTTTGTGATGTAAAGTCAAACTGCATTTCAGCTTTCAGGCTGAGAGGGAGAGATTTCTGAATAGAATACCACTCTTAATTATTTTAATATGCAGCCCAGGGTAACCTATCCCATTGGTTGGCTGCACATGAGGATCTAATAGAATGCATAATACCTTCTAATTCTAACTAGTCCCCAGCTCCTAGAAGCTGCATTTCCCTCTTTAAAAATAATAGGATGCTGTGCCATTTCTTCACAGATTACGATTTTAGGAAAACTTGTATCATTGTTGCAGGTCAGCTGATAGCTAGCCAGGCCTGTGATTACCAGATTCTCCCACAGTGGGCACAAGTGAAGGTATAGCTGCTACTGGGACAATAGGATCGATCCCTCTTTCAATGCCAGTACTTCATTTGGTGTCATGGGTGTCTGTAATGCCCCGATATAACATCTCCTGGCATTACAATCCATGACCATCACTAGTGGGAAACGTAGTACAATGCAACATAAAAAGTGAGAGACTTCTTGAGGGAGTCCTTAATTTTTGCATGGAGCCACTCCGTTCCATTTACCAGTGGCCAGCTCTTTGTAAACCACATGATACTGGCAACAGGACGCGCCCTACACAATTGGCTTTTGCACTAGGGCATGGCATTGATACTCTCAGTCCATGTTTTCAATGTCTCTGACATGGTCCTGCCACTGGGTCTTACCCACTAGAGACATACATTTTGGTAGTACAGGTCCCCGCCCCATATGGAAGGGGGGTGAGGACTATGGCTTTATAGACTGAGCTTGGTTTGTGCTTCGAGACTGACTCAAAAGCAAACACTACGTTTGGCAAAGCCTATTGTTGTCATGGACAAAGAAGTGGATAAACAAAAGGTGATGCTCCCAAATTAGGTAAATTGCTCAACAGTATTCAGTTCAGCTGATTCAATGGTGAAACTTGGTAGCCCAAACTCTTTCTGGGATGCAGATTCACCCAGGATTTCAGTTTTCTTTAAACTCATCTTAAGATTTGTACAGCCTTGGAAAACCATGTTCCTAAATATTGCAGGGCTGACTATGGACCAGGAATCAGCAAAAGGAAGTAAACGGATACATTTTTCACTGTCTACAAGAACCTGAAGATTCCCAAAGTTCAAAGGGCCACCAGTCTGCAGACAAACTCTCCTCAAGGTCTTCTGTTGCCTGCTGCAGAGATCATGCAGACCAAGATCATGAAGGTGGACAGGGACAACAGGCGTCTCTGCTCCATGCTAATGGACATGAAGAAATTCAAGAGCTCACTGATATGCTGGACTTGTCCAAACTGATTTTCATGAAACTGCTTTATCGTAGCCAGGAACCTGGGTGGGAAATCCTGAAGACTTGGATGACCAAAGTCCAATCCTGATCAGATGAATCGGCTCCAGAGAGAATACTTGTCCCTTCGGACCACCAACTAAGTTCTTGGTGAGAAGAGTCAAAAAGTGTGGCTGTGCTTTTCCAGTGTCAATCAGGCAGTATCCAAGGAGCAGGGGAGTTGACATTTCGAGCATAAGCTCATCAGAAATGTGGGGGAGGGGGGCCAAGGGGGCTGTGGGGAAGGTAGCCAGGATTACAACAGGTAGATGAAGGTGGGGGGTGATGATGATAGGTCGGTGGGGAGGATGGAGTGGATAGGTGGGAAGGAAGATGAACAGGTAAGACAGGCCAAGAGGGCAGTGCTGAGTTGGAGGGTTAGATCTGGGATAAGGTGGTGGGGGGGGGGGGGGGGGGGGGGAAAAGAGGAGATGAGGAAACTGGTGAAATCAACATTGATCCAGTGTTTTGGAGGCTCCCAAGGCGGATGATGAGATGTTCTTCATCCAGGCATCAGGTGGCTACGATTGGGCACTGGAGGCTGCCTAGGACTTGTATTTCCTTGGTGGAGTAGGAGGGGGAGTTGAAGTGTTCAGCCACAGGGGTGGGGTTGTTTGGTGCATGTGTCTCAGAGATGTTCTCTGAACCCCATCATCCCACCACCCACTCCCGACAACTTCCCTTGCCACCACAAGAGGTGTAAAACCAGCGCCCACACCTCCCCCCTCACCTCCAAATATAAGGATCTCTTGGTGAGAAGATCCATGGAGAACCAATAAAGGTCCTTAAGTTTAATTAACATAAAGACCCATCACTAGCCTGATTAAGGATGGATGACCTACCTACTGGATTGGGGAGAGTCTATTTGCCCCAATCAGGGACAAGATTGGGGAGGAGGAGAGAAACAAGGTGTGGCCACGGGACTTCCCTTCAATCCCACCTGACCACCTGCCCCATGAATTCAAGACACAAGAACAAAGCACTTCAGTTTTATCCCACAATGTCTAGTTCTCCAGCAATGATCACCATGACCCAGAAGCTTGGGCCTCTGATTGTCAAGCAGCTATTGGTGGGGAGAACATGTGTATCAAGGTACATGACTTATCACGAGTGCGCTAGTCAGCTCTCAAGTGCCTAACCACAGCTGGATCCAGCGTGCTCTCCTCAATGGCTGGGACTAGGAGTCAATTGCCTCTGAACATGCTCACCCTATACTTAGGGTCATAGAGTCATAGAGATGATCAGCACAGAAACAGACCTTTCGGTCCAACTTGTCCATGCCAACCAGATAACCCTTCCTATTCATATACCCATCCAGTTCCCTTTTACATGTTGCAATTTTATTAGCCTCCACCACTTCTTCTGGCAGCTCATCTCATACACGTATGGGTGAAAAGGTTGCCCCTTAGGTCTCTTTTATATCTTTCCCTCTCACCCTAAACCTATGCCCTCTAGTTCTGGACTTCCCGACCCCAGGGAAAATACTTTGTCTATTTACCCTAACCATGCTTCTCATGATTTTATAAACATCTGTAAGGTCACCCCTCAGCCTCCAACCCTCCAGGGAAAACAGCCCCAGCCTATTCAACCTCTCCTTATAGCTCAAATCCTCCAACACTGGCAACATCTTTGTAAATTTTTTCTGAACTCTTTCAAGTTTCACAACATCTTTCTGATACAAAGGAGACCAGAATTGCACGCAATATTCCAACAGTGGCCTAACCAATGTCCTGTACAGCTGCAACATGACCTCCCATCTCCTGTACTCAATACTCTGACCAATAAAGGAAAGCATACCAAACATCTTCTTCACTATCCTATCTACCTGCGACTCCACTTTCAAGTATGAACCTGCACTCCAAGGTCTCTTTGTTCAGCAACACTCCCTTGGAACTTCCCATTAAGTGTATCAGTCCTGTTAAGATTTGCTTTCCCAAAATGCAGCACCTCACATTTATCTAAATCAAACTCCATCTGCCATTTCTCAGCCCCATTGGCCCATCTGATCAAGATCACATTGTAATCACTACACCTCCAATTTTGGTGTCATCAGCCAACTTACTAACTATACCTCTTATGCCACGTAGTGCATGGTGTTCTAAATCAAAGTCCATATTTCCATTGCTGGGAGCTGTTTGGATGCCCTCAAGCTCAGCCCTCTAATGAATGGGAACAAGTGGTTAGACAGGCCTGAAGTTTGGCCCAAGGACCTGAAAGCAGTGCCAGAAGTAGTTTGATGATCTTATATCAGTGTTGATTAGAGTCATAGAGTCATAGAAATGTACAGCATGGAAACAGACCCCTCGGTCCAACTCGTCCATGCAGACCAGATATCCCGACCCAATCTAGTCCCACCTGCCAGCACCCGGCCCATATCCTTCCAAACCCTTCCTATTCATATACCCATCCAAATGTCTCTTAAATATTGCAATTGTACCAGCCTCCACCACATCCTCTGGCAGCTCATTCCGTACACGTACCACCCTCTGCGTGAAAAAATTGCCCCTTAGGTCTTTTTTTGATTAAAAGATGTTCATGTCATGTAATACTTAGTACAGCTCCAGAGGTTAACTGGAGAAAGGGCAGGAGCCCTGGCCTGTTGCCTGTCCCAGGGATGTAAAGCGTAATCAATATTTATGATCAAGCCATCAGGAATCAGGATATATTATCTCTTTATTAATAAAGATGTTCATTGATGCATTTTCCACTACCTTTCAAGTTTTTTATGAATCTGATTTAAGGAAAAGGAGACCCAGAAAATAGGACCATATGCAAAGCGGAAACAAAGATCATTTTGATCTTTAAGTGAAAATATCTGTGTTTGTTTAAAAACTACATCATATCCTGTAGGTGAGCTTTTGAAACTATTGTGTTTTGATGTGGTGGATTTCAGAGTCTGGGAAATTTTGTCATTGAGCTCAAACAAATATAAAGAGATCAAGAAGAAAACTGTGCCAGCTTTGTTGCAATGATCCACCTTGGTGGTTGTGTTGCAATCCCTTCAGTATGGACTTCAGTAAGACGTTCGACAAGGTTCCCCAAGGGAGAGTGGTTAGCAAGGTTAGATCTCGTGAGAACTAGCCATTTAGATACAAAACTGGCTCAAAGTTAGAAGACAGAGGGTGGTAGTAGGGGTTTTTTCAGACTGGAGGCCTGTGATCAGTGGAGTGCCGCAAGGATCGGTGCTGGGTCCACTAATTTTCATCATTTATATAAATGATTTTGATGTGAGCATAAGAGGTATAGTTAGTAAATTTGCTGACGACACCAAAATTAGAGATGTAGTGGACAGTGAAGAAGGTTACCTAAGATTACAACAGGATCTTGATCAGATTGGCCAATGGGCTGAGGAATGGCAGATGGCATTTAATTCCGATAAATGCAAGGTGCTACATTTTGGAAAGGAAATCTTAGCAGGATTCATATACGTAATGGTTAGGTCCTAGGGAGTGTCGCTGAACAGAGAGACCTTGGAATGCAGGTTCATAGTTCCTTGAAAGTTATAGTTACAAGTTGATATGGTAGTGAAGAAGACGTTTGGTATGCTTTCCTTTCTTGGTCAGCATATTGAGTACAGGAGTTGGGAGGTCATGTTGCAGCTGTACAGGACATTGGTTAGGCCACTTTTAGAATATTGTGTGCAAATCTGGTCTCCTATTGGAAGGATGTTGTGAAATATGAAAGGGTTCAGAAAAGATTTACAAGGATGTTGCCAGTGTTGGAGGATTTGAACTATAGGGAGAGGTTGAATAGGCTAGGGCTGTTTTCCCTGGTGCATCGGAGGCTGAGGGGTGACCTTATAGAGGTTTATAAAATTATGAGGGGCATGGATAGGGTAAATAGACAAAGTCTCTTCCCTGGGGTGGGGGAGTCCAGAACTAGAGGGAATAGGCTGAGAGGGAAAGATATAAAAGAGACCTAAGGGGCAACTTTTTCACACAGAGGGTGGTACATGTTTGGACTGACCTGCTAGAGGAAGTGGTGGGGACTGGTACGATTGCAACAGTTAAAAGGCATTTGGATGAGTATATGAACAGGAAGGGTTTGGAGGGATATGGGCCGGGTGCTGGCAGGTGGGACTACATTGAGTTGGGATATCTGGTCGGCATGGACGGGTTGGACCGAAGTGTCTGGTTCCATGCTGTACATCTCTATGACTCTTAAGTCAGGATTGTCCATAATGTGCCTACTCATCCTGCTGCTCCTTATTGAGGTGGCCTCACCATCATTGGTGGAGTATTTACAGATGTTGGAAATGTCTCATGCTTCCACTTGGAAACAGCCAGACTTTAAGTTCAATACCTTGTAACATTCAAGGCTACAATGAGTAGAAGTCTTCCTTCCCCTCCCCCCACCTCCTCTGCTCCATGGAATGGTCACTTTACAGACACAGAATCTGCACCCACAGCCCTCTTGCAGAATTGGGTCACCAGCTCTCTCTGACCCGAGTGTATGTAACCATTCACAACAAGACCTCCAAAAACAAGCTGCAACACTTCAACTAACTTTAGTCAAAAGCACCCCTGCAACTTGGGACACCTGGATCCTTTATTCTTCCATGGGATGTAGACATTGATAGCTAGCTATTGTTACCCATCCCCAGAGGCTCTTGAACTGAGTGGCTTGCTAGACCATTTGTCATTACATTGATCTGGATCACAGGTAGGACACACTGGGTAAGGAAAGTACATTTCCTTCCATGATTGTGGCCCCTGGCTCCTAGAATCAGGGGCCACAATCTAACGATAAAGAGTAGTCCTTTTACGACTGAGCTGAAGGGCAATTTCTTCACTACAGAGTGATGACCCTATGGAATTCCTGCCACAGGAAAGCAACTGAGACCAAGACATTAAATGTTTTCAAATAGAAGTTAGATATAGTTCCTAGAGTTAAAGGGATCAAAGAGCATGGGAAAAAGTGGCAGCAGGGTACAGAGTTCAATGATCAGCCATGATCATATTGAATAGTGGAGCAGACCAAAGGACTGAATGACGTGTTCCTTTGTATGTTACAATGATAGCAGGTTTAACCCATCATGACCATGGAGGGGAGATACCTCCTGCAGTGAATACATGTATCGAGAGAGAGACAGAGAGAGAGAGAGAGAGAGAGAGAGAGAATGATTAGCGCAGCATTCAAAAGGATGGGATGCCATATAACCATAGCCATTTTATCCCTCCCTAACCAAAAATTGTTACCCACAGTCAAGTAATGTTAAACAAAATTGGAAAGAATGCCTCCAATTTGGGTTTCCCTCTCCCTCACTTACCTCAAAGAAAATGCCAACAACTACTTCTTTCAACTGGCATGTTTGCTATTTGCCCTCCAATTTTGAAAGCCCACTATCTTTGAATTGGACAGCCATCCTACTCTTTAGGTACTAATGGTCAATTTACGGAACATCAGGTTCCTGTTATCATCGCTGTGGTCCTGAAGACTGTAGGGTTTATTCCACCCAGTGATCAGAAGGTTAAAACTATGCAAGGTCGCTGGATAATTAGCAATGGAAGGATTTTGGTCAAACGTTAAAAATGTTGGAAGACTTGCTGGGGTGAGTGATGCTATTTGTGAAGGAAGAATAAGAAATCACTGAAGGCCACGTGACAATTTTGTTCCTAAAATGTAATTTTTAAAAGTTGTACACTGCTGTTGGGGAATACGATCAAAGGAGGCTGTATCTCAGATTTTTGTTGGAATATGATTGTTGGACATCAAGAGAGGGGTCCAAACATTGTGTATAAAGCTGAAAAGGAAGTTATAAATAGGAAAGTGAAAAACAAGTTAAACCAGTAATAACTTGAAGGTCATTATAGCCACAAATGTTATTATCAAGCTCGACTTCGATAGAACCAGGTTTCTAATCAGATACTTTTTGTAGACTAACCTTTGGAATGCGAGCCAAAATCTAGACAGCAAAATGTTACACACAGATAACAAATCCCAAATCAGTCTCACAGTTAATTATGCTTTTGAGCAAAAGTTTTTTTATTGCATCTAAATCACAGGAGACTGACACCAGGGGAAGTCCACCCTGCTGCCTAATTGGCTCAGATTGTTTGTTTATAGTTTCTGCATTCTGTGAAAGAAAAAAACTTTGTTTATAAGAACTACTGAATGAGGAGTAATTTACAAATTCCAGTGGTTCTTCCCAATCTCTATGATAAGCAATCATACATAATGGAGGCATCATATTTAAAACCTATTCATAAAATTCACAACTTTGAATATCTTGCAGAAGAACAGCAAACTTGCTTTTGAATGCAATCAAATGGATTTGAAAGCAGGCATGCTAAAGTGACCGCTGATGTCGTGTAAGCACTTCAAAGAATAGTTTCAAAGTTAGTTGAATTTTATATTTGCTGACAGTTTCAGATTTAGAATCAAAACTATACAGTATAAAAAAACGCCCTTCAGCCCATTGAGTCAACAAAAAGCTACACTAAATCTACACTAGTCCCACTTTCCAGTACTAGGTCCATAGCCATGAATGCTATGGCATTTCAAGTGCTCATCCAAATATTTTTTGAAGTTTGAGCATTCCCACATCTACTACCCTCCCATGCAATGCATTTCAGACCTGTACCACCAATAAATCTCCTGCCCTTCACCTTAAAATTACAGCTGCTCTCTATCCACCCTGTCCAGGCCCCTCAGTCATCCACCTTATCCAGGCCCCTCAGTCATCCATCTTGTCCAGTAACCTCAGTCATCCACCTTATCCAGGCCCCTCAATCATCCACCTTGTCCAGTAACCTCAGTCATCCACCCTGTCCAGTAACCTCAGTCATCCACCTTATCCAGGCCCCTCAGTCATCTACCTTGTCCAGTAACCTCAGTCATCCACCCTGTCCAGTAACCTCAGTCATCCACCCTGTCCAGGCCCCTCAGTCGTCCACCTTGTCCAGTAACCTCAGTCATCCACCCTGTCCAGTAACCTCAGTCATCCACCCTGTCCAGGCCCCTCAGTCATCCACCCTGTCCAGTAACCTCAGTCATCCACCATGTCCAGGTGCCTCAGTCAGTTTCCCCCACCATGTCAGCCTTCTCTGATCTCAAAGAAACAATCTAATCTTATCGAGCCCCTCTTCATTATTAAAATACTCCATCCAGGAAACATCCTGGTGAATCTCCTTTGCACCCCCCTCCAGGGCAATCACATCCTTCCTATAGTTGGTGACCAGAACTGCACACAAAACGTAGCTGTGGCCCAACATTATGTACATCTCTACCATAACCTCCTTGCTCTTATAAACTATTGCGCTGATTTGATATTACACAACTTAGAACATTGTTTTAAAAAATTTATTTTTGAAAACAATGCTAGTTAAAGTACAGGCTCACTCATCATCCAATTCATCACTGGATTAGTTGCTCTCATTCTCTTCTCTATTCATCCATAGGATGTGCATGTCACTGGCTGTGCTATTGCCTATCCCTAATCGCCCTGAAGATGATGTTGGTGAACTGGTGCCTTGAATAAATGCTGAAATGTTCGCTTCATAAAATATATTGATGTAATTAATAATGATCAAATTCTTCATCCTCATAGCAAAATAATATATATCAAATGGGAGAACAAACCAGTCATAAAACAGTATATGCCATTTTTCTCAAACATAGAAGATATGGGTAAACACAAACGCAGACACATGAACCCCCAAGACCTGTTATTGAAGTAATTGGAGTGATCGAGGAGAGATTCATTATTTACACATCTAGTCAACCTTTTCTAAAGAGCTAGGATGAGATATTACGCTGACCATAAAAAGGTAATCAAAGTCCATTGTTAGGACACTACCAAGACTATGTATATTCGCAATATTTTAGAATACTTTCGATTAAAACACATCACTTTGCATTGTCAGTGTCAATTTAACTATTCCAACACATCGACAGCTCTGCTCTGGGACTCCAATAGGAAATCAGTGCACCAGTGAGCTCACCAGTCAGGCTGACTGAAACAAAGACTGCAGTTCGCTAAAAACAACAAAACTGCTTCCTGCTATTAAGTGCATTTTCAGGCAGTCGTATTAGGTACTTCTTGCCCACACTACAAACTATCTATAATTTTAATAGCACCATCTATCCAGTATCAAACAAATAGATCAAATTAAAACCATGCTTTATCATGTGTAAAAAAAATGCTGGTTTGGTGAACTCTACTAATTTATACTGCATAATCTTGCAATAAATCCCTATTAAATGCCCTAGTTGTTTTGTTGATGAAAATAATGAGCCATGAATGACAGCAATTAAAACTAGGTGCTCATAACACTAAACTGCAACATAATTCATTCCGATGAGAACTGAAGTGTTATTAACACTGTTTTAACCCTTTGTGTCACTGCACTTAATTGCCTATTTGCAGAAATGCAAAGTGCCAGTCTGTTGTTGGTACACAGAGATTTAAGGAACATACCAATTTTGCAAGTGCAATTAATCAGATGTCGACAGCTCCATGGAACAGCAGGAGAGAGCTGAGTTTTTAGGAATAGACAAGTGTAAGATGATTTGTGGAAAATAAATCATACAAAAAAGTGGTTAAAGTAGCAATGAAGCAAAGTTTTAAATAAAAACTTAAGGACCTAGAGAAAATCAATTTTGAATTAACAATTTTACCAATAGTGGTGAGAATGGAGAGCTTGCAACTGCAGAGGAGTGGCTGAGATGAATAGTATTGATGCATTAAGGGAAGGTTAGCTCAAAAAGAGAGAGAAATTAATGGATGGATATGTTAACAGAAGCCTCAGAATGGGTGGCATGGTGGCTCAGTGGTTAGCACTGCTGCCTCACAGCGCCAGGGATCCGGGTTTAATTCCAGCCTTGGGCAGCTGTCTGTGAGGAGTTTGCACATTCTCTGCGTAGGTTTCCTCTGGGTGCTCTGGTTTCCTCCCACAATCCAAAAATGTGCAGGTCAGATGAATTGGCCATGCTAAATTGCCCATAGTGTTAGGTGCATTAGTCAGGGGTAAATATAGGGTAGGGGAATGGCTCTGGGCAGGTTACTCTTTGGAGGGTTGGTGTGGACTTGTTGGGCCAAATGGCCTGTTTCCACACTATAGGGAATCTAACCTAAAGGTGGCAGCTCATGTGGAATATAACCAAGCATTGATCTGAGGGACAAAGTGACATGATTATATTCTGTACTTTTAATACATGTCTATAAAATTTGACATAGCCGATGAACATGCAAGTTACACTGCACATTTAACCAGTTTCCAGCATTTTCACTTTTGGAGATTGGCAAAAATAGGATAAAAAGGAGTTGGTGAACAGTTGTGCAGTTCACCAAGAAAAATTACAGTAATAAGAACAGAGAAACTGAGCTACTCAGAAAACGTTTTAGACTCAATTCTTGGTCCATGCTGGTCTAAACCAGAGTAGGTTAGGTGAGCTAAGAGTTGCATCCAACATCCATCAGGAGTTGTAAAGCCTGATTGCTAAGCTCCATCCCCAGGTGTTAATGGATGTATTTCTGAGAGTAGCATCTAGTTAGCTTTAATGGCTCGGGATGATTGAAGGTAAGAATTCTAGTCAAAACCTTATGGCTGTTAGGGACACAGTTATATTTGCAATACGAGTGACCAGACTGTTTTTAAAACACTGGATGGAACAAGTTTTACGTGTGAGATTGGGTCTAAATGCAAATAGCCTTTGTTACGAATTAAGTTAAGTGCAATCACTGGGTCAGTCGGTAGTAAACTCCTTTGAATCAAAAGATTGCAAGTTGAAATCCATCTTCTTGGTCTTGAGTATATAACTGAGGTCAACACCTCAAAGTAATCATGAATGTGGATGTGCTAATGGCACCTGCACTGCTAGACACATCTTTCAGGTAAGACACTAAACCAAGGCCCACCCTTCTCTCTTACATGAAAAAAATCCACTGGCATCATTCCAAAGAGCAAAGATATCTTCCCTAAACCCTGCAAATATTTATCCTTCAACTAACCTCATGAAATAAATTCTAATCATTATGTCAATGCTGTTTGAGAGAGCTTGCTGTGTGCAAAATGTTATAACAGAAGACTTCAAAACTACCTCTGCTTACAAACTCAGTTTGGGAAATACGAAAAGTGACATTAAAAGGTGCTACATAAATCATAGTTCTTTCTTGTGTCTGTTAATATTGGTACTGGAGAGAAAATGCAATTTTTAATGAGAGATTTCATACAGAGAAAATGTGTCATTTGGTACAACGGTTGCTAGTTAACTAAAAGGACAACATTCAGTTGGGTGCAGGAGCATTCAGGGTGTGAACGGTTTCACAGATTCTCTTTGTGCAAGATGTTGCCATGGTAATGAAGCCACATTCCAAAGCAGTTCTATTTCTATCCTTGAAAATTTCATTTGCAAGGCCACAGAAGGCTGGAATGATTTGCTGGTTGGACATTAAAAAAAACTCCTGAAAGAAGAGCAATTTAGGAAGAGGATAAGAGCATATATGGGAAAAAAGAACTACAAATCCAGGACAAACCACCTGAAGGTTTTTTAATGTTTAGAGCAATGCAGCTTAATACATTGAATTCATTATTGTTGTACAAGGATATTCAGGTCTGAGGAGCACCATGAGCATCACATAATATATTAAGCTGTTGAGAGAACAAGCAGAGGATCTCAAAATAGTCAGATCGATGTGAGTTTGCACATTCTCCCCATGTCTGCGTGGGTTTCCTCCAGGTGCTCCATTTCCTCCCACAGACCAAAGATGTGCAGGTTAGGTGGATCAGCAATGCTAAATTGCCCATAGTGTCCAGGGATATGTAGTTCGCCCTGGGAAATGTGGGGTTACAGAGATAGGGTAGGGGGTGTATGTAGGTGGGAATGCGCTTCAGAGGGTCGGTGTGGACTCAATGGGGCGAATGGTTTGCTTCTACACTGTAGTGATTCTATGAAATACCTAACATAAATCTCTGCAACAACTGTCCATTACATCAATGCAACTTGTACACAGTTGCTAAAAGTTGCAATAAAACTACATCTTGTCCAAAGGGTTTTTCTCAATCACACCAGGCCCTGTAGTTTCCAATCCCAAAACTACACGGAAGCAGCAAACATTGCAATCAGCTTCATACATGAGACTAGTCAGCAGCTCATCACCACTTTCTTGAAGGCAATTTGCAATGGGCAAGACGTGCTGGCTCAACCAAAGCCCAGCTTTCCCAACTCGGAAAACAAATTGATGGCAAACACTACTCCTATTGTGCAGCATCACAGAGAGTGAATGTTGAAGGAGGTGCTAAGCAAACAGAATACTTCACCATGGATGGCACAGAGCTTCTCCGAGCAAGGAAAGCAAGGAGAATGCCATCACAGCCCATTTATAGATAATAGGCAGCAACTGGAGTGGGAGGGGGGTGGAGGTCAGGCAAGGAGCTACTCACAGCTGGATTCCTAGCCTGTCTGTGGCTACAAGAGCCATTCACTTGCATGGCTTGCCCAGTTTAGTTTTGATCAATGGTAATATTCTCTCTCTCTCTTTCCAGTAAACCTCTTCCAGTGATATGTTTGGATTGAGATGATTGATCTCCAATAACCACAATCGTCTTCCTTTGTACTAGACTCAGAGAGTTCTTCCTCTTGATTCCCATCAACTCCAGTCAAAGGGCAAGCACTGTCTCCTCACTAGTGGTGGAGCTACTGGGGTTGGACAAAGTCAAAAATCACATGACACCAGGCTATAGTCCAAAAGGTTTAACTGAAACCACAAGTTTTCAGAACCTTGCTCCTTCTTCAGGTGCTAGTGAGAGAGGAAGACCTTAGACACAGAATTTATAACTAAAAGGCCAAAGGGTCACACAACTGATGCAAATGAATTAAACACACCTAAGATGACTGTTAAATCTTTAATCAGTTAGAATGGAAGTGCAGGTTTCAATTAATATGCAAATCCCAGAATTTCTTTCAAGGCACTGTTGGAAATGTGTTGCTGGAAAAGCGCAGCAGGTCAGGCAGCATCCAGGGAACAGGAGAATCGACGTTTCGGGCATAAGCCCTTCTTCAGGAATGGGGAAAGTTTGTCCAGCAGGCTAAGATAAAAGGTAGGGAGGAGGGACTAGGGGGAGGGGAGTCGGAAATGTGATAGGTGGAAAGAGGTCAAGGTGAGGGTGATAGGTCAGACTGGGGTGGGGGCGGAGAGGTCGGGAAGAAGATTGCAGGTTAGGAAGGCGGTGCTGAATTCGATGGATTTGACTGAGACAGGGTGGGGGGAGGGGAAATGAGGAAACTGGTGAAATCCGAGTTCATCCCTTGTGGTTGGAGGGTTCCTAGGCGGGTTCCGCCTAGGAACCCTCCAACCACAAGGGATGAACTCGGATTTCACCAGTTTCCTCATTTCCCCTCCCCCCACCCTGTCTCAGTCAAATCCATCGAATTCAGCACCGCCTTCCTAACCTGCAATCTTCTTCCCGACCTCTCCGCCCCCACCCCAGTCTGACCTATCACCCTCACCTTGACCTCTTTCCACCTATCACATTTCCGACTCCCCTCCCCCTAGTCCCTCCTCCCTACCTTTTATCTTAGCCTGCTGGACAAACTTTCCTCATTCCTGAAGAAGGGCTTATGCCCGAAACGTCGATTCTCCTGTTCCCTGGATGCTGCCTGACCTGCTGCGCTTTTCCAGCAACGATCTCCAGCATCTGCAGACCTCACTTTCTTTTCAAGGCACTGTCCCAATATAACTAAAGGTTTTATCAGTATAAAAAGAGATGACAATATAAACAGGGGATTCACAGTCTCCTGAAAAAAAAAAGAGATGACATTTCAGATCCGACAATACATTTCAGGCATGAGATCGTGTTTAGAATCTGTGTCTTAACCTGGAGTCAGACTGGTTTTTATTTCCAAAAGTAGGAATTTTTAAAATGCCACATTGACTGTCTACAATTTGTGTGCTTTTTGAACAAAATAGAATTTATCTGCAAATACAAATATGCAAATTCACCCCATAGATTGTATGTGTGTATGCAAGAGGGAGAGAGAGCATACACACATACTCCCTCTCACATACACACACATAAATCTATGAGGTGAATTTGCATATTTGTATTTGCAGATAAATTCTATTTTGTTCAAAAAGCACACAAATTGTAAATTGTAAATTCTTACTTTGGAAATAAAACCAGTCTGACTCCAAGTTAAGACACCGACAGACTCTAAAGAAGACTTCACACCTAAAATGCATTGTCTGACCTGAGATGCCACCTCTCTTATATGGATAAAACCTTAAGTTATCTCGGGACAGTGACTTGAAAGAAATTCTAGGATTTGCATATTACTCAATCAAACCCTCCCCCCACTCCCGACATTAACAGCCATCTGAGGTGTGTTCAATTCGTTCACATCAATTGTATGACCCTTTGATGTTTTATTTATAAATTGTGTGTCTAAGGTCTCCCTCTCTCACTAACACCTGAAGAAGGAGCGAAGCTCTGAAAGCTTCTGTTTTCAAATAAACCTGTTGGACTATAACCTGGTGTCATGTGATTTTTGACCTCACTTGTGTAGTTCAGCTACTCTGTCCACATTTAGACAAAGATTGTCATGACATCCGGAGCTGAGCGACTCTAAAATAACGTGTGGTGAATGCCAAGAAGAAGGTATTCCTTTGCATGTGCCACTTGATAGCATTGCCAATTCCCCTCCCATCACAGCTGACAGTGGAGAATAAGATGATAGGATGGTAATTGGCCAGGTTGGAATTTTTCTGCTTATTGTGGATAGGTCCTACCTGCTGGTTTGGACATTGTCTGGTAGATGCCAGTGTTGTAACTGTGTGGAACAGCTGAACTAAGGGGGTAGTAGCTTTGGAGCATTGTCTTCAGTAGAATGTTGTCAAAGGCAATATCCAGTGCCTTCAGCCATTTATTATCACATGGAGTGGACAGAGACCACATTCAGTCCTTCAACCACTGACACAGAGACAGCAGTGTATACCATCTATAAATTGCACTTATAACAGTACCTTCCAAACCCTTGACTTCTACAATCCAGAAGGACAAGGACACCAGTCGCATGGAAACATCACCACCTGCTGGCCTTGCCAACAACACTCACTGGAATGAATAAATACACCTGGGGAGGAATTGGTGTCAAACTGTTTCAAACAGTGACTAGCTTTTAAAAAGCCATTTCTGTTGAGTTGCACAACGTGGCCTCATGGTCCACTTTCTTTACCAGCTGACTGGTCTTCCCACTTCAGAATTGTACAAGCAGCTTGCAACATTAGATGGTTTCCAGTTGTTTTAATGACAATCACAGTGACCTGACTGTTGATCTAAATCAGACTCATTGTACCTTGGGAGAGAAGTGGTCAGTGCTCAAAGCTTTGACAAAGGGTCAGTTAGACTCGAAACGTCAGCTCTTTTCTCTCCTTACAGATGCTGCCAGACCTGCTGAGATTTTCCAGCATTTTCTCTTTTGGTTTCAGATTCCAGCATCCACAGTAATTTGCTTTTATAAGGAATGGAGGTATATGGACCAAGGGCAAGCAGAAAGGATTAGTTTAATTTAGCATCATCGGTACAACATCAAGGGATGAAGAGCCATTGCTGTGCTGTATTGTTCTATCTTCAGCTATTTCCCTGTTTGCTGAACAACTGGAACTTGTTTTACTGCCTCTCTAGGACATTGTGTGCAGTTCACAGTCTCAGTACCTCATCATTCTAAAGGAAAGATCTCAATTACATTCGCCATTGCCCCTCAGTGATCCCGCGATAACTTCACAGTGTACACGGAGGTAACGGTTTGAGCATAGGCAAGGGATTTGGGAAACCAGCAGTTGATAAATGCACATTACTCAGTGGCAAAGAAAATTGTACAGCAGTTTGCACCTAAAGCTGAGAAACGTGATATTAAAATTAAAGCTAAAACAGTGCAGCACTTTGAGGTGTATCTGGAAAAATATTTTCCACAGTAAAAAAGATTAGTAGAAATGCAAAATTCTCTGCCACAAATGTCTGTGGATATTGGGATAATCAGAGCTTTTGATAAAATTAACATTTTTGCTTAGCCAGGATGCTAGAGAAATGGAGATAAGTTAGGTAAACAATAACAATAGATCAGTCATGATCAAATTTAATTGTGGATCTGATTGATTTTCTCTGTTCTGATCTAAAATATCTTAATCTCAAATGCTTTTCCCTCATTTTAAGTATATCCTGAGAAATTGCACATCAAATAATTATATGTGTTTAGATCAGAGTGGTGCTGAAAAACCACAGCAGGTCAGGTAGCATCCGAGGAACAGGAAAATCGACGTTTCGGGCAAAAGCCCTTCATCAGGAATTTCCTGCTCCTTGGGTGCTGCCTGACCTGCTGTGCTTTTCCAGCACCACTCTGATTTCCAGCATCTGCAGTCCTCACTTTTGCCTAGTCAAGTAATTATATGTTGACAAATTGTTGCAAATCATGATTCATATTAAACCCTATGAGGCCACAATTATTCTAATGCTCTCTGGAGCCATTCTCCGGTCTTCCACTATCAGTCAACCTGACCTCATCCAAAACTTTGCCATCTATATCCTTACTTGCACCAAATCCTTTTCAGCCACCACCCACACTGACTGACCTACACTGAGTTGGGGTCCCAAAAACCTCAATCTCAAATTTTCACCCTTGTTTTCAAGTCTCTCCAGGACCCCACCACTCCTCATCTCTGTAGCCCCACAATCTCCAGGGATACCTGCATTCCTCCAACTGTGACATCACAACGTCTCCACCTACAACAACTCCAACATCAGTGGCTGTGCTTTCACATCTCTCCGATCAAAGATCTAGTATTTCCTGCCCACTTCTCTCTCCAATACTTTCACATGCCCCTTGAAACCCATCTTCGGTGACCTGTATTTTCTCGTGTGGTTTGATGTAAAACTTTATTTGGAATCACTTCTATAAAACATGTTAGGAGTGTTTTACTACTAAATGTGGGTTGTTATCTTGTTCCCACCCTTCTCAATTTTAAATTCTCACATTTTGAGAGATTTATACCATTCTTATAGTATATTAAGTTTAAATGAAAGCAAAATAGTTTAATATCAAAATCTCTTTGGAAGTTAAAGTCCTTCAAAATGTTATTTTTAATTTCCTTGTGGATAGACCAACTGGAATCATTGTCAGTTTACTGCAGCTAAATAACACAACCATGGTATTGTCTCATTAATCTAAGATTTTAAAATGCATGCTGTGCAGATGGCTGGGTTGTGAAGTGCAATCTATTACAAACCTGTCTCACTAGAAGCCAACACTATCCCAGCCAAAAGCTAGAAGGTTGAATGTCACTGAACTCTTTCAATCTACATGGGAGCCAGGAACTAAACCACAAGGATATAAAGATGCCTCTAATGTCCACCTATACAAGTTGGGAAGGAACTTGCTTGCCCTTCCCATAAGCAAAGCAAACTCACTTCTCTCAAACACCAGCACGGTCTCCACCAGAAGCTTCCTGAACCCCTTATTGCAACATCTTGACCAGGGCTTGCAGCCAAAGAGTTAGTGTAGCTTCAGAAAGATTACGGTGTTTGGAGTTAGACTGATCCTGAGAAATGCTACAGGAGAACATGGACTTGCACATCACCTTTGATGACACAGTTAAAGTCCAAGGTAATGGAGAAATTTCTCCATGGTTCAGTGACAGCCTGGATGATGGGCAATCCTCCTGATCCATTTCCAGTTAACCATTACTTAAACAGGGCTCCAAACATCATCTAAGAGACGTTGGGACTTCCCCAAGAGAGGTTGGGGAAGGGGTGGGGGAGATTTGGGGATTATTTTCTTGTCCATCTTCTTCTCTCCAGTCCTCAACCACCCTCACTCTTGGTGATCAGCATACAGGGTGATACAGGTAGTTCTCCTATAACGTGGTATTGCGTTCCTGTGCAACACTGTTCTAGAAAATTGCGCAATATAAAGATGGGAAAAACAGGGTCGGGGCAAACGGAGAAAAATATCAGTAAAAATCAAAGCAAAAATGATAGTTAGCCTAACACAAACACAAAGCACAGTCTAAATATATCTCAAATCATATATTTTAATGAAATAATACAGTAAATTTAACACTAACACTAAAATCACTGAATACAGCACTGTACCTTTCACAAAGCTCTTCCCAGAAGGTGTGCAAGTTGACTGACCATGTGATGCTGATGTGGATGTCAAGTCGTCCTCAATATTTCAAACTGGGGGACAATAAAGATTTTTTTTTAAATGTAGACTACAATTCCCAGTTTCAAACGAAGTTTCATGACTTGCAGAGCTGGTTGCATTCCTCTTTTAGCATTTTGCAGACAGAGGGTCCTGAGGCTGGGTTTTGCTGTTCAGATAGTGCTGGGAATGGAATCGCGTAACAGTGAACTGGAGTTCACTTTATGAAGAAAGGGTCAGCGATTCAACAATTGCATGACAACCAAATCTCATTTAATAAATGTGCATTATAGGAGAACTACCTGTATTTATAGAGATGCGAATAGGGTCTTACAAAGACAACATAGAAAGGACATTTCCTCATGTGGAGCAAACAAGAAAAATAAAGACCATAACTTTAGGATAAGGATATCAGATTTAGGAAACAGAGGAGGAAAAAAATTACTTCTCGCATTTTAATGAGTCATGGGTTGAAAGGTTATGGAAAGTGGACAGCAAAGGGGAGTTGAGGCAGGTATGAAATTAGCACAAATGTATCAAATTTGATTTGATTTATTATTGTCATATGTATCAAGATACAGTGAAGAGTATTGTTTTCTGTGTTATGCAGGTAAATCAAACCTTACATAAGTAGATCAGGGTACTGGAAAGTGTTACAGCTTCTGAAAAGGTACAGAGAAAGAACAACTTCCATAAATTTGAAGTCCAATCATAAGTCTGATAACAGTGGGGAAGAAGCAGTTCTTGAAGCTGGTTGGTATGCGTTTTCAAACTTCTATACCTTTTGTCCGATGGAAGAGGATGGGAGAGAGTATAACCAGGGTGGGAGGCCTCCCTTGATTATTTTGGCCACTTTTCCAAGGCAGTAGGAAGTGAAGACGAAGTTAATGGAGGGCAGACAGGTTTGCATGATGAACTGGGCTGCATTCACAACTCTCTGTAATTTCTTGCAGTCTTGGGCAGATCAGTTGCCATACCATGTGTGATGCATTCTGATAGGATGCTTTCTATGGTGCATCTATAAAAATTGGCAAGACATGCCAAACATGCCAAATTTCCTTGGCCTTCTGAGGAAGTAGAAGCATTGGTGTGCTTTTATGATTGAGAGCCTGAATTGTCTCCTCCTAATTCTTATGTTATACTCTTACTTCCCAGCAGCTTTCTGATCTGATGGAAGGTATTGACATTTGTGAACATTTTTGCCATTTGTTTGTGATGGACACTGGAGTCAAGATGGGCAGCACAGTGGCGCAGTGGCTAGTACTGCTGCCTCACAGCGCCAGAGACCCGGGTTCAATTCCCACCTCAGGCGACTGACTGTGTGGAGTTTGCACATTCTCCCCGTGTCTGCGTGGGTTTCCTCTGGGTGCTCCAGTTTCCTCCCACAGTCCAAACAAAAAATGTGCAGGTTAGGCGAATTGGCCATGCTAAATTGCCCACAGTGTTAGGTGAAGGGGTAAATATAGGGGAATTAGTCTGGGTGGTTTGCACTTCGGCAGGTCGGTGTGGACTTGATGTTTCCATTTTGTAACTAATCTAATCTAAAAAGACATCGATAAGCAAATGATGTTGTTACGACACTGCGGTGAATCCTTCTGTTAATTAAACCAACCACCCAGAAAAGCTCACCTTGCCTCATAATCTGTTAAAATATGAGTGACAGAGAACTCCCAAATTCCACTATTTAAAGAAAATAATATCAATTTATTCTTTAACTCTAAAAGTGAACATTAAACAACAACTTTTCACAACTCTAAGCTCCCCTTTCTCCTAACTGTTTATTACCTGCCTCCAACTCTATAACAATATACTACTCCAATAAAACATTTATTAAAATTACATCAACTTAATTTCAAAACCATATAGTGGCTGTCATCTCCAGTGAAGATCTCCCTGGGTCGTATTCTTTCTTTTACTGCGAAAATGCTTCATATGAAAAGTTATCTTTGATAGAGAGCGTTTCAAATGGCAGTTGTTCTGTCTGACTTTCAAACTGCCTGCCTTTTTTTAAATACCCAACATCGGATTGTCTCATTGGTTCAATGTTGGCAAAACAATAAATTCAAACACAATTTGGTTTTAGTATCCTGGGGCATAATTTAAACTGATAGGCTAAATTCGAATTGTTGTCAAAATAGCAACCAACTCAGGTATCTATTTCACAACCAAATGTTACATATTTGCAATTTTCCAGAACATTCAGACTGCTAGCTAATCAGATCACAGGTGCTTATAAGCTCTCGGTGCAAAACAGCATTCACTCTCTCAAAGGTGCAGTACACACCTTCAACTTCATAACACCTCCCTCAAGAAAAAAAAACAAACCTTCAAATTTTTCTTCTAATTCTTAATCCCATTACAATGAAATACATAGGACATTAATCTAAGTTCATATTAATTTCTGCACACACACACACACTTATATAAAACATTGGTATCTGCTCAATCTTATCTTTGCTTAATCCTTTAAATCCATGATAGCACGTCTGCTATCACATTTTTACAACTCGCAACATGTATAATTTGTAAATTAAAAATCTGTAATATAAGACTCCAAAGAAATCGTTTCATATTTTTGTCCAAGAATGTAAGAGTATTGTGATTTGTGTACACAACTGTCTCTGACACAACATTTTAATATTTACCTGACAAACAATGTAAGGCCAGTACAAAATTCAATAATTATTTTTTGATCGTAGAGTATTTTCTCTGGTGGATATTGAGTTTCCTTGAAAAGTAGCAAACTGGCTGTTTGAATCCCATTATCATCCTCTTGTAGCAGTACACTAACATCGATTGCAACTTTGAAGGGTTTCAAAAAATCTGGTTAGCTAAAACTGGTGTGGGTGGCTAATATTGCTTTTAAATTCTCAAATGCCACTTGGCATTGTTCTCCCCACCAAAACTTTGTGTTCTTCTTCAGTAAATCTGTTAGCAGTGTCACCAGACTCCTGAAGTTTGGAACAAACTCCCGGTAGAATCTGCTTAGTCCCAAACATCAAACCACTTCTTTCTTTGAGGATGGTCGTGGAAATTCTTCTTGGCAATCCTTGGAGTCAACCTTCTTTGAACGATGTTATGTCCCAAGAGTGAGACCTCTGCCTTTGCGAATTCTGTTTTCTTTAAGTTTATTACCAGTTTTGCTTCTTGTAATTGTTCCAAGATATCAGCCAACTGTACTCTATGACGTTTCCATGACTTGCTAACGATCACTATATCATCCAGATAAACTGCACAGTTTGTTAACCCAGCCACAACTCTGTTCGTGAGTCTTTGAAATGTGGCTGGTCTCTGGGTCTGATGCCACCTTTCCAAACCTCCCTGGGATTCAGGATGGTATGAACTTGATTTAAAGTGCTGTATGCCTAAGCTTTCCATGACTTCCTTAAACAGCCCAGCAGTAAAATTAGACCCTTGGTGGGACTGAATTTCTCTGGGTAGCCCATATACCGCATGAACAAAGTTACTAATTCATCTACCACCCTTTTTGCCTTAATATTCCATAATGGAATTACAGCGCAGTACAGACCTTTCAGCCCTCGATGGAATCTGGTATACACATCTATTATCGTTAGCAAGTAGGGGTTACTGCTTTTAGTTTTCAGGAGGAGACCTACACAATCAATCATAACCCTCATGAAAGGTTCTTCAAATGTGGGAATTGGCAACAAATGTGCTGGTTTTATTACTGTCAGTGACTTACCTACCATTTGGCATAATGACATGTACAGCAAAATTTAACCACATCCTTTTGCAATCCAGGCCAATAGAAATGCATTTTGGACCTTAGCCTGAGCCTTTCTCACACCTAGGTGACCTCCTCCAGGTAGTTCATGTGCTACCCATAACACCTCCTGTCTGTATGCTATCGGCAACACAATCTGGAGCACTTTGGCCGATTTCTCCTCTGCACTAACCTGCCGTGGTCTCCATTTTCATCTTGGGATTCTATTTTTAAGATAACTACCTCTTACGAATACATTCTGATTCCTCTTCTGAGTATGCATCAATATATGTACTTTTTATTGTCTCAGCTTTCTGTTGTAAGTCCATTACCCTTTCAGGAGTAAACACTTCTGCCTGACCCTCTGCCTTTTCAGGTTTTTCCTGCACCATTACATCAAACAGGGTATCCGCTAACTGAACCTCAACTCCTTCATCTTTCTCTTTAGTTTTGCTTTGTGTTATGACTTATGATAGTGGGATCTTGTTACTACACAGTCTGGGAAAATTCCAGGATATTTTTCTTTTAACTCCTCTGTTCCCTGCTCTTCCTTGGGCTTCTCCACAACAAGGGGTGTCACTCCCACCTTGGACCCTGCCAAATCATTCCCAAGAACAAACTGTATTCCTGGATGTGACACTCTGTCAATCACTCCCACTGTTACTTCCCAAGTCTTGAGTTGGCACTCAAACCTGATCTTACATAGGGGAACGTTATATTTTTGTCCACCTATCACACAAATTACAAGTCTCTCAGGTAACAGGTCAGAAAGAGTGCAAATACGTTCATTTCTTACTATTAGAGACTGGTTAGATCCTGTATCTTGCAAAATTATAACTTCTTTCCCTTCTCCCCTGTTCTTTCTGAGTACACCTTACCCACAGAAGATCAGGTACTAACTCTATACCCAGCCCTTGCGTAGACTGTGAACTCTCCCTGCAGCTCCTCAACTTTTCATGGGCTTCCTTTATTACTTTCACTAATGTCACTAGCTTAGCCTCTTTTACCATATCTTTCCCACAGTGCCTTTCTTAACAACCAGCACCGTGACTTTACGTGTCCAACTTTATCACAGTGGAAACACCAGAGGCCTATTACCTCCTTTTTACCCTCTTGGGCTTCTGTTTTAACCTGTGGTAAACAATTACTCTTTGTTTTGTACTTTGATCTCCCCTTCTCCCAATTTCTATCCCTCATAGGATGTAATTCTTGCTAGAAGCCAGACTTTACGTCATGCACCAATGTATATTCAACTGCCATCTCTGCTGCTCTTTTCACTTTTTGAACTTTCTGTTCATCCACATGAATTCTTATCATCTCTGGAATTGAGCTTTTAAACTCATCTAGTTTAATAACCTCTCTCAGAGCCTCATAGGTCTTACCTATTCTTTAATGCCTGCACCCATTTATCAAAATTACTCTGCTTAATTCTTTCATACGCAACATCAGTCTGACCTGGTTCCTTCTTTACATTTCTGAACCGCTGTCCATATGCTTCTGGTACTGATTCATAAGCACTCAAAATAGTCTGTTTCATATCTGCATAATCTCTTGACCACTTGTCTGACAGTGCTGCAAATACCTCACTGGCTCTGCCTATCAGCTTAGTCTAAACTATCATTACCCACAAGTTAGCTGATCATTCCATCTGCCTAGCTAATTTTTCAAATGAAATAAAGAAGGCTTCAACATCTTTCTCATCAAAATGTGGCAGAGTTTTAACATACTTATATACAGCACTACCTTTTCTCCATTTCCATCTTGTTAACTTGACTTTCCTGAATAATTTTTGAAAAGTGTGGTGCTGGAAAAACACAGCAGGCCAGGCAGCATTCGAGGAGTAGGAGAATCGACGTTTCGGGCATAAGCCCTTCCTGAAGAAGGGCTTATGTCCGAAACGTCGATTCTCCTGCTCCTCGGATGCTGCCTGGCCTGCTGTGTTTTTCCAGCACCATACTTTTCAACGCTGGTCTCCAGCATCTGCAGTCCTCACTTTCTCCTTTCCTGAATAATTCACAATTTCTGAAGTTCAAATTCTCTCTCCCTCTCTCTTCCTGCTCTCGCTTTGTTCACCTAAGAACCTTCTCTCCCTTTCTTTATTTTCTAACTCCATTTGTTTCAATTGTAATTTAACTTTTTCTAACTCTACTGCACCTTTCTGTTTCTCTGTCACACCGAAGTGCTTGACTAGCTCCTTTATAATTTCAGCTTTCCTTTGGTCCCTGGTTAGACCCAATTCTAACCTATTTGTTAATTCTAAAAGTATGGCCTTCCTCTGTCTTTCTAAACTTTCTTGGCAAATTTGAGTATCATTTTCAAACCACAGAACCTCTTTAGCAATCTTA
Organism: Chiloscyllium plagiosum; assembly: GCF_037043375.1. Lineage (NCBI taxonomy): Eukaryota > Metazoa > Chordata > Chondrichthyes > Orectolobiformes > Hemiscylliidae > Chiloscyllium > Chiloscyllium plagiosum. The sequence goes on from NW_028270159.1 coordinate 20,156,405, forward strand.
AGAGCCATTTCTCTCATTTTTATTTAACTAACCACAAGTACCGAAATTAAACAAATTGTCTCAGCTACATTTTATTTAAAGATCTAATTGGCAAGTGTTTAAATCTGCTGAGATCTTTTGTAACCCAAATCTGTCCAAATCTCAGACTGGATCTTTCTAAACCAGTCCAATTCATGGACCCGAGCCCCTAAACTATTACAACATGGCAGTCAACCCTTCTGTTAATTAAACCAACCACCCAGAAAAGCTCACCTTGCCTCATAATCTGTTAAAATATGAGTGACAGAGAACTCCCAAATTCCACTATTTAAAGAAAATAATATCAATTTATTCTTTAACGCTAAAAGTGAACATTAAACAACAACTTTTCACAACTCTAAGTCCCCTCTCTCTTAACTGCTTATTATCTGCCTCCAACTCTATAACAATATGCTGTTCCAATAAAACACTTATTAAAATTACATCAATTTAATTTCAAATCCATATAGCGACTGTTATCTCCAGTGTCTTTCTTCTTTCAGCTAAAGATCTCCCTGGGCCGTATTCTTTCTTTTACTGTGAAAATGTTTCATATGAAAAGTTATCTTTGATAGAGAGTGTTTCAAACGACAGTTATTCTGTCTGACTTTCAAATTGACTGCCTTTTTTTATACCCCCAACATGGGATTGTCTTATTGGTTCAATGTTGGCAAGAAAATATACTCAAACTTAATTGGGTTTTAGTATCCTGGGGATAATTTAAACTGATTGGCTAAGTTTGAACTGCTGTCAAAATAGCAACCAACTCAGGTATCTATTTCATAGCCAAATGTTACATATTTTCATTTTTCCAGTTCACTTCGAGACTGCGAGCTAATCATATCACAGATGCTTCTCAGCTTTCAGTGCAAAATAGTATTCACTCTCTCTTAAAGTTACAGTACACGCCTTCAACTTCATAACAATATCAAACAATTAAGGCATTTCTGTGGACCTACTCATGTAGGTTTACAGAAAATTTGATTCAAATTAGATCAAAGGCAATTTTAAAAATATGGTTCATTGTTGTATGCTCAATTTTAGAGAATAGGTTTATAATGCCATCTTTCAAAGGGCACTGAGGAAAATTCAAATGTGATAAGATGAATACAAATTGGGGGCTTTCAAAAACAAATTGAATAAGAATGAAAAGTAAATATTTGGTAAGGTATTGAAATGGGGCAAGAGAGGAATGATCGAAATGGTTATCCCTGCAAAGAACCAGCATGGGTCAGAAAGGTGAATGGCTTCTTTGAGTTGCAATCATTCTATGATTATAATGTATGATAAATTCCATAGTGTTACAGAGAGGAGTCTTGGTTCTTCCTGATCTTTGAGTCTCAGTTCCATATTATGCAAGAATTTATTTACTGAGTCAAGGGAACTCTAAAACACTAAGCAACTTTTGTTTAAACAGGAATGGGAATCATTTTACTGCAGTGGTGAAAGAGTCTTCTCAACAGACTCTCTTTATGCAACCTACTTGTAAATTAGATAGAGCCTGAGTGGAACTGCTGCTTAAGGCTAGAATTCAAATTCAGTTCCCCTGTTCAGACCTTAATGCTTCAGCTTTTCACCAACCTGACTGCTAGCACCATGGCAAAGTTTCACACATGCTGCTCCTGTGCACAACGACTCACACTCTAGTTTCTTCTGATAGAAAATGCCAGAGGTCACATGAGATCAGGTTATAGTCCAATAGGTTTATTTGAAATCACAAGCATTTGGATGTTACGACATGGGGTAAACCGCCCTGCTAATTTAAACCAGCAACACAGAAAAGATTTACCCCGTGTGGTAATCTGTGAAAATTCGAGAGACCATGAACTCTAAAGGTGACTATTTAAAGTAAAAATTAACAACTTTATTTTTTAAAAGGTTTAACAGAGAATAATTAACTAACAACTCCTTTCTCTAACCTATTTTTAAACTTTCCTTTCTATAACACTGGTCCGATAAAACCCCAATTAAGATTTACCAAAAAGTCCAAATTTCAAAACCAGCCAGCTGGCGAATCTTCTCTTTGTATCTTCCTCAGTTTGCTTTTCTTCTTAGGGTTACTATTTCACAGGGCATTGATAGATAAAGGTACCTTTCAGAGAGCTATTCTGCATATGTTGGTGGCTTGGCAGTTCTCTTCTAACTGTTCAATTTTTTTTTGGGTTTATACACCAAAGCATCAGATCGTTTCATTGTCAAAATACGAAAATCGAACTTAATTGGAGTTTCATATCTTGGGGCATATTTTAAACTGATTGGCTGAATTTGCATTTGTTTTTGTCTCATAGCAACCCAGGTACTGCTAGCTGCTGGACCAAATGTTACATTGTAAATTCTCCAGCACTCTGTGTGCTTGCTAAGTCCATCAACTCGTTTAAAGGTACAGTATATCTCTACACCTTCATAACATGGAGCACTGCCCCTTTGTCAGATGAAGCCTTCTGAAAGTATTGTAACCAGGATTCCTGGTCTGGTCAACTATATATGTATATATACTCACAAGTACGGCTTACGTATATTTTCTGTATATGTAAATTGTTGGGGGGAGGGGTCAATTAAAGAAAGAAACATTAAACTTACAGAAAATATTCCACTATTTGGAATTTGTTCCCTTATTGCTATTAAAGTCACCTGATGAAGGAGCAGCACTCCAAAAGCTTGTGATTTCAAATAAATCTATTGGACTATAACCTGGTGTCAAATGACTTCAGACTTTGTCCACCCCAGTCCAACACCAGCACCTCCACCTCTGATAGAAAGGCATCAAAATTTCCAAAAATTGATCAGTGACAGCAAAAAAAGTTATTTATCTACAATATTGTATTTTGGACTGTTTCTATTTAGAAACCAACGTTGGAATGGAATGAAATTCTGCCATTCTCAATTCATCCTTCCTTGGCTGATAATCTGATAACAGCACGAATCTATACACTTTAAAGAAGAACTGACTTCATCCAATTGCTCAGTTGGAACAGGCAACATGCAGCTAAGTAATATAGCCTTGAGCCCAGACTCAATACTTTGGGCTGGATTTAGCTGATCTCAGATAAGTGACAAAATTCACTTCAGTGCACAGGGAAAGTTCATCATGGTTCCCATTCTTGTTTGCTACTGAAACATACAAAGCTCTTAGGGGACTTTACAGGGTGGATCTGGAGATTTCTCTTTGTGCGACAGTCTAGGACTGGAGAGCATTCTTTACTTCAAAGGGAATGGGGTATGAAAGTAGGGACGTTTTGATAAACCTTTACAAGGCGTATATCAGATCACAGCTAGGATACTGAACAGTTTTAGGTCCTTGATCCAAGGGAAGATATACTGGTATTGCAGGCAGTCCAGAGAAGATTCACTCAGCTGAGCCCAGGAATGAAGGGACTGTCTTATGAGGCCAGGGCCTTTACTTGTTGGAAGTGAGAAGAATGAGAGGTGACCTGTTGAAACATACAAGACTCTTCAGGGACTTGACAGTAGGTGCAGAGAGGCTTTTTCCCTACAGGAGAGTCTAAGAACTGTATAGAGGGATAGTATGTTTAAGACAGATGAGGAGGGAAATTCTTCTCTCGGAAGGTAGTAAACCTGTGGGATTTGTTACCAGAGAGGGATGTAAACGTTGGGTTGTTATGTATATTCAAGGCTGAATGACAGATTTTAATCAGTAAGAGAATCAAGGATTATGGAGAAAAGGCATGAAAGGGGAGAGGAGGATTATCAGATTATTTTGATGTAATAGAATGAAAGGGCAGACTCAATGGGCTGAATAGCCTACTTCTGCTCCTCCATTTTATGATCTTACAGAATTAATCCCAATGCTAAAATGTATCATTTTGAGGACACCATGCAAGTTCTGGTGTTTTAAACAGCTCCAAGTCTGAACCTCTTTCTCATCGTAACCTGTTGATGTTCTATAATGATTAGAATTCTACAGCTTCCATTACTAATTCTTTACACTAGCCATACAGTTTTGATCACAATACAACTTTGTAGGATATACCTGACAATCCAGCATTTTTTGGTTCTTGAAATGTATCTTCTGAATACACCGTGGGGGGGGCACGGTGGCTCAGTGGTTAGCACTGCTGCCTCACAGCACCAGGGTCCCAGGTTCGATTCCAGCCTTGGGTGACTGTCTGTGTGGAGTTTGCACATTCTCCCCGCATCTGTGTGCGTTTCCTCCAGGTGCTCTGGTTTCCTCCCACAGTCCAAAGGTATGCAGCTCAGGTGAATTGGCCATGCTAAATTGTCCATAGTGTTAGGTGCATTAGTCAGAGGGAGATGGGTCTGAGTGGGTTATTCTTCGGAGGGTTGGTGAGGACTGTTGGGCCGAAGGGTCTGTTTTCACACTGCAGGGAACCTTTGAAAAAAAATTTTGTAACCAGGATTATTGGTTTAGTCAACTATATATACATACATACTCATAAGAACTGTTTACATATATTTTCTATATATGTATATCGCTAGGAAGTGGTGGGGAGAAACAATTAAAAGGAAGAAACTAAAATTTCAGAGAGTATTCCCCTAATTGGATTTTGTTCCTTTATTGCTAAATTGAAGAGGGTCCAATGGTATAGTGCTTACTGCACACAATGACTAATCCAAACATCTGTAGATTTATGATGGCATGAGTTCAAATCTGATTTTGACATGTAAGAAACTTAAATTCCAATTATGAAGTAAAGATCAGCATTGGTGAACATGGAAACCCCTGATTTACTAACTCCCTTTAGGAAGAATATTTGCTGCCTTAACCCAGCCTGACGTACGGCCCCATTTGATGTGGTTGACTTTTGACAAAATAATAGTGGGTCAGTCAGTCATCGAGAAAGTGACTCACCACCAGCTTTTCAACAGCAATTAATAATGGGGAAATAAATCCTGACCTCGCCAGCAACATCACATCCTTAAAATATAGCCATTCATGTGGTATTTTCTGAGATGACCACTCTTTACCTTGTGGTATTTGTCACCATTAATCAGCTATGTGGTATTGCTAAGGATTGTTTTGAGTTTGCTGTTACCAATCCTCCCTTGTCTTGGGCCCAAAGATTCATGGTAGAGGATTCATCACTGTCCAGTATCTAAAAGGTACTGTCCTTGGATAACAGGGTCTACTGCATATTAACAATTAGTACAACCACATTTGGTGAGGCATAATTCCGAGGATATTGAGAAGCTCGTACAAATGCATCTCTCTCTCTCTCCAAAGAGACAGTACAAACGCACAGACTGATATCAGCAAAATGGGTGGAGCTAATTTAACATGAACATTAACCCCTTGAGAACCTTTACCATATATATTACCTCAAGGAATTTATTCAATTGTTTTCACCTTTTGTTAAAATAGATTCATAAAATTTACCTCAGTTGTTTGCAGACGTTTATAAATCACTAAGCTGAAGCAGATCAAGTTCCAAATAGTCTAAATGCTTGAATCAAATGAGGAGATTTAATATCTTCATTATGTCATGATCCCCAAAAGAGGAATTGTATTTGACATGGACATAACTAATGAGGCAAAATGAAAACATTTGGAGCAATTTTGAGTTATATTCTAAATTCGGGGTTCATGTTGCACAATAGTAGTGTCTGTACCTCTGGGCTGTGAGACCCAGGTTCAAGGCCCACCTGCTCCAGATGTGTGTCATAACATCCCTGAACAGGTTGACCAGAAAATACTCTGTACTCTATGTTGAGACTCATGCTCAAACACAAGACCAGGCCTCTCCAAGAAAATATGTTCCCGGAAGTTAAAAATCAACCACAACTAATGTTGTGCCACTATTTAAGAAAGGTGGTAAGGAAAAGCCAGGGAGCTATAGGTCAGTGAGCCTGACATCGGTAGTTGGTGAGTTGTTGGAGGGAATCCTGAGAGACAGGATTTGCATTTATTTGGAAAGGCAAGGATGGATTAGGGATAGTCAACATAGTTTTGTGTGTGGGAAGTTGTGTCTCGCTGACTTGATTGACTATTTTTTGAAGAAGTAATGAAGAGGATTGATGAGGGCAGAGTAGTGAATGTGATCTATTTGGACTTGAGTAAGGCGTTCGACATGGTTCCTCATGGTAGATTGTTGAGCAAAGTTAGATCACACTGTATAGAGAGATGACCAGCCATTTGGATACAGAACTGGCTTGATGATAGAAGACAGAGGGTGATAGTGGAGGCTTGCTTTTCAGACTGGAGGCCTGTGACCAGCGGTGTGCCACGAGGATCGGTGCTGGGTCCACTGCTTTTTGTCATTTATATAAATGATTTCAATATGAACATAGAAGGCATGGTTAGTAAGTTTGCAGATAAAACTAAAATTGGAGGGTATTGGACAGCGAAGAAGGTTACCTCAGAGTACAATGGGGTCTTGATCAGATGGGCCAATCAGCCGAGGACTGACAGATGGAGTTTAACTTAGATAAATGTGGAGTGTTGAGCTTTGGAAAGGCAAATCAGGGCAGGACTTGTACACCAAATGGTAGGATCCTGGGAGTGTTAGTGAATAGAGAGATCTTGGAATGCAGGTTCATAGTTCCTTCAAAGTGGAGTTTCAGGTAGATAGGATTGTGAAGAAAGCATTTGGAATTCTTGTCTTTATTAGTCAGTGCATTGAGAGGTCATGTTGTGGCTGTACAGGACATTGGTTAGGCCACTTTTGAAATATTGTGTGCAATTCTGGTTTCTCTCCGATAGGAAGGATGTTGTGAAACTTGAAAGGATTCAGAAAAGATGTACAAGAATGTTACCAGGGTTGGAGGGTTTGAGCTATCGGGTGAATAGGTTGGGACTCTTTTTCCTGGAGCATTGGAGGCTGAGGGATGACCTTATAGAGATTTAAGGTCATGAGGGGTAAGCATAGTGTTAAATAGGTAAAGTCTTTTTTTGCCCAGAGTGGGGAGCCAAAAACTACAGGGCATAGGTTTAAGGGGAGAGGGAAAAGATATAAAAATATCCTAACAAGCAACTTTTTCACACAGAGGGTGGTGTGTGTATGGAATGAGCTGCCAGAGGAAGTGGAGAAGGCTGGTACGATTACAACATTTAAAAGGCATCTGGATGGGTATATGAATAGGAAGGGTTTAGAAGGATATGGGCCAAATGCTAGCAAATGGGACTAAATTTATAAAGGATATCTGGTTGGCATGGACAAATTGGACCGAAGGGTCTGTTTCCATGCTGTATATCTCGATGACTCTGATTATGAACTTCACACCAAACAGATAATCATTTGGTGAATCATAATGATGTTACTTTTAAATCTGTAATACTAGAAGATCAAGATGGATCCCAATGATTTTACATTTTCAGTTTCCCTTGCTTTATATTGGCCATGATTGCTAACTTTCAATATTTCATCTGAAGTTTTATTTATATTGCAATTAATATTTTCACTGCAATTTACTATTAAATATACTTGTAACCCTCTTCAGTTATGTTTTGCAAATACAAAGTTTGACCCACTTGAATAATAATGTAGTAACTGTATCAGCATACAACTCTCACCTTTGTGAGAGAAGGATTTGGTCTCAACACCCACTCCAGAACTTGAAGACAAAAGTCAAGATGGGCAAACCAGTCCTGAGGAGTACTGAATTGCTAAAGATGCTCATTTTCAGATGGGAAGGACCTCACACTCTCAAGAGAAAAAGATCCTATGGCACTAATTTGAAATACAGGCGAGTATATATTCTGCAATCAGCATCACAAGTACAGATTTTGGTTATTAGCATATTGTTGCTGGTGGGAATTTGCTGTGTGCTCATTAAGTACTCCGTTTCCTAGACCGCAACAATGCCTCATTTCAAAAGTACAGCAGTAACTGTAAAGTGCCTTGACACAACCAGTGGTCATGAAAAACACTGCAGCAATACACAGAAGTATTTCTTACTAGTATGACATAAACATAAACTATTTTTCTTTATGAATGCAGACTTACCATCAAGCCCAGATTTAAATTGCAAATATTTTGTGGTGTTGGAAACTAACCCGCCCAGATTCACCTCGAAACCATGACAAAACTTGCTTAATGAGCACTCATACAAGCTATTACAGGAACTGAACCACACATCTGCACCCTCCTGATGGATGATAGAAACCACCTGCTGGAACTCACTAATGGAGTATTTAATGTGCACACCTGCAGCCTCTTCATGCTCGCTTTCACCCCCCACCCCCCCCCGGGTTTGATCTAAACACCAATATTGTGGACTGTTAATATTCCCTTTCATTACAATTGTCTAATAGACTGAACAAGCAGGTGCATTTGCAACCTATATCAAAAAAAAAGAATTTTTCACACCAAAGACCTGGGCGATTCACATCTTTCATTCCTTTATTTTGATGTTAATTGCTGAGTCTCACTATTTCTTTCCTTGTGCCTGCGTTTCCACAGGTATAATTTTCCAAAATTGAAGCAACAAAAACCTCTTGTACAGATTGTTTAAAATTTGGTCAAATTTTAAAACACTCAGAAGTACTTAATAAATGAGTAACTATAAATGCCTGTCAGACAATGGATTTTGTAATGTACAATATTTTGACATTTCATGTAAGCTGGAACTGCAAATTGTCAACTAAACGTTTTTTCCCCCTCTGGTATTATAAATATCTAAGAAACAACTGGAATTTTTATATCAGTTTAAAAGTACTTTAAATGTCTCTATCACACATGCTTCACATCAGCACACTCAACTAGAAATTATAATTGGAATAAACCCTTTTTTGTCTCTCAGCTGTTTGCTGATCGGTTCCTTTCTTTGTATGACACTGCCATCTGGTTCACGGGATTGGCCAAAACTAGCAAATGCACTGACCATTGATGTGGAACTACTATTGATTTACCTGTTCTTTCACTCTGATAAGAGACAAAATTTCAGAAAATAATTTTAAGAAAGTACTTTATGGAAGAGATTATTTGATTTGTAATATATTTTCACACAATTGTCTAATTGTAAGTTCTTTTTACAAAATGAGGAGGAAGAAAACAGCATCATCTGGCCAGCTGTGAGGGGTATTGGGGGAAGCTGTCAGGCTGAGCAGCTGTGCTTTGAAGTCCCTGTGATTGCAGATATTTTTAAACAGCCTGTTCAGCCATATTATGACACACCTCTAGAGCAGATGGGACTTGAAGCCAGGCCTCCTGGCTTAGCGGTAGGTACACTACCACTGCATTATGAAAGCCTACCCTGAGGTTGTATCATGTCTGAAAAGTCAGGATGAAAAGTCCAACTTTTGTTCCCTCCTATTTTGTACCAAGGAAATGCTGTGAACTCCAAGTTTCTGAATACAGTGAGAATATAAACAAGAAGAAGACAACACCAACATTGAACATTTGCGTAAGTGGGAGTTTGTTATGTATCCTTGGTGGGGAGAACATGGCCTGGAGCAAACACAAGCAAAGAAAACTATGTAATGGAGGCAACTGTATTCTAACTTGATAGAAAAGTAAAATAATATGAATTCTGGAAATTTGAAGCAAAAAACACAATGCTAAAAACAGCAGCTCTGGGATTATCAGTGGAGAAGACACAAAGTTAATGTTTCAGAATTGCAACCTTTCATCAGAACTGAAATGAGATATAATAAATAGGATTTGTGTGAGTGAAATAGGAGGGTGGGGAGAAGAACAAAATGGAAGATCAGTGGTAGGGTGGAGTGTAGGAAAGATTAAATTATACAAAGTTTACAAAACCAAAGGGAATGGTAATACATAGAGGAAAAAAAAGATGTATCTAGATGAGGTGTGAATTTTGGGATAGCCACTGTAAGTAAAGGATTTGAAAGTTTAAAAACAAATTTAAAAATAAACAAATGAATGGGGCCAGAGGTTATAATCTCAAAGAGTTAACCTCAGTGTTGAGTCCCGAAGGTTGCGAAGTACCCACATGAAAGTTGAGGCATTGTCCTTTGAGATTGTGTTAATCCTGATTGTCCTGCCAGAGTGTTTCAATGACAGAAAGCTCTGAGCAGTAGCAAGGTGGAGAATTGAATGGAAAGCATCAAGAAATTCATTGTTCTGTTGACAAACTGAGTGGGGATGTTCTAAAAAACAGTTACCCAGTCTGTGTTTGGATGTCCTGCTGCAGAGTAAACAATCTAGTGAACACCCTATACAGGATACTAAATTGAAAGATTTACAAGCAAATCATAGTTTCACTTTGGCAGGATTATCTGGGGCCTTGGAGAGCGAAGAGGGTAGTCTTATATCTCCAGCATTTGTGTGAGAAGATAGCATAGGTATAATTGTTGCTGGTAATGGAGGAGTGGACCAAACTATCAATACAGGGAATAGTCCCTTCATAAAGAGAAGAGGGCTAAGATATGTTTGGTAATGAAACTACACTAGAAGTGGCAATATCTAACCTAGCCTTGCACCTCAGTTTCCTCAAAGTCTTTTATGTTAACATCAAACACAATCACTCTGAAATCAGAGTATCTTGTGGGCTACAGTCTACAATGGGAAGTGATATCCTTCCATGAAAGAATTTCCTAGTAAATCCTCAGAGCTGCAGGCCTTATAGCTTTTGCTTTCAGAGACCAGGCGGGGAGGCATCTCAAACAGTTGGCATCATCTCAAGTAGCTGGCTTCTTTGGCCTGCAAAAATATCTGAATTTTCGTTCCTATTTTAAGATCAGGAGAGAACAAGTGCTTAAGAATATTGGTCAATGCATATCACCTAATCATGGTGATCTAGGTAGTTTCAGCTCAAATTCAGACAAGTGGATTTCAGAGTGGTGGGTCAGGGTTTGAAGAAGGTGCATCTTGTTAGTAGTAAGTATATTTGAACTCAAATCTGATCAGAACATTTCTTCAATCTGGGTATTAATACTAACACTCTCTTGCAGTGTTGTTCTGGTATGGGGCCCCATCCAAATGCTAGAGTGAATGCTGTGATGTAGAATGTGTGATTTATATATATTTTTAATATCATTTGTTTGGATTTTTTGATTTTGAAGTATTGATATATGGGTATTTTTCTATCTGTCTGAAGGAATTATTTATTATTTGACAATGTTTCTGTAGGCATGGTGACTTAAAAAAACAGTTTGAGAGAGCTAGTTTTCAGAACTAATTGTTTTAATTTACCTCAGGAGGATTTACAACTTCACAAGGTAAACTTAACAATTGTGTCTCAAGGTTTCTGTTAGAAATTGCTGGACTGTTTAAGTTTAGAGGTAACATGCATCACTTAGAGTAAGACCTTTTTCAGTTTTGGGCAGTTCTGCAGATACTTTCATGTGTAAAGTTTCTCCTGAGAATGGGAGAGGATAATGTGATTTGTTAACACTAAGTTATTTGAAAGTAAGGAGTCAACGATAATTCCAGACCAGAAATGTTTAGATAAAACCCTGACGTGATTATTCTAAATTGAGAATATTTAAAATCAGGTGTAGAATAGCTGCAGGAAGAGACTATCAGATTTTCCATACTGGGAATTGAAGTCAAACTAAATGTATTGAGTTTTTGGAATTTTCTGTATGAATACTGATATGGGATGTTTTTTGGTACGATACAGGAATGTTTTGGGATGTGTAAAAGTGTATTTTTGGGATTAGTGGGATTATATTTCATCATGTTTCAAAATCTTGAATTTTTGTTATGAGTGAATAATCCAGTTTATCTTCATTTCTTTTGCTTTTAATAAATTTGTTTTGTTGTTAAAAACAAATCTACAACATTGTGTTTATGCTTGAATGAGATGCCATCCGTCATAAAACCAACACAAAATATCAAGTCAGGTTTCAGTCTGGGATCTAACTTGTCTAGTAGTAACATCATCTGGGATCATAAAGGTGTATAGTGCAATCCTTATGGGAGATGGTATATGGACTCTTTAGTTTGACATCCCATGGGATATTAGTTCAGTGTGGCATCAAGTCAGGATAACAAAGATACTCAAGTGATACCTGGGCACTTTATAAACTCAACCAGAATTTATTGAAATGCATAAAGTGTGGGTGATCCTGCCTGTTTTCTCAATACTGTAATATTAACATCCAGACCCTGAATTTGACACATGAGCATACACCATCTGTAATCTCTCCTGGATCTGAGTGCCATAGAAATCAGGTAATATTTAAAAAAAACACTGCCACTGCAAATACTTCCATCACAGTGTGCCCTTAATATTCTGAAAAAATTGTCAACTTCAGTGAATTCGCTTGCAGACACAATGCCCCATTGGAATATTAAATGATGTATGTATCTCTTACGTCCTTGGTAATTGGCAGCTTTCCCTTTTCCTTCCCATATCTGTGTGCCAATGTTTGCAGAGATATTTATGAACCCTGACAGCATATTATTGTTTTTTATAAATGTGAATGAAACATTTCACAGTAGTCGGCTGGTGTAATTACAATTAAATATATTAGTTTGTTTGTTTGTTGCAAAGAGAATTGGTTTGAGAAAGACATGCTTCAGAAAATTAAATTACTGCAATTTGAATACAGTCTGGCGAACTATCGAATTATACTGACACACTATCTCATTCTCATACCTGTTTCTTTCTCTCATGCCCATTTTCTCTTCCTTACACTTTTTCACTTTTTCTCTATCTCTGTCTATGTCTCTCTCTCTCTCTCTCAACCACATGCATTTGCATACACATGTTTTACAGTAAGTGGTCCTATTTATTATATACTGTATTTAAACAGGTATTTGGAGATTATCCATGAAGACCTTTTGGTTCAAAGCCTTGGTGAATTCAGAAAGGTAATTACATTTTCTTGAATCTTTTGAGTGTGCTTGATTTGGTTTTTCTTTTCCTTCCGATTTTGACAAATTACGATGTGCCATCTTTCACTGAAAAGGTATGTGAAAGGCAGTGATGCTGCTTTGTGCTGCTGCTGTGTAGTAATTGGTTAGCAATTCAACACTACCTCCAAGGATTAGAAGACCCATTTTGGGAATTCTTTGTAGAACCCATACTCTGCTGTCTCTGAGTGTAGTTTCACAAATGTATGAAGGTTAATAATTTGTAAGTTTATGGTAATATGCAATAGGGTTCCCTAAAGCATCATTAAAATTCCTGGAACACCCTATTTAACAAACAAAATTTAAGTTATGCACTCAATGTGAAACAGTTAAGATAGCAGTATTCCCCCTCTGGAGGGAAAATCAAGCCTTTCTCCAGCAAAAGTGTCCCTGTATCTCTTAGTATCATCATGAGTTTAGCTATTTCACCTGAAGAAAAAGGAGTTATGTTCCCTTTCAACAAAAGTCCTGTATACTCCTTGTCTACCTTACACATTTGATTTACGAACGACAGAACTCATCTCTGGCCTTATTTGTCATAATTAGAGCTACAAACTGGTCCATGGTGTCATCTTTTTGTGTTCCTTTCTCTCGCTTATTTTTACTAACTCCAATAAGCCCATTCCAAACACACATGGCCCAACCTATTACCATTTTTTTTTAAATTAACTTCCGAACTTCACCTCCACCCTCAGCAACTTTCTTCTTAATCTGACGAGTTCTTAGGGAAGTCCCTACTTTCCATTCTCTACCCTGGCTACCCGCTTTCCTTTCAGTTTCTCTCTTTTTATTCTTCTCAATTTTCTGGGAATTACCAAAAACAGGTTTACAGATGAGTTCATAATTGTCAGCTGTTATAGCTGTTGTTTATTTGTTGCTACTGTCAGATCTTCTACTTGCATTCTGATTACAGAAAGTAAGGAAATCTTAAATTCTTCTAAAGCAATTATTTCTCTAATGAGCATTGTAAATATTTTCAGTCTTTAATGTTTTCATCCACTTCTAAAAATTATTCTGTTTAATTCTCTCGAGTTTAATATAAAGTGCGTCCAGCTGTTTCCTTAAACCTCAGCCTCTACTCATAGAGACACACAGCATTGAAACAGATCCTTCGGTCCAACTGGTCTATGCCAATTATGTTTCCAGACTAAACTAGTCCCATCTGCCTAAGTCTGGCCCATATCCCTCCAAACCTTTCCTATTCATGTACTTTTCCAAATGTCTTTTAGACATCGTAATTGTACCTGCATCTAGGACTTCCTCTGGCAGTTCATTCCACCTACTAGCCATTCTGTGTGTGTAAAAAAAAAAAAAAGTTGCCCCTCATGTCCTTTTTAAATCTTTTTCCTATCACCTTAAAAATATCCTCCCTAGTTTTGAACTCCGCCACTTTAGGGAAAAGACCTTTGCTTTCCACTTTATCTATGCTCCATTATTTTATAAACCTCTGAGGTCACTCCTCAACCTCCTACATTCCAGTAAAAGAAAAGTCGCAGACTTTCCAGACTGTGTTTTTATAACTCAAACTCTCCATATCTGCAACATCCTTGTAAATCTTTTTTGAGACCCCTCTAGGTTAATAATATACTTCCTGTAACAGGGTTACCAGAACGATACACAGTACTCCAGAAGAGGTCTTACCAACATCCTGTACAACCTCAACATCACATCTTAACTCCTGTACTCAAAGGTCTGAGCAATGAAGGCAAGCATGCTAAGCACTTCCTTAACTAACCTGTTTACCTGTGATATAAATTTCAAAGAACTATGTACCTAAACCCCCTAGGTTTCTCTGTTCTATAACGCTATCCAAGGTTCTATTATTAATTGTATAAGTCCTGCCCTTACATGTTTTACAAAGATGCAATATCCCATATTTATCCAAATTAAACAACATCTGCCACTCCTTGGCCCATTAACCCAATTGATCGAGATCTTTTTATAATCTTAGATAACCTTCTTCACTGTCCACTATACCACCAATTTTGGTGTTGTCTGTAAACTTACTATCAATGTCGCCTCTATTCTCATCCAAATCATTTATATAACTGACAAACAAAAGTAGACCCACGACTGATCCTTGTGGAACACAGCTGGTCGCAGGCCTCTAGTCCAATAAAACTCTCCACTGCCACCCTCTGTCTCCTACCTAAAGCCAATTTTGTATCCAATTGTCAAGTTTACCCTGAATCCCACGTGACCGAACTTTACTAATTCACGCTGCACCTTATCAAAGGCTTTACTCCAGTCCAAGTAAACAACATCTGCTCTGCCTTCATCAATCCTTTTGGTTATTTCCTCAAAAAAACTTAATCAATTTTGTGAGACCCTATTTCCCCCGCTCATGCTGACTGTCCGGAATCATGCATGTAAATCCTATCTTTCAGAATCACCTCCTCCAACTCCAGAAACTCAACTGGACTCACTACATAAACACAATGGTTACAAGAGTAGGTTAGACACTAGGGATACTGCAGCAAGTAACTCACCTCCTGAAACCCCAAAGCCTATCCACCATCTACAAGGCACAAGATAGGAGTGTGATGGAATACTCTCCACTTGCCTGGATGGGTGCAGCTCCAACAATACTCAAGAAGCTTGACACCATCCAGGACAAAGCAATGAAGGCCAACATGCTAAACACTTCCTTAACTACCCTGTTTACCTGTGATGCAAATTTCAAAGAACTATGTACCTAAACCTCTAGGTTTCTCTGTCCTATAACACTATCCAAGGTTCTATTATTAATTGTATAAGTCCTGCCCTTGTAAGTTTTACAAAGATGCAATATCCCACATTTATCCAAATTAAACAACATCTGCCACTCCTTGGCCCATTGACCCAATTGATTGAGATCTTTTTATAATCTTAGATAACCTTCTTCACTGTCTGCTATACCACCAATTTTGGTGTTGTCTGTAAACTTACTATCAATGCCGTATCTATTCTCAATCAAATCATTAATGTAACTGACAAACAAAAGTGGACCCATGACCGATCCTTGTAGAATACCACTGGTCACAGGCCTCCAGTCCAAAAAAACCCTCCACAAGATTATAAAAAGGTCTCGATCACTTGATTGGCACCACATCTACAAACATTCAATCCCTGTACCATCGGCGCTCAGTAGCAGCAGTGTGTACTATCTACAAGGTGCACTGCAGAAATTCATCAAAGATCCTTAGACAGCACTTTCCAAAACTACAACCACCTCCATCTAGAAAGATAAGGGCAGCAAGTACTTAGGAACACCACCACCTGCAAGCTCCCCTCCAAGCCACTTACGATCCTGACTTGGAAGCATACTGCTACCCCTTCACAGTCATTGGGTCAAATTCCTGGAATTCCCTCCATACCGGCATTGTGGATCAACCTACAGAAAGTGGACTGCAGCAATTCAAGAAGGCAGCTCATCACCACCTTCTCAAGGGCAAATAGGGATGGGCTATCAACACTGGCCAACCAGTGATGCCCAAGTCCCACACATGAATAAAAAAACTTACCTATCACCATTGTCATGCTGACATGTCTATAGTTTCCAGGTTTCTCCTTACAGCCTTTCTTCAATAAAGGCACAACATTAACCGTCCTCCACACCACACCCATGGTTATAGATGATACAAATATTTCTGTTAGGGGCTCTGCAATTTCCTCCATAACTTCCCACAACACCCTGGGATATACTTGATCAGGTGTCGGAGAATTATTCACCTTTATTTTCTAAGACCTCCAGCTCTTCCTCTTCTGTCATGTGAACTATTTTCAAAGCATCAATATTTATTTTTCTGAGTTCTCTTAACTCTATTTCTTTCTGTACAATAAAAACTCACAAAATATTCATTTACTATTTCTCCTACTTACTGAGGTTCATCACAAAGATGACCTCATTGATCTTTGAGGAGCCCTACTCTCTCTCTCCCTCTTGCTCTTTTGCCCTTAATGTACTTGTAGAATCTCTTTAGAATATCTTTAATCATATTTGCCAAGGCTCTCATATTCCTTCTTTGACTTCCTGATTTCCCTCTAAAGAATGCCTCTTCACTCTTTGTACAGTTGTTCCCTCCCACCCCCCCCCCCCCCCCCCCCCCGAACCCGTGAGGGATACATTCCAAGACCTACCACGGAAAACCGTGGATAGGAGCAAACCCATTCATTTAAAAGGGAAATTTACCTTCCCAGCAGCCCCCAGGCCCTGGTTCCGGAGGGTTCCCTATAATATGTACAGACCACGGTAAACTGCGGGTAACTGAGCCTGCAGAAAACGATTCTACGGATATGGGGGTCACCCTGTAATCTTCAAGTTATTCACTCGATCCCATTTGTCAATATTTAATGTATGATGCTTTTTTATTCTTGATTTGAACCTTTAATATCTTTATTCATCCATTGTTCCCTAATCTTACCAGCTTTACCTTTCACTAGAACAGGAACATAATGCCTTTGAACTCTCATTATCATACTTTTGAAGGCCTCCCACTTGTCAGTCATCCCTTTACCTGTGAACAGTCTACTCCAACCAATTTTTGAAAGTTCTTGTCTCAAGCTATTAAAATTTGCCTTACTCCAATTAAAACTTTAACTTTAATACAATGCCTATCCTTTACATAACCATTTTAAAACTAATAGAATTATGATCACTAGGCCCAAAGTGTTCCCGTACTAATAATTAAGTCATTTGCCCTGCCTTATTTCCCAAAAGAAGGTTATGTTTTGCTCCTTCTCTAGTAGGAATATTTACATATTGATAAAGAAAATTATCTTTAAAAAATTTAACAAATTCTTCACCATCCAAATCTTTAACACAATATAAGTCCCTGTCAATGTTTGCAAAATCAAAATACTCTACTATTACAACCCTATTATTCTTACATTTATCTGAGATCTCTCAATATATTTGCTCTTCAATTTCCTTCTGACTATTGGGGGCAGAAAAAACAATCCTATCAAGATGATCATCCCTTTCTGATTTCTAATTTTAACCCATATGTTTTCACTGGAAGATCCCTCAACAGTAATATTTTTCTTAATCAAAAATGCCTCTTCCCCCTCCTCTCTTGCTTCCCTTTCTATCTCTCCTACAGTATCTAAAACCTGGAGCATTGATATGCCAGTGCTGTCCTTCCCTCTAACCGAGTTTCAGTAATAGCGATGATGTCCCAGATCCGCGTTCTGACACATGCCCTGAGTTCATCGGCCTTACTTGTGAGACCTCTTGCGTTGAAATAAATGCAGTTTAATTCTTCAGAGTTACCTCATTCTCTGACTTGCTCTTGTCTATCTTTTTATAATGAACTTGCTCTTTTCTGCTTCAGAATCATCTCCATCTGTCTTTCTATTTCCATTGCTAATTAGGAATCCCCCACCCACTCTCTAACAATTTGCAGGTTCCTGAAATAGAACTGGCATATCTCCCCGACAGGATATTGGTCCCTTTCCAGTTCAGGTGAAACCCATCCCGATTGATCAGATCTTTTCTACCCCAGAAGAGATCCCAATGATCCAAGAATCTGAATCCCTGCACGTTGCACCATCTCTTCAGCAATTGATGTATCTGCCCTATTCTTTTACCCCTTCCCTCATTAGAACTGGGCACTGGAAGTAAACCAGAGATTACCACTTCTGAGGTTCTGTTTTGTTAACCTTCTACCTAACCTCTTATTTTCACTCTGCAAAGCCTTAACCATTTCTCTAACTATTGTGTGCAACAATTTCTGGCTTCTCACTCACCCCTTTGACAATATGTTTCAAATATTTTAAGAAGTCAGGAAAGCAACATACTCTCTAGATTCACGCTCACTGCTGCAGAATCTGTCTGTGCCTCTGACAGGAGAGTCCCCCATAACAATTATTCTTTTAAATCTTGACAAATTCCACTTAAATAAGATCAATTCTTAGTGCCCAAGATCTGACTGCCACTTCTATTTACCCCTGAGGGCCCATGCCCTTCAACAGCACCTAAAATGGAATATCTGTTGGAGAGGGGATTAGCCACAGGTGACTCCTGAACTATCTTCTTTTCTTTCCTGACAGTTACCCATCTATCTGACTGATCCTGCTGTGTAATCATTTCTCTAAGTCTACTAGTCATCACACTGTGTCTCTTGAATGCCCTCACGACATTAAGCATAAAATGAAGAAGCACCTTGTATATAAAAGTAAACTACCCTTCTTTACCCACATATTTTAATCGTGATCATCCACAACATCTTTTTTTAAAAATCAAGCACTTTTTTATACTTTTTTTTAAACAGAATCCCTAAAGTGTGGAAACTAGCCAGCCATTTGGCCCATTGTGTCCACATTGGCCCTCCGAAGAGCATCCCACCCAGACTGACCCTCCCCATCCCTGTAACCCTACATTTCCCATGGCTAATCCACCTAGCCTGCACATCCCTGGACACTATGGGTAATCAGGTATGGCCAATCCACCTAACCTGCACATCTTTGGATTGTGGGAGGAAACCGGAGCACCCGGCGGAAACCCACACAGACACAGGGAGAATGTGCTAACCCCACACAGACAGTACCTGAGGGTGGAATAAAACTCCTTTCCCTGATGTTGTGAGGCAGGAGTGCTAACCACTGAGCGACCGTGCCACCCGCTTAGCTGAATCAGGTCAAAAAATGCCTCCTTCTCAAGTCCTCCAACTGTCAGCTTTCAATCTCTGGATCAAAAACAGTCTTTCTGTCCAGAGCCATTCACATTTAGGCCTCTCCACAAACTCTGTATGTAAAATAACCTCTCCTTCGGGTATTTATTTTTCGCATGAATGTTTTTTGAAGTATAAAGTTTCAAACATAAAAATCATTTTCCAGATCAAAGCTCGACAGACACTTGGTGACCTCTCTCATGCAAACTCCATTTAAGGATAAATCTCTCCTTCATTGAACAGTCTCTCCTTCATGTATTTTTATTGCATATAATTTTTGAAGCAAAAAAGTTGAAACAGGAAAAAAAATCCCCCTCCAGATCGACACTTGACAAACATGTGGAGGCCTCTCCCATACAAATGCCTCATCAACACAAACTGATTCATATTGGGGAGTCTGTTCACCTTTTCTGAGTGTGGAAAGGATTCACTAATTCTTCCAAGCTGTGAATACACCAACAGGTTCACACTGGGGGGGGAGACCATTCACCTGCACGGAGTGTGAGAAGGGATATACTAATCCTTCCAACCTACAGATAAACCAGTGTGTTCACACTAGCAAAAGACCACCCCACTCTTTTGGAACCAATGTATTTTTGTGCTTAGAACAGCCATTTTTACCTCATCATAATGCCTAGAACGTTTCTCTGACAGGGATGTATAAATCATTTGTGCCTTATCAGCTAATTTACTTTTCCATGGGCAAGGATCAATCTGCTCTTAGCCATCTCATTTGGGTTGCTAACTTCTCAGATAACATGAAAATTGCTTCTATATTCTGCTCTTCAAATTTTGTAAAGGTAGCAGTAGTGTGCTTTTTATTAGATTAGTAGACATGATGATGAATGCTATTGGAAATTACGTTGGTTATATTAAGGTTAACAAAATGAGTTTGCACTATTAGACCATGTTGGATCTATTTTTGTTCATTTGTCTGATACTATACTTAATGGCAGAGTTCTATACAATGTGGACAAGGGCAAAGATTATTGCAAGTGACAAGCCTGTTTTGAGACAGTAGTTAGCAAAGCATGTGTGATCTTTGACTTCATAGAAAGGTATTGAGTATAAAGCTTTGAATTTTTGCTGTAGTTTTATAAGGCTGTGGTTAGACCATGAACTATAAGTATTGCACCCAGTTCTGGTCACAGCACACTGGGAAGGATGTGAGGATATTCAATGGGTTACTTATCAGAATGGTTCTAGGTTTAGGGATTTCAGCTAAAATGTTAGGTTTGATAAGTGGATTCAAATCTAATGGCCAAGTTCGAATATCACACAGAAGTTAGGGTATCTCCTACGATTGCAATCCGAGAAATATGATGTAATGCAATTTTGGTAGAAGTAACACGGAGCGACAGTTTCAATAGCACAACGTTGTAGGGAACACAGCAGCAGACAGACTCAGGGTACATGTGCATGGTTATCTAAAGGTGGCGAGGCAAGTTGAAACAATTGTTAAGAGGCTTATAGGATCCCTGGGTTTGTAATTGGTGTGTAGAGTTTAAAAGCAAGGAAATGGGGATGCTGTACTTCTACAAATCACTGGTCAGACCACATTTGGAGTATTGTTTTCAGTTCTGGGTACCTTATTTAAGGAAGGATGTTAAAGCCCTGGAGAAAGTTCAAAGGAGATTTACGAGCATGATAGCAGGAAGAAGGAGTTTTAGATGCAAAATAAGATTGGATTGGCTTATTCTTCTTGGAGCAGAGAAGAGGTGACCTTATTAAGATGTTTGAAATTATGAACAACTTTTACAGAGTTAAAAACTAATATTGTTTTCACTAGTTGGTATATCAGTAACTAGGGGGTCACAGTTTCAAGAGTGACTAGGGTAGGAATAGGTCCAGTCAAGGATAGTAGTGGGAAGTTGCGTGTGGAGGCGGAAGAGATTGGGGAGACACTGAATGAATACTTTTCTTCAGTATTTACTCAGGAACAGGGCATTGTCGTCGATGTGAATACTGAGTCACAAATAAGTAGAATGGATGGCTTTGAGGTATGTAGAGAAGAGGTGTTGGAAATCCTGGAAAAGGTGAAAATAGATAAGTCCCCTGGGCCTGATGGCATTTATCCTAGGATTCTTTGGGAAGCAAGGAAGGAGATTGCAGAGCCATTGGCCTTGATTTTTATGTCCTCTTTGTCTACAGGAGTAGTGCCAGAAGACTGGAGGATAGCAAATGTGGTTCCCTTGTTCAAAAAGGGGAGTAGGGATAACCCTAGTAACTATAGGCCGGTGAGTCTCACTTCTGTTGTGGGCAAAGTCTTAGAGAGAATTGTAAGGGATAGGATTTATGCACATCTGGAAAGGAATAATGTGATCAAGGATAGTCAGCATGGTTTTGTGAAGGGCAGGTCGTGCCTCACAAACCTTATTGAATTCTTTGAAAAGGTGACGAAGGAGGTTGATGAGGGGAAAGCGGTAGATGTGGTATATATGGATTTTAGTAAGGCGTTTGATAAGGTTCCCCATGGTAGGCTACTGCAGAAAATACGGAGATATGGCATTGAGGGTGAGTTGGAGGTTTGGATTAGGAATTGGCTGGATGGAAGAAGACAGAGGGTAGTAGTTGATGGCAAAGTTTCTTCATGGAGTGCCGTCACTAGCGGTGTTCCGCAAGGATCTGTTTTGGGACCATTGTTGTTTGTCATTTTTATAAATGACCTGGAAGAGGGGTTAGAAGGTTGGATGAGCAAGTTTGCGGATGATACGAAAGTCGGAGGAGTTGTTGACAGTGAGGAAGGATGTGGCAGGTTACAGCAGGATATAGAGAAGCTGCAGAGCTGGGCAGAAAGGTGGCAAATGGAATTCAATGTAGCTAAATGTGAGGTGATTCACTTTGGGAAGAATAACAAAAAGATGGGGTACTGGGCTAATGGTCGGATACTTGGTAGTGTGGATGAGTAGAGGGATCTTGGTGTCCATGTACACAGATCTCTGAAAGTTGCCACCCAGGTAAATAGTGCGGTGAGGAAGGCATATGGCGTACTGGCTTTTATTGGTAGAGGAATTGAGTTTCGGAGTCCTGAGATCATGATGCAGTTGTATAAGACTCTGGTGCGGCCGCATCTGGAATATTGTGTGCAGTTTTGGTCGCCATACTATAGGAAGGATGTGGAGGCACTGGAACGGGTGCAGAGGAGGTTTACCAGGATGTTGCCTGGTATGGAAGGAAGATCGTATGAGGAAAGACTGAGACACTTGGGGCTGTTTTCATTAGAGAAAAGAAGGTTTAGGGGTGACTTGATTGAGGTGTACAAGATGATTAGGGGGTTAGATAGGGTTGACAGTGTGAACCTTTTCCCGCGTATGGAGTCGGGTATTACAAGGGGGCATAGCTTTAAATTAAGGGGGGTAGATATAGGACTGAAGTTAGGGGTAGGTTCTTCACTCAGCGAGTCGTAAGTTCATGGAATGCCCTGCCAGCAGCAGTGGTGGACTCTCCCTCTTTATGGGCATTTAAGCGGGCATTGGATAGGTATATGGAGGATAGTGGGTTAGTATAGGTTAGGTGGGCTTGGATCGGCGCAACATCGAGGGCCAAAGGGCCTGTACTGCGCTGTATTCTTCTATGTTCTATGTTCTAGTATCAACCAGAAAGGTAGGAGTGAAATCAAGAGAAATGTCTTTACGTGTTAGGATCCGGAATGCACTGCCCGAGAGAGTGGTGGAGGTGGATTCCATAGGAGATTTCAAGAGAGACCTGGATATATATTTGAAAGTGATGAATTTAGTGGGCTTTGGAGATAGAGTTGGTGAATCGGACTGGCTGGGTGTCTCTTTCATGAGGCTGTACAGACTTAGAGAGGTTGAATAGCCTCCTCAGTACTGTAAAATTCTATGATTCTAACAACTGTCCTAATGAAGAGACTTTACTCCAGCTTTTATATGTGGAACAACAACTGTTTTCAGTTATTAATACGTTGTCATCCCTAACCTGAAACAGGTTGAACGGTCCTTACCACTTGGAATATCTAAGTAACATTTCAGCCAATCCATTCCACAAATGTGCAGCCATTGTCCAACACAGCACAATTAAATGAATTTGCAGCCAGTACACTAGTTTCTATATGCTTCATATGAAGTTTCTTTGACCAGTAAAATGTCCTCGGAGCTTTCCATGTCTTGTAACATCCCAAACACTTGTTTCACTGTAGATAGTTCATCGCAATGATACTTGGAGTCACATTTGAAATAATTGTTGAAAATTACCCAGGCTTTCCTGGGGTATATTATTCTGTGATTATTACTCAATTCCTGCTGTCTACCAGATCTGCCAAAAGGTCTTTATCCTCTTTAATTTTGTTTGTTCAGTTTTTTTTGGAAAACTTTACATACATCAGGATGGTCTTGAGAAGCTATGAGCACTAAATCTTCTGTATTTTGTGACATAACTGCATATCCAGTTTGTGTCTTGAAAACTGCTGCAAATCACAGAGTCTTGTTATTGTGAAGGAGGAGACCAGTTGGCCGATTTGTTTCTGTACCAGGTCTCCAAATGAGCACTTCACCTAATGCCATTCCCATGTACATCTGTCCTTTTGAGATAATTGCCTAACTCCTCCTTGAATGCTTCAATGGAACATGCTTCCATTTCACACAGGCAGTGCCCACCAGACTTTAATTAGTCACTGCATGAAAGTTTGGCCTCCTATCACTCTTGTTTGTTTTAATTATTTTAAATCCATGCCCCCTCATTCTTAATTCTTAGCGGGAACAGTTTCTCTGTCTGCTCTGGCAAGACCCACGATTTTGAGCACTTCCATCAACTCTCCTTTTTAGTCTTTGTTCCTCCAAGGAAGACACTTCCACTTCTCCAATCTGTCTATGTAACTGCTGTTGTTAATCTGTGGAATAATTCTCATTAATCTTTTCTGCACACTTTCTAATTTGTTCACATTCTTCCTAAAGGATTAGACACAATACACAAGTGTATTGGGGAGGTAATGGCCAGTGGTATTATTGCTGGAATGTTCATCCAGAGACCTAGGTAATGTTCCAGGAACCTGGGTTCAAACCCAGCCATGGCAGATTGTGGAATTTGAATTCCATAAAAAACTTGAAATAACCATGAATCCATTGTTGCTTGTTAGAAAAACCCCTCTGGTTCATTACTATCCTTAAGGTAAGGAAACTGCTATTTTTAGACTCACAACACTGTAGTTGATTCTTAACTGTTGTCTGGGCAATTAGGGATGGGCAATAAATGCTGGCACAGTCCTCATCAAAGTGCTGCTCAATATACCAGATATTCTGAGGAAGATGTGTCACTGTTGCCCAGTTATGTGGATGAAGGATCCAGGGAGGCAGCAATTCCATTTAAAGTGAAGAGAAGGAAGATGGCAGAGCATTTCTTAACAGGTACCCATATGGTTAATTTAAATGATTTTTGAAATATTGAGTTTCTTGATTGGTCAAATGTTATTGGAAAGGGAGAGTTAATTGGAAAAGTTGTGAGATTAATGACATTGAAATGATTGATTGCAAATAGGCTTTTAGCCACCTGAAAGAAAAATTGATCTTGTCATCCAAAAATGTAATTGCAATATTTGAACTCGATGGCAAGAATCTAATCTTTAAACTCTTGATTCAGTCATTCTTGGTAATCCAAGATGGGGGACAGAAAAAATTTCTGGCTGTGACAGGCTGCTCCTTTTTTGAGGTATTTTAGGTGTTGGAGGTGATTTCCACAAATTCCAGGAGCAGCAATTAGTGTTTTATATGCTGTTGCTGAACAAAACAATGGCACTTTTAAAAGGGACAGGAACAGACAAAGGCAGCACATGGTGAGGTCAGTGCAGGAGAAAGAGAGAGAGAGAAACCCACAGCAGTGAACCTGCGCAGTTACTGGATTCATGTATTGCTGGAGTGGGAAAATTAACAAACAGTGAAATGCACAACTTCTGGTTGAGGAACCTTTTTGGGACAGGTCACAGCACAGAAACGGATAAGTGAATAGTTTTGAGTGTGGCCTTGCTTAAATCTGCAGTAGTGAGTAGAGTGGGTTCTTTCTTGATATTATGTTTTATTGAGATATGTCTCTTGATGAAATTTAAAAATATAAGACATAAGTATTAAGTTAGCCTGGAGCAGTGTTATGTTGAGGAATAAGACAGTGCTATCTTTTGGGTCGGCAGATTGGAAGAAGCAAAAATGAACCTTAGTAGAGTGATATGCTGTTTTTGTTGGATGTGGGAGTTTAGGGAGAGTTTACGTGTTACTGAGGATTATATCTGCAATAAAGGCTGTTGGTTGTGAATCCTATCAGATTGAATTGATTGTTTGGAGTGACAGTTAGAGGCAATGAGAAATTTACAAGAGCAAAGGAGTGTGATGGATGGCAGTTATAGGAAGGGAGAAAAGTCACAGATACAGTCAGATAGATGGGTTAACTTCAGGAAAGGTAAGAGAAGTAGGCAGGTAATACAGGAGTCTTCTGTGGCTATCCCCATTTCAAACAAGTATGCTGTTTTTGAAAATGTAGGGAGTGATGGATTTGCACAAACAGCCACATTTCTGGTATCGAGACTGGCTCTATTGCAATGAGGAGTACATCTGGTTCTAAGAGATCGATTGTATTGGGGACTCTCTAGTCCAAGGCACAGATAGACGTTTCTGTGGCCAGCAGTGAAAAATCAGAATGGTGTGTTGCCTCCCTGGTGCCAAGATCAAGGATGTCTCAGACAGTGTGCAGAATGTTCTTAAGGAGGAGAGGGCCCAGCAGGAGGTCATTGTACACATTGGACCCAACAACACAGGAAGGGAAAAGGATGAGATTCTGAAAGGCGAATATAGAGTTAGGCAGGAATTTAAAAAAGGAGGCCCTTGAGAGTAGTAATATCTGGATTACTCCTGGGGCTACGAGGTGGTGAGGGTAGGAATATGAGGATAGAGCAGATGAATGTATGGCTGAGGAGCTGGTGTATGGGAGAAGATTCACATTTTTGGATCATCGGAATCTCTTTTGGAGTAGAAGTGACCTGTACAAGAAGGATGGATTGCACCTGAATTGGAAGGGGACTTAAATACATGCAATGAGATTTGCGAGAGCTGCTCGGGAGGATTTAAACTGGTAAGGTATTGGGCGGATGGTAGTGTGGAGTGGGACCCAGAGGATAGTGAAGAAAGAGACCAATGTGAGACTGGTACAGGTGAGAAAAGAAGCGAATCAAACAATCAGGGCAGGCAGGGACAAAGCAGAGAACAAGGTGGGACTGATAAATTAAACTGCATTTATTTCATTGCAAGAGGCCTAACAGGGAAGGCAGATGAACTCAGGCATGGGTTGGAACATGGGACTGGGATATCATAGCAATTACAGAAACGTGGCTCAGGGATGGGCAGGACTGGCAGCTTAATGTTCCAGGATACAAAGGCTGCAGGAAGGATAGAAAGGGAGGCAATGGGTGGGGGGGGGGAAGGGTTTGATAAGGGATAGCAAAAATAGCTGTGCTGAGAGAGGATATTCCTGGAAATACATCTAGGGAAGTTATTTGGGTGGAACTGAGAAATAAGAAAGCAATGATCACCTTATTGGGATTGTATTATAGACCCCCTAATAGTCAGTGGGAAACTGAGAAACAAATTTGTACGGAGATCTCAATTATCTGTAAGAATAATAGAATGGTTCTGGTAGGAGATTTTACTTTCCAAACATAAACTGGGACAGCCATAGTGTTAAGGGTTTAGATGGAGAGGAATTTGTTAAGTGTGTACAAGAAAATTTTCTTTTTCAGTATGTGGATGTACCTACTAGAGAAGGTGCAAAACTTGACCTACCCTTGCGAAATAAAACAGGGCATGTGACTGAGGTGTCAGTGGAGGAGCACTTTGGGGCCAGCAACTATAATTCTATTAGTTTTAAAATTATGATGGAAAAAGATAGACCAGATCTAAAAGTTGAAGTTCTAAATTGGAGAAAGGCTAATTTTGATGATATTAGACTGGGGACAGATGTTCACAGGTAAAGGGACGGCTGGAAAATGGGAAGCCTTCAGAAATGAGAGTCCAGACACAGTGTATTCCTGTTAGGGTAAAAGGAAGGGCTGGTAGGTGTCGGGAATGTAGGATGGCTAAAGAAATTGAGGATTTGGTTAAGAAAATGAAGGAAGCATATTTTAGGTATAGACAAGATAGATTAAGTGAATCCTTAGAGTATAAAGGCAGTAGGAATATACTTAAGAGGGAAATCAGGAGGGCAAAAAGTGGACATGAGATAGCTCTGGCAAATGGAATTAAGGAGAATCCAAAGGATTTTTACAAATAGACAAAAGAATAACTAGGGAGAGAATAGGGCCATTCATAGATCAGCAAGGTGGCCTTTGTGTGAAGCTGCAGGAGATGGGGAGATACTAAATGAGTATTTTGCATCAGTGTTTACTGTGGAAGATTAGGTTCCCTACAGTATGGAAACAGACCCTTCGGCCCAACAAGTCCACACCGACCCTCCGAAGAGCAACCCATCCATTTCCCTCTGGAAAGGCAAGGACTGATTAGGGATAGTCAACATGGCTTTATGCATGGGAAATCATGTCTCACAAACTTAATTGAATTTTTTGTAGAAGTAACAAAGAGGATTAATGAGGGCAGAGTGATCTATATGGACTTCAGTAAGGCGTTCAACAAGGTTCCCCATGGGAGACTGATTAGCAAGGTTAGATCTCATGAAATACAGGGAGAACTCGCCATTTGGATATAGAACTGGCTTGAAAGTAGAAGACAGAGGGTGGTGGTGAAGGGTTGTTTTTCAGACTGGAGTCCTGTGACCAGTGGAGTGCCACAAGGATCAGTGCTGGGTCCACTACTTTTCATCATTTATATAAATGATTTGGATGTGAGCATAAGAGGTATAGTTAGTAAGTTTGCAGATGACACCAACATTGTAGGTGTAGTGGACAGCAAAAAAGGTTACCTCAGATTACAATGGGATCTTGATCAGATGGGCCAATGGGCTGAGGAGTAGCAGATGGAGTTTCATTTCGATAAATGTGAGGTGATGCATTTTGGAGAAGCAAATCTGAGCAGGACTTAATGGCAGGGTCCTAGGGAGTGTTGCTGAACAAAGAAACCTTGGAGTGCAGGTTCATAGCTTCTTGAAAGTAAAGTTGCAGGTAGATAGGATAGTGAAGAAGGCATTTGGTATGCTTTCCTTTATTGGTCAGCGTATTGAGTACAGGAATTAGGAAGTCATGTTGCGCCTATATAGGACATTGGTTAGGCCACTGTTGGAATATTGTGTGCAATTCTGGTCTCCTTCCTATCTGAAGGATGTTGTGAAACTTGAAAGGGTTCAGAAATGATTTACAATGATGTTGCCAAGGTTGGAGGATTTGAGCTATAGGGAGAGGTTGAATAGGCTGGGGCTGTTTTCCCTGGAGCGTCGGAGGCTGAGGGGTGACCTTATAGAGGTTTATAAAATCATGAAGGGCATGGATAGAATAAATAGACACAGTCTTTTCCCTGCAGGGGGAATCCAGAACCAGAGGGCATAGGTTTAGGGTGAGAGGGGAAAGATACAAAAGAGACCTGAGGGGCAACTTTTCATGCAGTGGGTGGTACGTGGATGGAATGAGCTGCCAGAGGAAGTGGTGGAGGCTGGTACAATTGCAACATTTAAAAGGCATCTGGATGGCTATATGAATAGGAAGGGTTTGGAGGGATATGGGCTGAGTGCTGGCAGGTGGGACTAGATTGGGTCAGGATATCTGGTCGGCATGGACGAGCTGGTCCAAAGGGTCTGTTTCCATGCTGTACATCTCTATGATTCTATGACTCTACTATTCCTGATACTTCAGGAAGAAAATGATTATGCCCTTCATTTCCGATCTTCATATTTTGACTTCCATCCACTGAGTGGATCCATGCCTGGTGGTGAACTGGGAACAAGGTGCAGCCCTCTTCCTTGAATGTAACCAAGAGTCACAGTCTAAAGCAGGTCATTTAGGATTGAGACGAGGAGAAATTTTGTTCACCCAATGAGTGTGAACTTGTGGAATTCTCTGCCACAGAGAGCTGTTGAAGCCAAAATATTGAATGTTTTCAACGAAGAGTTTGATATAGTTCTCAAGACTACAGGGATCAAACTGTAAGGGGTGAAAGCAGGAATAAGGTACTGAGTTGGATGATCAACCATGATTTTATTGAATAGCAGAGCAGGCTTGAGGGGCTGAATGGCCTACTCCTGCTCCTATTTTCTATGTTTCTATGTTGCTATCATTAAATGCATTATAAAGTAAAATTAAACTTGCTTATTCAGCCTATGTATTGAAATAAATATTAATTGATATATTAATCTTATTAGAAATGAGGTAAGTTGTATGACACATAACTAATAGCTTGTAGGTTCTGATCTATGTTTGTGAGGTGGTTTAATGACTAACTTGTTCCTGTTTTTGAATCTATGATTTTTTAAATTAGAAACCAGTATGTGTGAGAGAGAGAGAGAAGGCTTCTGGCATGATAATAGGATTTAGTTGCAACATTGAAAAGCATTAATTTGCTTTTAGTTTTGAAGAATCAAGTTTGTTTTGTTTGAGGCTTGGGGGGGAAGCTCACAGGCTGAAATGGTTTTGGTGGCACTTCGCATAAATTAGATGCAAGTGTAACCATTGCTGTTGAAGAGATGAAGATAGTTTAGAAGCAGTTATCTTGGAGTAAGGGCTTTTGCTTGCAAGTTCCACACCAATGTGTTTAGTTGGAACTCTGAAGGGGTTATTTGAAGCTAAGGAAGTCTTAGTAGGTTCTGTGAATAAGCAAGGAAGTGACTGACAAAGTCTGAAGATCAAATTTGAAAGAAACTGTTCAGTCATACCCATGGATGTGTTCGAAAAGCGAACTCTATCTGATATGAGTGATTTGCAAGGATGTTGCCAGGGTTGAAGGATTTGAGCTACAGGGAGAGGTTAAATAAGCTAGGACTGTTTTCCCCCGATGAATGGAAGCTGAAGGGTGACCTTATAGAGTTTTATAAAATCATGAGGGTCATGGGTAGGAGAAATAGCCATAGTCTTTTCCATGGGTTGGGGGAAACCAGAACTAGAGGACATAGGTTTAGTGTGAGAGGGGAAAGATATAAAAGGGACCTAAGGGGCAACATTTTCACGCAGAGGGTGGTGTGGGTGCGGAATGGGCTGCCAGAGGAAGTGGTGGAGGCTGGTACAATTGCAATATTTAAAAGGCATCTGAATGGGTATATGAATAGGAAGGGTTTGGAGGGATATGGGCCAGGTGCTGGCAGGTGGGACTAGATTGGGTTGGGATATCTGGTTGGCATGGGTGGGTTGGACCGAAAGATCTGTTTCCATGCTGTAGACCTCTAAGACTCTAATCTATCACAACATCATCAAATTATATTTTTACTGTATTTTGAAATCCTTTAATTTGTTACACATAAATAAATTGGTGTTCTATTTTATCTTCGTTTCTTTGCAAAATAATCTTCTGTTTTTTTTAATGTGAAAACCAAATCTGCTGAATTTGCTTGTGTGTCAGTGAAAGACTACCTTCTTAAATTTTTAAAAGGGGTTGGGGAGTCCAGAACTAGAGGGCATAGGTTTAGGGTGAGAGGGGAAAGATATAAAAGAGACCTGAGGGGCAACTTTTTCACGCAGAGGGTGGTATGTGTATGGAATGAGCTGCCAGAGGATGTGGTGGAGGCTGGTACAATTGCAACATTTAAGAGGCATTTGGATGGGTATATGAATAGGAAGGGTTTGGAGGGAAATGGGCCGTGTGCTGGCAGGTGGGACTAGATTGGGTTGGGATATCTGTTCGGCATGGACGGGTTAGACTGAAGGGTCTGTTTCCATGCTGTACATCTCTATGACTCTATGACTCTAAGATACATCAAGACAGATTTCAGTCTGGGATTTAACTTGTTCCAATAATAGCATGAGTTGGGATCATAATGCTAAGTAACCTAATACAATTATATATTTTGCAACTGTGCATTGAGATGTAAAATCTTACAATTCATTCAAATATTTAAATAAAGTTTCTCCCACCTCCATCTATTCTCTCATATACAGATGCAAAACAAGCTGTCAAATATAGACAGTTATTGACATGGAGCTTGAAATTTACAAGCAATTTATTGACTTCTAATTGGCCTAATGATTTACAATCCATTTCAATTATATGGATCCCTTTAGGGAGTGCTTGAACAAACATTTAACAGGACAAACCAAACATCACAACTATTCTTGAGATGATTTCCTCAGGGAGATACACCAGTTTTCAAAAAAAATTGTGGATAGTTTCTGTAAAACTAGCTTAACCTTTTATTTCTTTGGGACTCAATAACTCAAAGCACTCAGTGATCAGTTAAAATTTTGTGAGCTTTCACAGTTTTATGTTCTGTGCAAAAATTGTTTTGCTGCACTGTTTCAAGAATGAGTATTGAATCAGTTCATTCTTGCCCAAATCTGTTATTTCAAATCAAATACAAACCCCCAAAGTCACCATATTTTCTAAGCAGGACTCTCCTTTGTACTTGTAAGAGCTGGTGAACCTCTGTGAACCTAATTGGTTTGCCTTGTTCGGGAAGCACACATGCCCGTGCCCCCCTTTCATTTGAAAGGAATTGTTTCAGGATTAATTTAATAAAGTGGGAATCTGCGAGTGAGGCAGAAACACCTTGTGTTTCTGAATGAGGAAATTATTTCTCTGCAAACACCACACAACTCAAGAACATTGTTATTACGTTTAAAATCATGAATCACAGAATCCCTACAGTGTGGAAGCAGGCTATTCATCCCAGTGAGTCCACACTGACCCTCCAAAGAACATCCCATCCAGACCCAACCCCACCCCTGTAACCCTGCATTTCCCATGGCTAATCCATCTAATCTGTACATCTTTGGGCTGTGGGAGAAAACTAAAGCACCTGAAGGAAACCCACTCAGACACAGGCAGATTGTGCAAACTCCACACAGACAGCCGCCTGATGTTGTAATTAAACCCATAAGACAACAGTGCTATCCATAGAGCCACCATGCCACCCATGCTTTAGCGAAAATATTAGATTGTTCTCTGTTGCTTTAGTGAAGTGGTTGAATTATCAGACCGGGAGGAACTCTGATTATTTCTTTCGACATGCAGTTTGAATTTAACATATTTTAGATCTTCAGGAAGATGACCTAATACCTTCAATGCAGAGAAGTGGCATGAGTTTGTTCATTTTGTGTCTACACATTTTTCTGTTCAAAACAGTGTGAAGTTGAGCAAGGGTGTGTGGACCAATTAACAGGCTACAATAGGAAAATTCCTTCTACAGCCATAACCATAGTTTCATTTTGGTTTCTTTATCTATGTTAGGCTTTTTAGGCCCCCACAATCCAGGGGAGGAGGAAAGGAGAGCTACTCCCACCTCCAGCAGACCCGGGTATCCTGTTGGAAACCAAGACAAAACTCAGTCTGAACTGGTGTCCAACTTTCTAAATATCTCAATTGATCTAGGAATCAAAAATTAATTTCTCTGAGCCAGGGAGCTCTAGATTAAACAACCAAACTTCATTACAGGGAACACAATTCATCAGTTGGAAATTATACAGCATGGAAAGGAATTAGCCACAGTGACTTTGGAAATTGCACTGCATGTGGTTTAATGCCTCTGAGAGGAAAGAAGACACTTCACCAATGCAGTCAACTTTAGCTGTGATGAGATTTTCAATAAGAAATAAGGAAAGGTATACCATCAACTCATCAGGTAGCTGACAAAAAGTTGATATCAGCAAAGTAAGACTAGGAATGGGTCAACAGCCCATTAAATATGTATAAGCAAGAGTACACATATTCTAAGTATCTAGGAGGTCACAAGTTAGGGATCAAATTCTCTCATGTATTTACTAACATGACAGATACACCCATAATTGAGGAAAATAAACTTATTTTGCATAACCTACTGGTCTGTAACTCATCCAGCCATCAATTTATGAATGTTAGGAGCTCCCTCTTTAATATGTGCAAAGATGCTTAATTTTCTCCAAATTATATCCAACTTTCTCCTGCCTTCCCAATCTACACTGTTCTTCACTTGTGCAAGGAAATAGAAGAAAGAGTTGCCTCTATCTACAGATTACTATCAATGTAACTTCAAATAGTGTCATCAAAAGCATAGGAACTGTGAAAAGAGGGATATTTTGGTGTGGGTAGGTAGTGTTGGGGGAACTCTTTTTGAGATGAAAATGAGGTATTTATTTCAGGAATGAGGTATTTATTTCAGGAGACTTAACCATCCCTCCAGAGCATTTAATCAGCTAATATAAAGACATGAGTATCAACCAGAACAAAAGGCCAGACAGCTTTATGATCACAAGCAATGAAGTTTTATCCAATATTTGAATATAGGAGTTAATTAAAAATAAATAGATTATGCATTTTAAAAAGAAAATAAACTTTAATATTTCAGCTAATGCATTTTTGTTGTTTCAAATGTTGAATCAAGTGAATTTTGCTGTTAGTATTGATATCTTCTAATGTCACCTTCTGCATATAGTTACCATCCTTGTCAGCTTATATCACTATGGGTTATCCCTGGTGAGTGATTAACAGATATACTGAGCTTCAGTTAATACTGAACTTAAAAATGGGTGGGTCATACCTAATGTTAGAGGAGTTAAATTGACTTAATTGTTCAATTTACAAGAACATTTTGCTCACAATATTCAAATCTATTTTAAATCAATGTTTATTCATGTTGTTTAATGCCTGTTAAAATAAAGGACCGCCAATAATGACATCACAAATAAAAGAATGTACCCTAATTGTACCAGGACTCACACCCGTGTATTTCTCCTATATCTAATAAAATTATCAGTGATTAATAATGATGAATTCAATTGTGAAATAATAATTAGTGATCTGAAATCATTTTTAATGGTTTATGGACCACCAGAGAGACAAAGTGTTTCCCTTGATATCTTAAAAGCTGCACTAATGAAAGCACTACTACTGTATTGCTACAATCCAGGCCAAAGCACAAGTCCCAGTGGAGCTGTTGTGATATATCATGATAGAAAAGAGACTCTTTCATCCAGGATAATGAGCATAATTTAGTAAAATATTGCCTTAGTAAATAACCAAAATCCAAAAATAAACTGACCTTTTTCTCTCTGATGAATGCAGCATTGAGGAAAGCGGTTTTCAATTTCTATGAGGCAAAGTGATATTGTACATATTTTGCTGCAAAATATATTATTAATTTAAGTTGGGAATAACACTGAAAAATAAACCATTTTCTCTTAATTATCAAACTACCAGTCAGATTAAATTATATTGTAACAACAGTTGTCTTTTCAGAGAGTTGTTGAGAGGCATATAGGCAACCATATTCATTTCTTAACTGCACAAAGAATAATCCCTGAGTAACAATTAAAATATTTATAATTTAAAGTAAACAAAAGGATTTTCATTCTCAGTATTCAAAATGTGGTAATCTGTGAAAAGCAATTAATTACAACAGACTTGAAATTAAGCTGTAAATTTTTTTATTCATGGGATGAGGGTGTGGTCAGCTGGCTAGGTCAGCATTTATTGCCCATCCCTTATTGTCCAAAGAACAGTTAAGAGTCAAGTACATTGCTATGGGTCTGGAGTCACATGTAGGCCAGACTAGGCAAGAATGGCAGTTTCCTTCCCTAAAGGACATTAATGGTGAGCACTGCTGCCTCACAGCACCAGGGTCTCAGGTTTGATTCCAGCCTCAGGCGACTGTCTGTGTGGAGTTTGCACATTCTCCCCGTGCCTGCGTGGGTTTCCTCCGGGTGCTCTGGTTTCCTCCCACAGTCCAAAGATGTGCAAGTCAGGTGAATTGGCCATGCTAAATTGCCCATCGTGCTAGGTGTATTAGTCAGAGGGAAAGTGGGTCTGGGTGGGTTACTCTTCGGAGGGTCAGTGTGGACTGGTTGGGCCGAAGGGCCTGTTTCCACACTGTATGGAATCTAATCATCTAATCTTAATGAACCAGAGGGGCCTTTCTGACATTTGACAATGGATTCACGGTCATCATTAGACTCTTAATTCCAGATGTTTATTGAATTAAAATTACACTTGACTTATTAAGTTTCTTTCTGTGCTTCATTAAAGTATACAGTAAACCCATTCAGAACGCTTCTGTTAAGATAGGAAATAAATAAATTTCACACAAATGTCCGAAGCAGCTGTATGACAATACTCACACAACGTATTTTCAAGGGTAATGCAGGTTATAATTTATCAAAGGTGTGGTGAGCTGGGCATGGACTTTCACAATGATGGGCAGTTGAGAAGCAGGTGCACATTTCTTAGGTTTGCAATCTTTTTCTCAAGGCTGCTACACAGACCAATCTGGATGTTGCCACTAGGCATTATACTGTTGATCTGACTCGCAAAGGGAATATAGGGCTAGGTGGAAGTTTCCTTACTTTAGTTCTTGGTGCACCTGAGAAGAAATCCACAATCGAAAAGATGATAAGAAGAATAGAACAACACATAGAATAATCCTTGGTTTTTAGAACAGTGATCACAGTATATTGTCATTTATTATAACACAATAACCGTGGACTAAGTTACATTGCAGCTTTTAGAGGGTTTTCAGAGATATATAATAACTAGGTCACAAGAAAACATGTACTGTTATTATGTCAAGGGAATAAAATTTAACCTTTGCATACCCATTGGGAAGCAAAATAATATTACTTTTTGCCTTAGTTTGTTTATTGGCTTTAAGATTAATTTTGGGTCACAAAGAAAAACATCAATAGATTAGCTAAAGTCTGCGGAATATTCCAAATTCTACTGTAAAGAAATAAGGAAATAATTGGCATTTATATAAATGTTTCATGACTTCCAGATGTCAGTGTTTTATTCACAGCCATTTTAAAATAATTGTCACATTATGGTAATACTTCAGTTTCCCATTTAAAATTAATAATTTGAATGGTTTTTGATGCATTGTATTTCAACACATTGACCTCTATTTATTGATGTAAAGCTATCGAGGGTTAATTTAGAAATGACATTAACAGAACTTAGCAACTGTGGATAAGGTT
The DNA here is from genome assembly GCF_037043375.1 of Chiloscyllium plagiosum. Lineage (NCBI taxonomy): Eukaryota > Metazoa > Chordata > Chondrichthyes > Orectolobiformes > Hemiscylliidae > Chiloscyllium > Chiloscyllium plagiosum. Next base: position 20,192,842 of record NW_028270159.1, read on the forward strand.
CAAGCAGTAACTGCACTCCATTGCACCACTGTATGCCTCCCTAAGGCATACGCACTAAATGTTACAACTGTTACTAAACTTAGACCATAAAAATTGCATATGCCCACTCTAACAGCTAAGGGCCCATCTGTTCACTGTAGCATTAAAAAGACAATATTGTGGATCCAGAAATGCTGACTTTTTTGAGTGTGTTGAGAATAAGGTCAAGAAATACATCGGATCAATCAATCAAAAATGTCACCGCTGGGACAATGTAATGCAAAGCATGCTTAGAAATCAAGACACGTTGAAAGCAGAAGCTATCTTTGTGTTTATTCCCTATTTTGCTGTTCATGTGCACAGTGCATTGCTCTGCTTACTGAAAAGACGTGACAGCAATGTTAGTCTCATGTGCACAGGAATATATTGGACCCTGTAGCAAAGTTCAATTTCAGAGCAAGAGTCCATTTTATGTTTTCAGATCTGTCAGCAGATACCCAAGTACTGAGCATTGCTGTTTTGTTGACTTCATTTCTTTTTTTTAACAGACATCACCCAAGACATGACAGTTTTGAAAAGGGTTTAGTTTGTCTTCTATTTTAATGGAAAATATCAGGCGCTTATCAAATGCTATAGTACATTGTTTTGTTCAATATTTATACAGTTTACATTTGTAATAGCAGCAGGAATAAAATTCTTAATGTCTTTTCTCTATATAAATAATTCTAGAATTCTATGCTAAAGATAATCAATACTATATTAGATTTTTAAAAGTGACATTATATGAAAAAAATTGGAGAATATGAACTTGAGTGCTTAAACTATATAAATCTAGCTTAGATAATAATCAGCATTCAATTGATCTCAGATGCATTAGATGTAAGGAGCACAGCATTGGAGCTGTAATGAGAGCTCAAATCTTCAGAATTTCCATTGACTGCTGTAAAGAAGTGCACATACATGAAGAATGGGTGATGTTAACAGAGATTTGTAGCTAAGTAAGGAAAAGCTGCATACGGCAATGGAAATAAACCCAAGAAGGAGTCAGTCAGCAAAGAAGATTAAACCTATGAGGATGTTCACCATAATTCTGTGCTCACTCACTTACATTGACTCAAGCTCTGACAATTTCTTGATATCAAAATTTTCATTCATTTTCAAATCAATTTCCTAATTTACATTTATTTCTAAGGGGTTGCTTGAATTCTCTACAGTGAAGACCAATGCAAAATACCTGTTCAATTGATCAGCTATCTTTTTAATTTCCATTAATTCCCAGACTCAATTTCCATAAGAACAATGCTGACTTTGAAATGTTATGAAGATGTGGGTGTACTGTACCTTTAAGAGAGTTAAAAGCTTGCAGAACTACCTGACAGCACCAAGTGTTCTGAAAAAGATCTAATGTAACACATGGTTCAGTAGCTAAGGTATCTAGTTGCCTGGAAATGACAAAACAGATTTGAATTAGGCCAATCAGTTTAAATTATACCCCAAAAAATACCAAACCCCAATCAAGTTTGAATTGAGTATACTGACAATCTTAAAAGCCAATGACATACTCTGATGCTTTGAGGGTATAAGACCGGGGAAAATTTAACAGATGAGAGAAGAACTGCCAAGCCAATGACATCTGCTGACTGCCCGGAGAATAGCTCTCTTAAAGGTACCTTTATCCATCGGTGACCTGTGAAGCATAATTCATAATAAGAAGAAAGAGGAAGACCAAAATAGAAGATTTGACAGCTGCCTGGTTTAAAATTTGAAGTTTTTCAGTAAATCTTCATCGGGGGTTTTACCGAACTAGTATTATGGAAGGGAAAGTAAAAGATAGGTTAGGGGGTGGAATTGTTAGTTAATTATTCTCTTTTGATTAGATTAGATTACTTACAGTGTGGAAACAGGCCCTTCGGCCCAACAAGTCCACACCGATCCGCCAAAGTGCAACCCACCCAGACCCATTTACTCCTTTACCTAACACTACGGGCAATTTAGCATGTCCAATTCACCTAACCTGCACATTTGGGAGGAATCCAGAGCACCCGGAGGAAAACCCACGCAGACACGAGGAGAATGTGCAAAATGAGATCTTTTAAGTTTAGCCAAGAGGGCAAAGAGGCACTGTTTAATTGTCAAATCAGAAATAAAGCTCTTCTAACTATGTAGCATTCTCGGTTTGAAAACACATCTACTGCTCTGTTATACTTTAAGAAATAAAGTTGTTAAGTTTTACTTTAAATAGATTTTGGCCTCTCAAACTTTCACAGATTACTGCACGGGATAAATCTTTTCTGTGTTGCTGGTTTAAATTAAGCAGCAGGGTTTACCCAGTGTTGTATCAGTTTGAGGGCTCATCATTGGGATTTGAATGGTTTGGACAGATTTGAATAGATTTAGGGGTACGAAAAATCCCAGCAGATTTAAACACTTGCAGGTTAGTATCCTAGATCTTTAAATAAAATGTAGGTGAGACAATTCATTTAATTTTGGTGACTTGTGGTTGATTAAATTAAAAGTGAGAGAAATGGCTCTTAAAATTGCTAAAGAGGTTTTGGGGTATGAAGATGATTCTCAAATTTGCCAAGAAAGCTTAGAAGGAAAGAAAAAGGCCATACTTTTAGAAGTGGCAAATACATTAGATTTGGGTTTAACTAAGGTCAAAAGTAAAGCTGAAATTGTGAGGGAATTACTCAAACACTTAGGTGTGTCACAGAAACAGACAAGTGCAGTAGAGGTAGAAAAAAGTAAATTACAATCGAGGAAAATGGAGTTAGAAGATGAGGAAAAAGAGAGAGAAGAGTGGGAGACAAAGAGAGAGAGAGAAAAGAGAGAAAGAAAGAACTTGGCTGAGCAAAGAGAGAGGGAGAAGAAAGGGAGAGAGAGAAAATTTGAACTTGAGACGTTATTAGAAAGTGGGACATGTAAAGTCGCAGTGCTAGTCATTAAAGAAAGGTACTATGGGAAAAGGTGTGGTAAAAGAAACTGAGCCAGTAGCATTAGTGAAAGTAGTAAAGGAGACCCCAAGAAGAGCCGAGGAGCTGCAGGAGGGTGCACAGCCTAGGCAGGGGCTGGGGATTGAATTAGTACCTGATCTCTACAAATAATTCGCCTCTGTGGGTAAAATTTACTCAGAAAGAGCAGGGAGAGAAGGACAAGAAGTTATAATTTTGAGAGATACAGGATCTAACCAGTTGCTAATAGTAATGGATGAGCAAATATGCACTCTTTCTGAGTTGTTACCTGGGAGTGCGGTAATTTGTGGGATAGACGGACAGAAATTTAGCGTTCCTCTATGTAAGATCAGGTTGGAATATCAACTCAAGACGGGGGAAGTTACAGTTGGAGTGATTAACAGAGTGTCAGTTCCAGGAATTAAGTTTGTTCTTGTGAATGATTTGGCAGGTTCCAAGGTGGAAGTGACACCCCTTGTTGTTGAGAAGCCCAAGGAAGACCAAGAAACTGAGGAGTTAAAACAGAAATATCCTGGTATTTTCCCAGACTGTGTGGTAACTAGATCCCACTATCATAAGTCGCTGCACGAAGTGAAAAGTAAGGAGAAAGATGGAGTTGAGGTTCATTTAGTGGATACCCTGTTTGACGTAATGGTGCAGGAAAAACCTGAACCGGCAGAGGGTCAGACGGAAGTGTTTAGCCCTGAAAGACTAAGAGACTTTCAAACAGCAAGACAAGATGATAAAAAATATGTATGTGGATGCGTACTCCGAAAAGGAGACAGAGAATATTCTAAAGGGTTATTATTTGAAAGATAGAATCCTAAGACGGAAATGGAGACCATGGCAGGTTAGTGCAGAGGAGAAATGAGCCAAAGTGTACCAGATTGTGTTGCCGATAGCATACAGACAGGAAGTGTTACGGGTAGCTCATGAACTACCTGTAGGAGGTCACCTAGGGGTATGAAAGACTCAGGCTAAGGTACAAAAACATTTTTATTGGCCTGGAATGCACAAGGATGTGGTTAATTTTTGCTGTACATGTCATATATGCCAAATGGTAGGTAAGCCACAGGTGGTAATAAAACCAGCACATTTGTTGCCAATTCCCACATTTGAAGAACCATTCACATGGGTTATAATTGATTGGGTAGGT